>NW_009954333.1:395374-441391 GCF_000747805.2 Chaetura pelagica | reverse complement strand
GGGGGGGAGGAAAGAAAAGAAAAAATAAAAAGAAGATTTCTGCATGCCTTGTAAGCATAAACAAATGCATGAAGTTAAAAGAGCTGTAAAGGCAATGTGGTCAAACCAGGAGGCTGAAATGCCTGTGTGACTGAGAACTCCAGGAGAGAGAAAGAAATAACAGAATATTTAAAGGAGTTTTAAAAGCTTTAATGATAGTGAGAAAAATGAGATAGAACAAGAAGAAATTACAAAAGTAAACTTTAGGACATAGAAGAAATCTGAGAAATTCTTTCAACAGATAAGGACAAATTGTAGTTTCATTCAAATAAATGTCAAGCCAGAATAATGTTACCGAAGTCAATATACTTACTAGAGATTTATGTCAAGTAATAGAATAAAAAAAGCTAGTCCCCTGCATAATGTATAAACAATTACCATGTTAATTAAGGCCAGATGGATATTAGAACTTACTTTCTAAGAAGCTCTTGCTGATAAACTATCCTCTATAATTACTATTGCTGACTTTTCTTTGTAAGGAAAAGATAAATCCAAAAAAGAAGAAAATATGCAGTGGAATTGTTAATTGATATCTTACCTTTTATTTTATTTTTTTTTAGTTCTTTATTTTCTTTTAATCTGCCCTGGAAAGGTAGAGAGAATGAATCTCTCCTTAGGGCAGATAACTTGCATGATGCTGACTTCAATCCCATTATTCCATTGGAAATATCCTCTATTTGTCTCATGGTCTACTATGTACCAGAGGCAAAGATTTCTTTGTTGTCTTGGTATATTTGTAGCACCTTTAGGGTGAGATTTATGACTTCTTTAGTATAGAGCTAAGGGTGAACTAAAATGTGTAATTACAGAAGAAAAATAAAGAAAACTGACTTTTGAATGATCAACATTGAAAAACTTCAGTGACAAGCACACAACTGACTCAGCCCCTCATCCTTCAATGTTGCTAATATAGAGTCAATATGGACTTGATATGAGAATTATGGGGATTTTGAGACAGGACTTCAAAACACAAGAAGGAAAAAAAGGGTTTTTCTTAATTTTTAAAACCAGTCGCAGGAGCTCATGACACCTGAAGGAAAAAAAAATGGCTGTTTATTTCTTAAATTAACAGGACTTCAAAACACAAGAAGGAAAAAAAGTGTTTCTCTTAATTTTTAAAACCAGTCGCAGAAGCTCATGACACCTGAAGGAAAAAAAATGGCTGTTTATTTCTTAAATTGATTTTTCACCTTACATTTCTTACACTTGTAATTTTGCTGCTCCCTTGCATCACAGAGGATGAATGCATCTATTCAGTCTTGTTGACCTTAAACCTTTTGCTGATAATCTATATCAATATCCATTAGAATGAAAATTGCTATATAAACATTATTATTGCGTGTTTCATCATCAAAGGGAGGAAAAAAGACACAATTCAAAGTGAATACTACAGAAATCCTGCAGTTAGTCCTAAAACATTTAAATGTAGAATTTCCTTCTGTTTAAAAAAAAATAAAAATGCAATAATTAAAACACTGTTCACCTCAACAACTAAGAAAATGGACTGCTGATTATGGAGAGCATGGGTTTGTTTTCTACAGTGTTTTTTCGATTAGCAGGAAAAGAAAGGTTATGGGTTATGTCCTGTATCAGTGTGCTTGATCCTCGCTGTGCTCTCAGGTGTGTTGGTAGCATTAATGTTTATTTAGATGAATCCACTCTTATTTGTTATTCCAGATGGTACCAGCTTGCCTGATGACTTTGGCTGTAGTAAAAACATAAGAGCCTCTCAAGAGACTACATATATGTCTCTGGACAGTTGGAAAGGTCATCCAGAAAGCAACTTGACTTTATGTTTAGGTGTGCATATAGATGTAGTTGAACATTTGCATTTCAGGTTTAGTTGTCAGCATTATTTCAAACTAGGTAAAGAAATTAGGTTAATGAGTAAAGTAAGAAATTATTTTAGTATATTAAGGTTGAATGTTATGGTGGCTTAGCAATATTATTACCATTGCTATCTCTGTTATTACTAAAATGATTATGACAGGAAAATGCAAATTTCTAGGTTTTTTTGTCTTCTCATTATTCTTAATCACCTGGACATTAAGAGTAGTCTCTTTCTCAAACACAACAGTAGTGGACTTCATGTAGATATACTGAAAAAAAATCTATTAACTCTAACTTTTTCTAAATGAGAAACTAATACACTGAGCTCATATGGAGAACTGTGCAAATCTGGTCATAATATTTTTCTGTTTCTCTGGATTGTGTTGTTACATGTTCAAGTTGTTTTCCACTGTATCAAACTGACACTTTTCTTCATGTTGGAGCAGTACACAGCCTTGTGCTGTTACCAGGTTTACAAAAACATATTTGGAATATGTTCAGTGCTGTGACTTAACATAGACAGGATGACATATTTTTATTTATCTCATAAAACAAAGACTGTGGCAAATGGTCAGAATACAAAGAAACTCAAAGCTTTGGATTGCAATTTCATTTTACTGTGGAGGATCCTTGATCTGCTCCCACTCTGTAACTGTCCAATGTTAAGTGTCAAAAATCTGGTCTGCAACATATTCACTGATTCCCTGATGTGCAGCAACTTCCAGAATTCAGTTCAGCTGCTCCAGTATTCACTACACTTAGAGATCACAGCTATAAATATGAACAACTGTAGGTGCTTTGTGTATTGATTTGTGTGTCAGTCAAAGAAATATAATTAATAGATGCATCGAGGATCTACCTGTCTTAAAAATAATAGAGCTATTAATATATTGGCATAACACAGAACAGCAATACCTGACATTAGCATTTTAACCTTTCAAATGCTAAACTGCCAACCAACAACTGTACTTGTTGAATACATGTTTACCACAACAGTAAGCACCAAATATGAAGTCTGTCATTTCTTTGAATTTGACATTGATAAATTTCCTGAGTGGGCTCAGAGACCAGAAGCACAAGAGCTAATCACTAAAACTTTATTAAGCACTAAATCCCAGTAGTGTAGTCTTTTCTGTACTATGTTTACACTCAATGCAATTTAAGAATATGAGGTTGGTTAAAAGCAGCAGCAGTTTAGGATAACCATTTCTCTGCTGTCTCAGAATCCAGACACTCTATTTTTTGTATTGTTTGCTTCTTTAAGGCTTGTTTGTTTAAGGCTTGCTTGTTTTGTTGGGTTTTTCTAGTTACAGATTGCTTTCATTTACCTCAGGTGCTACCTGCTTTGTTCTTAGCCAACAGGTTTCCTAAGAAATTACAAAACCGATGCATTTATAAGACAAGACATCTGGAAATTACCCACATTGTTACTTAAGATTTTTAAAGAGGATAACAAGTAAAGCAAAAGAAAGAAAAAAAAAAAGTCAGGTTCAAAACTTTTTGAATAATTAAGAAATATATATATATTTAGTCTTAATCTTCTTTAGGATGCTTATTTCCTTTTTCTTTGTCTTCACTTTTTTGATGATTTCTTAACCTCAATTTTTATCCTTAGACTATTTTCTTCTTTTGCCATCTGTTTGTTATTTTTGCTTCTTTAAAAAGCACATTATCACCCAGGAAACTCAAGCATTGTAATGCCTTGGCCATCTATAATACAAGTTTTAACATATTTTGTGCCAGTTGCTCTCTACTCACAGAACACCAATTAGCAGAGAAACTTATGCTTCTTGTCTCCTTTTTTTTTAAGGGTAGCCATACATTGACCCTCAGTAAGAAAACGATGATCATGAGCATATGGTGAAAAAATTTAATATCTTCCTTATTTCAAAGTCTTCCTTATTGCAGCTATTATTAGGTCCTGCTGGATGATCAAGCAATAAATCATTTGACCATGTAGAATTCATAGTCCTGTAATTAATCTTTTCATGTGTTTTCAGATAAAGCTGCATAACACTTTCTAACTAAAGGTAAATGAGTAGATAAAGTACTAACGTCTTTGAGAAAGTATACCTGGACAAAATTGCATCCAAGTAATATAACTTACCATCTTTTCCCATGTTTTTACTTTTTCTTTACATTGTCTGTCACAGTAAAAGGAAAATAAAGACAGATTTTGAATGAAAAGGTGAAAGAATTACTGAGAGTTAGAGCATTTTCTATGTCCATCAACTTGACATCAGATAAGAAACAAAACAAAGCTGTTATTTTATGTTAATATTTTAGAAGGATGACAATACAGTGCATGGAACAGGCAAACAATAAAATCTGATTTTGGTTTTGGCTTATTTCACTGATTTGCCCAGATAAGTATTTTTAGCAAACATTGTTCCCTGGACTTGAACATCCAGCACAATAAATTAATAGCATTTTCTGCCGTTGTGAACATTTAGATATTTAGATATGCAGAATATTACATGAATAGTACATTCTGCAACAAATTTTTGGTTTGGAAGAAGAATTTTTCTAGTATCAGTATCAGCGGAGTATCTAGTGGAGTAACTAGTATCACTGGATGCAGTTGTGTTATCTGCAATGCACTTCATTTCTTTCCCCATCCAATTTGTGAATGAGCTCTAGAAATAAAACTATGGAGGAGGTAGAAAGGTGTCTCCACACAAGTGTATGTACATAAATGCCTGTAGCCTAGGAAACAAACAGAATACACACAATCATTTAATCCAAAGGTCTGACCACTTCAGGGCTCTTCAGGAAAGATGGAGAGGGAAGACAAGTAGAAGGGATGTTCCTTCTGTGTAAGGAAGCAGTTTGAACATAGTGAGCTAATGTGTGTGGTGTATGAGAGGCTGAGTGAGGGCCTGTGGGTCAGGATCAGACAAAATGCCAGTAAAGGAATTCAGGAAAGCTGGCAGGTCCTTCAGGGTGGCATCATTTAAGTGTACAAACAATTCATTCCTGTACTCAGAAAGATGTGAAGAACTATCAGGAGACTGGATTGGCTAAGTTGGAGCTGAGTGTGGGAGTTGAGTCTCCTTTCAACTTCTTTTGTCAGTTCATCATTGATTCAGGTTGTTTTTTATTTTTTTTTTATCATAGATTTGACAAGGCTAACCTGGATTTGTCATAGTGTTTTTTATTATATTTTTTTTCAGCACTGACAGCAGCGGTGTTGAAATCAATGTAGTTCCTCATCACATTCTTCAAAGAGAATATGAGACACTGAGAGTTTAGTCTATTGAAACAAGAAACTACATTTTTATGGATTTCTTACCTTCAGAAAACAGGAGAGAGAGGGACAGGAAAAAAATAAGAACTTTAATTTGTATCTATAAATACAATATATTTATGAATCAAAATCCTCTGACTTCATCTTCTTATACAAAGCTTTTGTAAGGAAAATGATTATTTCTTGACAGTTTGATTAATTTCTATAGCCATAACATTTTGTGTTGCACTGCATAGGCACTAATAACTCATGTTATTAATTGCTTAACCTTTGTAGACCAGGAACTCAAGTAACTTCTGGAATCAAAAGTTAATTGGAGAGGTTTGTTGTGTTTTGTATTGTTTTTATAAAATGGTGACCGTCAAAAAAAAACAAAACAAGTTTCCACTTAAAAAAACATTGTTGATGCATCTAGTGCCTAAAGAAAGCAATCTGTCATGTGAAAAGTACTTAAAATCTTCCCTGCACATATGCAGCATTTATTTCATATAGGTGCTCCAGAAATATGAGTTAGTGCTGCAGTAATTAAGTCCATCTGAACTTACTGACTTACTAACTAACTTGAATAATTCTCATCAAAATGCATATTAGTTCACACAGAGATCACAGAAGACACAATTTGGTTTAATCTATTATTTGTGCCACTTTGCTGACATGTATGGATGCAAGAATTTGCTTTCATTCTTGTAGGGACAGTTCAGAAACACCAGGATTCCATTTGGATTTTCTACCTTATATCATTACTTAGCACTGGGGAGTCTCTTCTGGTAACTTGAATATGAACTTCCTGGTAAACCTTGGGGTGTGCTACCTCTCATTTTTTAAAAGTAATATATTTAGGAGCATATCAAGGAGCTAAAGGACAAATTATCAGAATTTTATTACAAGAGGAAGTGCTTACTGTACAATTATTGCAAACTCTAAGCTACAGAATTATTCTAAAAGTGTATTTTAGGTGCTAACTACTAAATAGAAAAGTCATAGCTGGGACTGTGGGCTTAATGACATGAACAGATGTTTTACTCTTTAGCCTTTATGTACCAAACAAAACTCTTAGCCATATTAAGCCAAGCTAGCAGTGAAAGTGGAGAGTTTCTGATTTATTACTACCCCCTTTAGTAGTTCGACACCAGGTCCCAGGTTCTTGAGGACAGGAATCTGCCCATTGCATTAGAAACCTTAGCTTTGACCTCCACAGCACCAGGCACCTTGTACTAAGTGAGAATTTATCAACTTTCTTGCTCCCTTTTACTGCTTTATTTCCAGTATAAGAAAATTGTTCTCAGCTAAAGTCCTCACTGGAGTTAAGCAGTGCTGCTCTAAAAACACCATTTTCACACAATTTCCTTCTTCTTCTGGGGCCACACATGATATTCATTACATGTGTAACCTTCTACAATCATTTAAGGGTTAACATTGTTCAGTTCTCATTCTGAAAATAATGCTTTATCTGAGAGACAAAGCAATAGACCCAAAACTCACTCTAATTTATCCACTGGTTTCCAGTTTTCCAACAATTTAATATTTTTATTTTTTCCCAGAAGAAGAACAATTTCAGAGAAGCTGTAGAAAAGCCAACATAATATGAGGAATATGCGATCATAGAAATGAAATACAATGAAGTGAAGTAGACACATTGCTACTCACTAAGATTTTGTTGCTACATCCATCAGTTCCTACTAAAATCCCCTGGAAGAAAAGTCATCTGTTTAAAATGAAAATTTATAAAGCATTTTCTGAAGCAGATCTACACCTGGTTTAAATCAAGTTGTTAAATCACTAATTTAAACTGAAGTTCTAGATACACATTTCTAAAGATGACTAGTTAAATCTCTACAAATATTTAAAAATATATAGAGTATTTTGTGATGTTATTTAAGTAGAAAGTGTATACAAGACAAACATTTTTTCAGTAGCACACTTGAACATTCCAGAGTAGAAAAAAAAAAAAAAAAGAAAATAAAAATATAATTTAAATCCTTACAAATGCTCAATTGATGCTATTGGTTATCAAATGCTTTATTTGGTTTATTTTTAGTTTTAAGTGTGACATATATATATGGATGGAATACTTTGCTTCACTGATTTTGCCATCTGTCTAGTCCTCTCTTCTCTACAGGAGGGTTGTAGATTTGAGTCTCCTGCTCCTTTTGTGTCCAAAGCAGCAAATTCAACAAATGGAGCAAAGTCATCTTGGTCTCTCAGCAGTATCAAAGAACATTCAATGTTATCAGCCCACTAGCTGGAAAACTTGCTGCTAGTTTCAGCAAGTGTGCTGCTTAAAAGAGAGTTCACTGAAGAAAAAAAACCCATGAAAACAAACAACCAAACAACAACAACAAAAACCAAACAAACAAAAAACAGTAAAAAGAAAATTGGCTCCATCCTGGCTCAAACCAGGACAGCTATATTCATACAAGCTCTTGGAAGAGTCATAAACCACCCATAGCTTCATCAGTCTCAGTACACACTAATCCAGTTTCAAGTAGGGTCAGTAATTCTTGGCAATAGATTTCTGGAAAAACTCTGTCCATATTATATGAGTAAACTCCTACCTAAACACAACCTTTTCACACAATGCCTAAATAGCAGTCTGTCAGGGAAAAGACAGCTTTTTCACTTCAAGTGAGAGAAATACCATCTGGAATTCAGCATGCAATGTCCACTATCTGCATTTGAAAGCCATATATAAATGTATTGTCTTATTTTAGTTGCTGCTGAAATAGCTACTTAGAGATGCAGCTCTTGTCTTGGCATTGTCCATGTTCCTGAATTACTGCAATGCATATGGCACCTGAAGACCTCTTGAAAAATTCATGGAGTGGTCATATGCTTCTTGCTTGTTAGGGAGAACAATGACTTATGACACATGCACCATTATTTGCAGTCATTTGCCTTTTCTTTCCATCATTAAGTCAAGTTTTAACCTTAATATAGAAACGCATTAGAAGTTCTGGATGTCCACTGTAATTTCAAAACAGCTGTAATCAGCTGAAAGTCACAATAATCATCAGTGTCCTTCAACCATTTCCTGTACTCCTGGTGCTTGTTCCAAGTCATGTTCAGTTGCATTAAATCACTACTTGTCCATGATTGGAATTTTTAAAAAGAAATATCACTTAAATGCTTTCAGGATTTTTTGTGCTCTCTCATAAAAGAATATAACTTGAAATTCAGATATTATGCTTAGCAAAGGTATAGTGTTAAGACAGAACTCCCACACAAGTTAGAATATACAGTATTTACAATGTACAAATCTGTGTGTCTAAAAAATCATCATTCTTCACAGCCTTTCAACAACAGGAAATGATAATAACTGGAATAACTACTGATGTGACTGAGTCAGCAAAACAGGGATGACTGGAAGACACAAGATTTGAACAAGAAATTAAATACAGAATAAAGAAATAAGAAAAACTAACATGGCTAAGTAATATAACATTATGTGAGTCAGAACTTTCATTAGTCATAACAATAACCCAGTTACCACCCCTATAGAAGATGAAATACAATTTTTTATAAAAATCTTAATGAAACTATGAATCTGAGAGTGCCCTTTAGATCACTCAGTTTTACTAACTCGGTGGAAAATACTTAAGAAAGCCTTGTGTTTCTGTTAAATGTTTACAAAAGACTCATTATTGCATGTGATACTGATATATTCACCCCAACAGAAATATAAAACTTCATTCAATATATTATTATTAAAAGAAATAAAATATTATTTTTAATTAAAAAAAAAAAAAAAGTTATTCAGGTTTTGGCTACAAATACTTCCCCTCCACCCCATATTTATTTATGAGATATTCATCAAGTCATTCAGTTTATATTAATATACTTCATTGTGATTGTCTGAAATAGTAGATTTTATTATTTGTGAGGTTTCAGTGTGAGTTTAAGATTTGCAGCAACAAGACTTTAATTCAGCTTTGACTTTTTCCTCACAAAGTCATGAATAGCAAGACAATCAGTATATTAATATGTTACATACTCCTCTCAGAGCTGCCAATGCATATGCAAAGTTCACTGCAACAAAAGGAAAATTAATCAGACCTTAAGAAGTAGATTATGTGTCACCGTTGTGAAGGAGCATTATATTAGGTAGCATAAAAATTATTCAGTCATTCCAGGCTCATCCTGGAAAGTGGCCAGAGAAAACCTTTCCATCAGAGGTTACCTGGTGAACTTTGTATCTACATCGGGGTTGCCACTGTTGCACTTTCCCCTTGCTGCAATAGATTGTGCCTAACAAGTTGTTATTACAAGGACCAACACTTTCATCTTAGCCACTCTTCTATTTTTTTTCCACCAGTTCATTTCATTTCTTGCAGCTAAGCAGAATCTGGCCTAGTGGAACTATATTGTCTCAAAGTCACCAATTTGTGGAAATAACTCTTGCCTGAGGTCTTAATATCAAGTGTTGCCTGATGTCTTGATATCACTATGCATTCTTGATCTCACTCTGGCTTCCTAAGTCACCCAAAACACTACAACAAGAAAAAATTACATAAATTAGTTTAGAACTGACCAATAAATTCCCGAAGAAGGGGAGGTTGTTTTACTTGTGACACAAGAGTGTGAAATAAAAAAATATGTAATACTACATTCACTAAATAAAGATAGCACTGCTAATCCTTTCCAGAGTCAGATTCTAAACTGATGTTCATAAATAGAGGGTAATAACCAAAGGCAATAGACTTCACAGGTTAACTACTTAAATATGTAAATAGATGTTAATAACCAAAGGCAATAGACTTCACAGGTTATATGTAAGTAGATGTGTTGGTTTTTTTTTGTCAAGGACTTGCAGAGACAACACCTCTTAGGGAGGCAAGGACTTGCAGAGACAACACCTCTTAGGGATGCCTTTTAAATCTACTGCAATGGCAAAAAGTTTAAAATTGGTAAATCAGAGTATCTAAGGAGTCAAATGAGTTATGCATTCTCAAATAGATAGAAATCTGTCTTTGAAATAATGTCAGCTAGTGAAGCATTTGAAAATAATAGTAAACCAGTTTTCAATATTACAGGCACCCACAGAACAATCCATGTGTGTGATAAATACATGACAGTTACAGTGCCAACCCAGACAGAACAGCAGAATGCTGAAGTAATAAGCTGGTAAACAGATAGTATGGGGGGGTCTCATTTTTTTCACAAAGAATCATCCTAATTGACTTAGAGGGTGAAGTTCTTCCAGCATTAAAACTAAAGAACTGAAAAAGTCTTGGAAACCTTTCACAGAATAAGAGAATCCTGAGGTTGCTCCAAAGATTGTGTAGTCCAATACCCTTATCAAAGGAAGGTTAGCTACAGCAGGTAGTTCAGAGCTGTGGACAGTTGTGTTTTAAGTATCTCCAAGGATGGAAACTTCACAGACTCAAGTCTCACTTCAAGTGGAATTGCCTGTATTTCTGGTTTTGACCATTGTATCTAGTCATTGGTTACCTCTGACTAGGGTCTGACTCTATCTTCTTTACTTCCTCCCACCACATATATTTATGCACATTGATAAGATCCCCCTTAGCCTTCTCTTCTCCAAGCTGAACAAACCCATCTCTCAGGCTTTTCTCATATGCTGATACCATCTTCATGGTTCTTCTCTGTGCTCATTCAAATATGTCCCTGCCTCTCTGGGAAACCCAGACCTGACCTAGCATGTATCTCAATAGTGCTGAGCAGAGAAGGGCCACCTGCCTCAACCTGCTGGCAACTTTGCACTTAATGACACCAAGGGTGCTGTTGGTCTTTGAGGCAAAGAAGCATTGCTGGCTCATGCTCAATTTGGTACCACTGGGAACCCCAGATCTTTTCCTGAAAATATGCTTTCCACCCAGAAGATGAATGTGTTTTTCATACAAAAACCAAGGCGGTACGTTTTTATCTGGTCCCCTCTGACAGCAACTACTTTAAATCATAACACACCATTAACCACTCAAACCTGATAGTGCATTTTAAAAAGGAAGAAATAATTGACTATTCAGATTATTTTCCAGGAAGGCATCTGCCAATCCAGCAGATTATCTAGGAACTTGTCTCCTACAGGTGCAATCTTGGGTTCAAATGTATGAAGTCTGAGAATCACACAATAAAGCAAATAAAACTAAAATCAAATTGAGAAATGTCTGTATTATATTTGCCACAAAAGCAAAATTAAAAAAAAAAAAAAAAAAAAAAGTGAAAAAGGTTCTGCTCATGTGAAAATGTTAGATAGCAAAGCTTGCAAAAATTTCTGCTGGCTTATGACATAATAAATTACAGGAACATGATTATAGTATCACATATATTATTAATAAAAACATGTTGGCATGTTTTACAGACTTGTTGGAGGAAACTATTGATCACAAAATCAATATTTGATGAAAAAGTAGTAATGCATTTGACCTTTACATATCATAATACTTTGTTAAAGTTACAGAAGGAAGATGAGGAGAGATATTCTGTCTCTCAGATCTTTATACAAAATTGAGAGGATTGGCTGTGAGGATGGTGGACAGGAAGGAAACAAATCTCACACTGCAGCCGTTTTAAGTTCTGAAAAATCTTCCTCATGAAAACAGACTTTGCTGCTGGGCAATTTAAAACAGTAAATGCCAAAGTGTCCATATGGATTATGTTCACTCAGTCAGAAGCTAAAGCCAGGAAGGTGTTATTACAGTGCAATAATTACTAGGTGTTAATCAGTATATAAAGAGTTTTGTAAATGCTGTAAGATCTGTTTTTTGTTTCCTAGCATTCGAGAAATATGTTATCATAAGCAAGCTATAGTTGTCTTAAGGGGGAGGGAGACATGGGTATTGTGGTTTTAGTCTAGCAAATTCTATTTACTATTTCAGAATAGAAAATACTTTTCCCTATTTTCTTAAACAACCAAACAACAACAAAAACAAAACCAGCAAAACAAACAAACAAATAAACAACTCAAAAAAACCCACAACATAGCTATATCCTTTTGAAGGATGAAAAATTGAGTGATTTAATGACATCTTGGAAACTGAAGCTTTCTCTGAACCATTTGATACCATGGCTAGGTAATTAAACCATTCAAAAAATTAACTCAGAAGCAGACATTTTGTTGGTTTTTTTTGGTTTTTTGTTTGTGTTTTGTTGTTTGTTTTTTTTTCTTGTCTTAAGCTTGTGTTTACACAAGGTCATGAATCAATGGTAAATCATTTATTTATAGTACTAAGGCTTCTGTGAAGCACCCTAAGTTAAGGATTCTTTTTGTTTGTTTTGTTCTCAAACAAGGCACATGGGAGGCAATAAATAGCTACTAATAGACACTTAAAAGTATTTTTTAGAAGACAACTTTAAATAAATATATGTCAGAAAACAAAACCAACCATTGCTTTGTCATTAATCCTCTTTTCAAGTGTGTGTCTAGAATACACAGCAGAGAAGATAGAGATAAATTAATTAAGGGCTTTTGATTAAGAAGTTTTGATAAGGATGTTAGAAAGCTCTAAATCCCCTAAACTCATTTTATTTGCTTGCATAGATGAGGAGCTCTGGTGCATGTGGTTTTGTACCTATGTGCCTCTGAATTACTTACCCAGATATTTAATCTATTCAAATTTCCATAGCATCCCTGGAGCTCTTCTATATCTAATGTTAAAATATTTATTATCCTATTGTTTTCATTTTCCATTAAAAAAAAATAAATAAATCTGAAATCCCATATTCTTTGGTTGATTTTTCTGACAAAATTACATAAATATCTGTTTACTTGTATCTTTTGTATGGAACTTAAAAGAAGGTAAAGTAGTTCCCTGCATCTAAATGGGCAATAGAAAATCTTTTTTAAATATACAATTTACTTTCTTACAAGAATGACTTAGTCAAATAAGAACATTTGGATTCCAAAGATGTTTTAGCCATAACAATACTTAAGTATGGAATTATCACTGGTTCCAAGTGGCTGTACAGGCAAAGATTAATGCTGTGTGAGATGAGGTGAATATATTCAAATAAATACATAAATAAATAAAATAAAAATGCATCCTAAAGTTTTTGTATTTTGGGACAGAGAAAAACAAACATTAGAAAAAGAACACCTTAGTTGCAGGGCCAACATTTTTATCCTTTGCTTTTCATTGCTCACTGTAGCTTATCGATTTGGATTAGTCAGAGGTTAAAGCAGTCTGTCTTTTCAGTTCAGGCTGCCTATAACCTCCTGCAGGCAACATTAATCAGATACACAAGCTTGACAAAAAATGGTGACTTTTATAGTAACAAGTAACAAACACTATCTTAAAAAATTCACTCTACGCACTTTCGGGACGTTACGCAGCACAGATTCATAACTCAAGTGGCATGGATTTGGTTCACAGGGCAAGATCTTAACTATTCTTTCAGGGACACCATCTTTTGCCCTTATCTCAACATTTTTTTCATTGCTCATGGTAGTCTAATTAATGCTTAGGGTGATCCCTGTGACAAAATTGTTTTATTAAACAGAAAAAGAAATGGGATTGGCATTTGTAAAGGTCTTGATTAGAAAACTAGTGAGTAAATGTCAAACATACTGTTTATAGTAACTGACTAGCTTCAAATTTGAAAATCTCTACTTGCTAAAACTGGCATTTAAATGAATGGAATGCATAGGAAACATCACTGCTCTGTTTACATTCAGAGATTTGATCAATGAAATTGCTTTCTTAAAATCTGAGAGAAAAGTCAGGGTCTTGATTAGATGAGAGCATGTTTATATAGACAAGTGTATGAGTGATTTATCTCTGTCTTCTGTTCTGGGCACTGTAGACACACTTGGAAAGTGGATTAATTGAAAAAGCACAGATTGGTTTAGATTTCTAACATAAACACCTGAAAGTCACGATTACATAGAGCATAGTTATAGATGGCAAAGAAAAGAAAATCTTTTAAATGCATATTTACATGAATTTTCAATATTTATTTTTGGAATTTGGGTAAATTTTTCCAAGGATTTCAGAGTTTCGGGGGTTTTTATTGTTTTTTTGTTGTTTTGTTTCGTTTTTTTTGTTTTTTGGAAGTTTGTTTAATGACTGTGTGTGTTGATTCATTCATGCTTATACTATTTTAGGAAGCTAAGAGTTCCTTCTGATCTAAAGGTTTGTTTATTAAAGGTCTGATACTTATTATTGTTAGCAGTTGATAAAGGATTAATCCTGGTACATGGTTCTGTCTCCAAGCCCCAGGAGGATGCTCATTAGTACAAGCCAAAGACTTCATTGTGATTTTATGTTTTGACTTAAAAAACCCCCCATAATACTCCTTAGACTTAAACAAATTTGAGCATAGTTGAATCTGTGGATGAGTCCCAACTCGTCTTAATGTTGAGCCTCTAGATTTGTTTAAGTGTGACAGAGGCTTGGATTGCTTGATTTAGCACTGAGACCTGTGATTTTCTTTCATTTTAATTTTTGTTTCTCATTCACTATTAAGAATCTTTATGTTTGATCTACAATAACAAGAACTGGGTGACTGAGTGAGAGACAGTCAAGGTAGGATTTAAGAACAACTGCATATTAATCATGGAAGAAAAAGCTGTTAAATTTAGCTACAGAACATTAAAAATGGTTCTGCTACGAGGGCAACATTACAAAGTATAATGTGCTGCATTCCAAAACTCACCTACTAGACAGTTGCTACAGTATGAGGAGTCCCTCACATTCATAATTCAGAGATTGTTGCTATTGCCGTATCTAATAGTTTAGCTAGAAACAGCAAATGACAAATGTAATGTCTTATTCCAAGTTTGACTTTAGATTATAGGAACTAAAGGAATTATTAAACTAGGGGAATTCTGTGTTTTTTTCTTACATAAACTTAATGGTAGATCTTGTTATATTCTGTGAAAGTGACATTTTCCTCTGATATTTCACTTTCCATTCACATGGAATTTAAAGTTTAAATCAGTTATTTTACTGAATTTAGTTCTAGGCAGAACCAGAATAATTCTTACCAGAATGTATTGGTTTTAATCATTTTCAGACAGCTGAGATTTTCTGAGATAAGATGACATCAACACTAGTCATTATTACTATGTTGATCAGATACAGAGTATTTGGCCATCTGTCAAAATGTGAATGTTTTGTGTGTGCTGTCCACTTTTTTTTTTTTTTTTTTTTTTTTTTTGTACAAAAACTATCTTAAATACTTCCTGGCAGCTAGTTAAAGGGTTATAGACATAATCATTTTCCCCAATTTCATACTTCTCATAGCTGAAGATCGAAATAAAGATGAAAACTATGTGGTAACTTTAGGGGACAGATAAAACAACAAGAACTGGTTGTCCAGTGAATAAATCTTGAATGCCATCCCCAAAAATCTATTCTTCATGGAGAGCCTGATAATAGACTTTTTCACAATTAATTCTTCATTTTTGTAGTTTTGTTTTCCCCTTCTCAAAGATCTGCATGAGTTCAACCACAGGTTCATCAAATGACAGACTTTAAGCTAGTCTTCTAGCCTAGCCTCTATATAACAGGCCTTGGCATTTGAAGTCATTGGCCCTGGTGTAGAAGTTGTTGACTGAGACATTAAACAGACTGTATCATACAGATCATCATAAGATCCTTTTTTTGTCTTAAATGATTTTTTAAAAGTTGAATATTGCTGTTGTTAATATCAAAATATGAGTAGGATTTCAATTTTGTGATTATCATTATTTTTATTATCTACTGTATAGGGTAAACAGGACAACTAATTGCAGGCTGTAATAAAGTCAACAGGATCAAATCAGATGAAAATGTGACACGGACTTCTTCTGACCTAAGAAGATAGTAGTCTGAATTGTTCTTGACTTTTCACTGTTGGTAATTTTGTGGTGCCTGATGATAACAACATGCATGAAATTCAGAAACAGCTCTACAACAACAGGTAGGGATCCTTTGCAGGACATTCCCATGAAGCAAACCCAATTTTCTTTAGTAAAATACACTGCACAACAGGACTAAAAATCTAGTGGCTGTTCAGTGGTATTGGTCTGGGGCTGAGAAAAGGTTAATCAGCTATTAGCTATTTTAACGGTAATGAAGGTCATGTTGTAAGTCACGTCAAGTCCAGCTGAAGTTGCATTTAGTAGTTTCTTATGTCTGAACCTTAGTTTGATCAGTGATGTAGTTTCAGTCAGTACCATTTTTCACTCTTCAGTTTGTCTCACACTTTTTCTTTTCTTATTTGGATAAAATGCACATTAAAATGTCTTCTTAAAACTTGATTCAAGCAAGATCAGCTAGAAAAGGTCAAGAGCATGTGTTCTATTTACAAAAAAAAAAGGTCACAGTTATATTGCTTAATGTTTAGAGAACAATTTTTTTGTTCTAAGTTATCTGCTGTACTTCAGTATTGATAGAAAATGTGTCTTACACTCCAGAAAACAAAACAAAAAAACAAACACCAACTTTATTGGTATTTTCTACTCTCTTCAGTAGGAATGGCGTTTATAGAATCCTAGAATTTTGGAATAGTACAATGGTTCACATTTGAAAGGCACCTTTAAAGGTCATCTAGTCCAATCTCCTTGTAATAAGCTTCAACTACATCAGGTTGCTCAGAGCCCTGTCCAACCTGAGCTTGAATGTTTCCAGAGATGGAGCTTCTACCACCTTTCTGGAGGGTGCACATATACCTTTTTTAATTATTATTACTTGCATATTAATAGAAAGACAAGCAAGTTTTAAAAATATATCAGGGTCTGTGCCTGATCCTACCTACAACACAATCACAGGCTAACACTTAAAGATATCAGCATTCCATTAGAATAAAGACATATAAATATTCACTTGAGATTATTCATCTCATTGTGGAGTTTGAGTGCATATTCAGATCCAACCTTGAAAAACATATGTTGTTGGTTTGTCTTGTTTTATGTATGCACTGTTGAAAATGTCATCTGTAATGTCATCAAGGGAAAGCTACTCACATAATGATTATTCAGCAGTGCCATCAATCAGGATTGTGACAAAGAAATTCTGTAAATTTAAAGTTAAAATAAGCCTTGTAACTAAAATAAAGTAAATTTAAAGTTTAAGTATATTTAAAGTTCCTGTTTTCCCTTTCCTCCCCTTCCCTTCTCTTCCTCCCTTCCTTTCTTTTGCTTGTTGCATTGATAATAAAGCACCTGAGCAAAGTCTGCAGGAGTTTTCAGTGGAAAGTATTTTATTTTATTTTTTCTAGGTGGGAAGGAAAAACTAGTAAACAGGAATAATAATTTAGATTATGGTTTCAGGAGAGTTTAAAGGCCTTTTTCTTCTTTTGTTTAACATCATAGAAAGAAACTGTAATTTAGTCTTTTTTGCTCTAATAGCAGTATTAAGTGTATATTTATTTTAGATCAAAAGTAAAAGATCTGTATGAGCATTTCTTCATTAAACTCAAAATAGTAACTCTTTTGAACTGAGGTGCTCAAGTATGAGAGGATAGTTTGGAACATAAGGAGTATTAGAAACCAAATTGCTTTTTACACTGATTATATTATTAGAGGTCCCTCTAGTAGTATAATTTAATTTTACAATCTTTTCATTTGCATGCATTTGAATATTTTTAACAGAATAGCAATTTCTGTTTGAAACAGTACAAAGCAAAATAAAATAAAAAAAAATCAATTGTTTTTATTTGTTTATATGACAAAGTAGTCCTTTCCAACACTGCAGATTTATCCATTCCATTACAGTTGCTTTCATAAAGGTAACCATTTACAATATGCAGGTGTGGATAATAACATCCATTATCTCTATCTACCATTTTAAAAAATATTTATATTATTTTTAATAAATTCATAGAATGGTTTGGATTGGAAGAGACCTTAAGGATGATCTAGATCTAACCCCCCTGCATGGGCAGGGACATCTCCCACTTGACCAGGTTGCTCAGATCCCCATCTAACCTCCCCTTGAACACTTCCAGGGATGGGGCTTCCACAGCCTCCCTGGGCAACCTCTGCCAGTGTCTCATCACCCTCACACTAAAGAATTTCTTCCTAACTTCTTTCCTGTCTAACCTAAATGTTCCCTCTTCCAGTTTTAATCTATTCCCCTTGTCCTCTCACTGTATTCCCCAAGTCCTCCTACTTTTCCCTTGTCAAAAGTCCCTCCCCAGCTTTCCTGGAGCCCCTTCAGTTACTGAAAAGTGCTATGAGGTCTCCCTGGAGCCTTCTCTTCTCCATGCTGAACAACCACAACTCACTCAGCCTGTCTTCACAGTAGAGCTGCTTCAGTCCTCTGATCATCCTCATGGCCATTCTCTGGACTCTACCCAATTCCCAAGTGTCTTATCAAAGATACCCAGTTAACAAGCAAGGTTTGCTACCAAGGGATGATGAAAGGGTTTTAATTTAATTACTTTGTGTCTGAGAAAACTTTATTTAATTTAGTAATACTGAGTAGCTTAAGGGATTAATATTAGCTATAGCTTCTGAATTTGTATGTCTCATAGCACAGACAGATGAAAGGTAGTTCTTGACTTTAATTTCATGACCTACCTGAAATAGAAATTTTAATCTCTAGTAAGGATTCTGGCAGAGCTTCTTGTGGTGATCAAACATTTCAGAATTCTAAAATAATTTCTTTTTACAGCACACAATACTTAAAAACTCATACACTTTGCTGGTGGAGAATTGTGGAGTACAGCATCAAAAGGAATATTTGAAAGCTAGGCATGAAACCTGTATGATCAAGAGGTAAATTTGTGTAGACTGTTAACAGCAAGATACTTAAGAAGAAGCCATCCACAGTGTCTTATTTCAGTGTTTGCCATTCGTTGTTGGCTGTCTTCTAATATAGATGAGGCAGAAGTTTCATATGTAGAGCAACATTTTTTATTTTTTTTTTTTATCCATTGCTCATCCAAGGACAAATCAGGGACAAAATAATATTTTTTGGTCTTCTTTATATTATCTACGTTTAGTCCCCTAAATTATTAGTCCAAGATCCCACAGGAGGTCTGCAGGAGAAAATATGTTTAAATGTGGGGTTTTGAATTTCTAGGCCTAATATCCTCATAACATAAAATACTGTGCTCCAGAGTTCAGAAATGCCCTGATGTTACTCTCTAGTGAATCAGCACTAATTAGTTCCTATTGGAAACAGGTAAAACTATGACAAATTGTTATCCATAAGTTGTCATGTTATACACTAATAGGCTTACAAAATCCATAAAAACAAATGCCTTGTGAGGCAGCTAAAATTTGGAACTTTTAAGCCCAGTACTTTGCAAATATTAATCCATCTACATGCACAAACACCAACTCCGACACAGAATTTCAAAATGGAAAATAACATAAAACCAAAACCAACCCATCACGAAACCTGGCTTTACTCAGAACTTCTAACAAGATGCAATCTTAAAAAGAAGTAAGTCTGTATAGCGGAAAGTCCTAGCTCATTTTGAGAAGCTTTTGGTAGACGTACAACCAGACTTTTCTCTGCTTAAAGACTATTAATGTGTCAGTCGTGAAATCTATACACTACTGAAAATGTCAGTGCATCATTTCACTACTCAGAAGTAAAAGCTCTTTGCGAGATTTGTCTATTATACTGAGTATTATTCATTCCAAATAACAAGGGAAGTAGGCATTAAATTGCATTATCCAGTTCAAAGTAATTGTTACAGAGGAAATAAAAAGCCATAGGAACATAGGAATTGCAATAATGGATCAGACCAGTAGTTTATCTAGCCAAATATCTTAACTGTGACAGAGACTAAGATAGTAAAAGATACTCCTTAGCAGATTATTATTGAACAATGCTGCCCACAGGAGAAATTTAATGCCTTTTTTATTAAAGTCTGGCATACACTTAGAGTTATTTATTACAATAAAATAAAAGAAATCTCAAAGCCTCTTTCTCAGTCTTTATCAAAAGAAATGTAAGTGGATTTTTAGTAGCTTTTATATATATAGCCCTCATTATTACTTCATATGTATATTAGTCTAGCATGTAGAAATTAGTGCCTGGTTCATGATCACATTTCAAGATACACTTCTCCACATTTTTACAGTGTAATTTTTACTTTTCATCTTCTTTTACATTACCTAAAAATCTGTCACTGTTAAGCATATTTCAGCTACATTGTCAGGTGCTCCATGGTGTTGTTTGAATTGAAAAAATAATATTCTCTCCTCACATTTTCCATTAACAAACAGGAAAGTGATTTGAACCACTATTTCCTGGAAAATAAGTCAGTTTAACTTCTCATTGAATACATGGCACAATAGCATAAGGTCTGGTACTATCTATGGTACAAAGTACAGATATAAGAAGAAAGCCAAGCTAAGCCCTGGACTCAGGAGCTGGGAAACATTTCCTCTTACAAGAGGTACTGAAATAGCTCATATGTACATATATGACACAACTTTTTATTTTAGTTTTATTTTGATTGTATATGGTTTATAAACCGTTGTGTTTTTTGTTTTTTTTTTTAATGGAATGACTCTTATAAAATCATTCATTAATGAAGAACTCCATATAATTGAAAGCAATGTGCAAAAGGAAACAGCCCAATAGTATGTGATGCTCTTTTTTAGTTATAGGAAATCATTGCCTGTTGATGTTTGCAGGTGTGACGTGGACAGTTGTAACAACAGTGTGGCTAGAGTGGAAAATCACTGAAGAGAAGAAAATGTGTGGTGAAAAATATTGACCAAGAAAATACCTGCCAGCCTGAGAACTGTGAGCCTGGGAGCTAGACCTGGAAACTAGAAGCATCCTTGAGAAGTGCAAGTGGCATCTTTGAAGTGATTCTGAGTATTTAGAAACTAGAGATCCTGAAATACTATTAATAAGTGCAAAACCAAGGAACTGTAATGGTAACTTAACATAAAAACTGAAAAACAGTCTTGGAAAAAGTGAAAACATCCTGAGAAAGTAAGAACTGGTCACTGCCATTGGTTATTCTAATTTTAAGGTGAGAAAGATTATCTGGAAAAATAAAATTTCTGTCAAAGAACAGAAAAAACCATTATCATCTACTGGTAAAATACAGAAATAAACAGCACCTCCTGGCTTCTCAAAGAAGTGGTGTTATACACTCTCTTATGTCATTATAATATATAAAAAAACCCTTAATTTTATTCCAAAATGGAGTTTTTCTCTGAGAAATTCCCATGATACACATTTCCTAATTCCAGTTACACCCTTGGGCTATTGATAAAACCCAGCTCAGCAGACAACAGCATAAGAAGGATGAAGATTGTTTAAAACACCACAACAATGTCATGCTACTTTTTAATTTTTTTAACATAATTTACTTGAGGAAATGAGTACCATATTTGAAGCATGGCATAAAAGAAAAGGGCACCCTCTCTCTGTACAGGTAGACACAGATAATATGAGAACTGTATGAACTGTCAGGGAAAAAGGATGAGCTTTTTTAATGTATGAAAACCTGTCATATTGAAGCCATTTACTGTGTAACTAGTAAATATTTGAAGTTGTCAGACTAATCAGTGCTCTCAAAAATATATTCTGTGACAATAGTTAAACGTTATCTTTTCCCACCTTTTTGTTCTTTTAGACATTAGTCTCTCATACACACTTGCCATATCCATCTTTTATATTTTAAAGTGTTAATTTAGGTCAGAATTAAAGAGAAGACTTGAACATTTTGTAACAACAATGTGAGATGTAACATGGAGGGAAGAGACTGCTAATATACTTTTTATATATACACGTATATATACATTTTGATAAATGTATATATAAAATCACAGAACCATTCAGGTTGGAAAAGCCCCTTGTGATCACTTGAGTCCAACCATCATCCGTACTCTACAAAGTTCTCCCCTAAACCATATCCACCAACATCACATCCAAATGACCCTTAAACACATCCAGGGATGGTGACTCAACCATCTCTCTGGGAAGCCCATTCTAGTGTCTGACCACTCCTTCTGTGAAATAAAATTTTCTAATGTCCAGTCTAAACCTCCCCTCTTGCAGCTTGAAGCCACTGTCTCCTGTTCTGTGATGAAAGTTTGTGAAGGCATGATTGATATCCTATGATGATATATGTGAAAAAATGGAAAAATAAGAGTAGCCCATGGAGTGTTTAGAGGTTGTTTTGTTTTGTTTTGTTTTTTTCCCAGAAAACTGCAAGAACAAGCAGACTAAGTATAACAATAAATACCCCTGAATGATCACTAAATCTCCAGAAAATGAGGTTGTGTATGCAAGAGTAAATGTACATTAGTTTCAATGGAAAATCTGTGCCCAAAATATACTGTACCAAAAAGCTTTAAATATGCAATGAACAATCTTAGCAAAAGTTACACGGAAGGAGATTCCAGAAGACTAAGCAATAACAAGGAAACTGGGACATTCTGCTTCTAACCATGTGGTTGTTTGTTTTTTGTTTTTTTTTTAATACTTCAAGGAGGCAGGAAAGGAAAAAAAAAATTAAAAGAGTCAAGTAAAAAAAGGTAAACAAGGAAGTGAAATAGTTGTAAAAGAAAATGCCCATGGACTGTGAATGAGGGAAAGCAAAGGGGAGGTAAAAAAGTAGTGGTTTTTGAACCTTTGTTACCAATTTAAGACAGAAGTTGTATCTAAGAAGGCTTCTCAAACCAAAATATAACTGTTACTTTTATATCTTAACTACTATTTCATATACACTGTCACTGAAGTGGTCCAATGTAAAAAGAAATGCTTGGAATTAAGGGATGATAGAAGTTTTATCTTTTACATTAGTGGGAATAGACTCATGGACCAGTTACAATAACTGCAGGTTTGAACATCTGAAAAAAATTGTTGATCAATCTAAATACTAATAAAGCTTTTTAGTAATACTGGAAGCATTTTTCTCATACCTGGTGGACACACTTTCCACATAATCTTTTTACAAGATATCTGACCATTCTTATTCAAACTGTATTTTTCCACTCTTATGCTTTCTGACTACACCTTGTAATCACTTGGTCAACTGTGAATGGGATGTCATTCATGACAATAAATGGCGTTGCTTGAAGCAGCACACATTAAAAACATGGCATTAAAACTGTGCCTTGTCATCCACCATTCCATTTAAATTCACTGTAGTTTTTACACCACCACCTCGTGAATCTCATTTTTCCTCTTTGTAGATCATTTGGGTACTTAAAATCAGCTTCTAATTTGTTATAGATTCCAGAATAGCTTATGAAGATCTTGCTAATGTTCAGTCTTCCATGAACTGTGTGTTCTGCTTTGCTCAAAGAGCACATCTGAGCAGCAGGATTGAACGTGTGCTGTGCTGGGCTCTTTGCCTGGTCATGCATTCTGCACAGAGAAAAGAGAAGGGAGAGCATCCCTGGCCTAAAGGCAGATGAATTGCTTTCTCTGGAGAAAAAAAAGTAATAGTGAATAATAGGTGGAAAATAAAAATCAGAGACAATTATATACTAAGGAGTCTAAAGTGCAGGAAAGTTTGAGAGACTAGTGAGCAAGTAGAGTGTCAGAAATTATAGAAGATGACTTTCCTAGGAACCTGGAAAGACCTGAAAAGAGTTTATTACAACCAAACAATTTGTTGAATAGATCAGTTCTGGAGTTTTGTGCTTGTTCTGTCTAGCCTGCTCAATCTAAAACTTACACACAGATCAAATCCCATCTCTGACTGGTTTGGGTCCCATCATCATATCTTTGTTTGTACTTTCTTTGTTTTCTTTTGATCTCATAAGTTCTACATTTCTGTAATAGTGATTTTTAAATAAAATAAAAGGAAAATAAATAGAATAGTAAAATTAGAACATCTTAGCATCTACTCTTCACATTTTTTACATTTAAAATCAAATTATTTACTTCTCTGAACTAGTATCCTTGTTCACAGAATGGTACACTTCTTGCAACTAATAACTTCATATTAACTTGTACTTCCCACTTTCTTTATGCTTACTGCAAAAATTTGCTTTTTGTTTGCTGATTTCAAAAGTCACAAGTATTGGAATTTTCCATTTTATCCCCATTCTACAGTCATCAAAATAGTTGTTTGTCTTAGTTTGTCTAGAGGGATAAGCAAATAACTTAAGGACTATGTAAATGTGCAATGAAACAGCTAAAAGAATTTTTGTGAAATAAATGCTATCACTTTCTTTAGAGAACTAAATTGCAAAGTTCAAGCTTTTCTACCTTCCTAGCTACAGCAATACCAGGCATCACTGCTTTCTGTATCATCCCAAAGTCCCAAGAACAACCCTTAAACAGTATTTACTAATTCCCAAACACTCAGCATCAAAGAAAAGTTACAGATGTAATTCTAAATAGCCTTGACACCCTTGTTTGGTGTCTGAATTGCTAAAATAAGAAGACAGGCTGCCAAGTATTTCTCCAGAGTAGTTATTTCCCTTCTAGCTATGTAATTTTAATTTACATGGAAATCATCAGTACTTTGAAGTGATACTTGTCCATCAAGCTTTTGATTTCCTATCTCCCTAACGTGCTGTAATAGAAATCCAAATCATTGATTGGTTGGACAAACATAATTGATTCAAACAAAAGTTGTTCATATTGAGTGTTTCAAGTTCCTCTGAACTTACTGAAGTCCGTCCATTGGAGAACCATGTCAGGCATAAATATATTCCATTGAACTGTACTCCACCAATTTCATGTTATACTTTATGGAATAACATAGACTAAGTGATCTGCAATTATGTCACAAATGCTTTTTGACTCATTTGAGTACACATAGAGTATCTATAGATTTGAATATGATACCAGTGTTTAAAACCATACAGAACCTATTTGAAGCACATTACTGACACTAATGTGTCAAATACCCAACAGGTTGAAAGTGTTAGAGTTTTACTTTAATTTATAGTCCTTGTTCTTTGTTTCTTTCTCACTTTTCTGTTCTTCTTTAATATACTAGATGCAGGATTAAACAGATAAAATTTCCCTAAACCTAGCTATATAATATTCCTTTTGTAGTTAAAAGAAGGAGATACCTTGGGGTATTTCTTCATTTCCCCCAAAAGTGGAGATCAATGATAGATCAGATTAAGTGCTATTTTAAGAATCTCTCTTTTGCCATCAACAGTAGAAAATGAGCATATGGTGACAAGGGCAGATTTGTGTATTATAGACCTCTGAAGTTACCTTATTCAGTCTCTCTCTGGAATTCCTTCAGGAAGGTGTTGATTGTTTTCAAATCCAAATGAATCTGCAGAAGCCAAGGAGCTCAGCACCTCCTGGGGGGAGGAATAGATTCCATCTAAAAAAAAATAAAATTAAAAAAATAATAATTAAAAAGTAGATTTTTAGATGTCTTTCTGCCCTTTTCTTGGTGCCATAAAAAAAAACAAAACCAAACCAACCAAACAAAAAAAACAAAACAAAAAAACACTGGGATTTTTGTAAATAGGAATGATGAACATGTAACTTCTTCGTTGTTGGTGGTGAGAGGTGTTGCAAGTGTCAGAATTGTAATAACTGGGAAAAAATGCAGAAAAAATGCACACACTGTGCTTATGTAAAAGGAGGTCTTAATCTAAAGTCCTGTTGCTTTCCTCTCTTCTGTCACAGTTATGAAAGATGTGTTCACACTCAGAAAATTAGAAGTACAGACTCTAACATCTTGCTTCAAAATGTGTGGTACAGTTCCATACATGTCAAACTAGAAGTTCTCATATCTCAAAGATTTTTTATACTTTTTTTCTCTTCTTTTTTTTTTCCCCCATCTTGTTCATATTTGAAGTTACAAAAAGCCAACCTTAATGAATTCCAAAGTTTAGCAGGATGAAGCTTTCAATAGGTGGCATCTGTTTCATCCTTCTCATCTGTCTCATTTTTGGTTTCCTTGCATCAATATTTCAGGAGGTTTTCATATTATAGTTCACAAATTCTAAATATTATTTTTTTAATGACAAGCAGGCAGATTGATAAATTAATGTTTAAATATTGAAGACACATTTCAAAAGCTGTAAAATTTTTGCAACAATAAAATTTAAGGAGTAAGGTTGATATTTGTTGACTTTGGTGTTTCTTTCAGATGTTGGTGTTCTACTCAGTTCACTAGTAGTGGTACTTGAGAGGATAAACACAGGATACATTGGTACAAGAAAAAAAAACAACACCTAAATATACTTTAGCTGTTGATTCCACATTTTTAAACTCAAAGTTGTCTCCTTCAGAAAATTTCCTATAGAACTGCATATCCCATTAATTCTTTGTGTAATTTACCCATTACTCCATATTTATGAGAATATAAATTAGGTAATTAACAATATATATCTTCTTTATACATTTTTTGGATCTGCCAAGAGTAGGGAGGTCAGACTGCTATTGTTGATTCATTGTAGCAAAACGTTGGGGTGAAAAATTAACTGTTCTAAGGGGAAACTCATATACAATATACTTAAAATTACATATTACATAAAATACTAACAAGAGTCACAGATGTGGACACTTAGAGACTCATAGAATCATCGAATGTCTAGGGTTGGAAGGGACCTCTAAAGGTCATCTAGTCCACTTGCTTGGATGATTTTTCTTCCAGCTGCAAAAATGTCATGTTCATTTTACTGAAAGGTGAACCAGAGGCAGCAATTGAAACTGTGAATGTCAGATTATCAGATCTTTTATTTCAAAACTTAGGTGTGTCTAAATCTTTAAAAGTTAAAATGTTTAATTAAAAAAAAAAAAAAAAACTAAATAAAATATTAAATTCTCAAAGATTCTTCTATTTAACATTGGAGGAATGAACCCAGCATTACAGTAATCAGTTTCATCCAAAAACCTCCATAGGCTTTCTGATATGACTATTCACAGTTTTAGTACTCCCAGGAGTGGACTAATGATCTACTAACTCATAATTAAAGAGATTTACTTCCACTTCCTGATCATCTCAATGTTTTTAGATGAGCTTAGGAAAGCCATATTAAGGAACAGAGAAATAAAAACCATGAGCCTAAAACCTAGTTGAGGTTTTTTTTTTCCTTGCTTCTGAAGTCAGTAAATATATATGTGCACATATATATTTACATATTTATATGCAAAGGACTTTGTATCATAGGATAGACAGGTCCTCTAAGGATTTTAGATAGTCAAATTAATTAGCTATTGTGAGTCAGATATTTCCCTTTTTGTAGAGAATACATGAAAAACAGAGGAAAAGTCATTTGCAAATAATTTATACTGGTGACAACAGAATTTCCAAGAAAATAAGCAAAGTAATTATTCTCTGAGTAAGATATGATTAACTCTAGAGTTAGTCAGAGAATGGGAAAACATTAACATAAAATTCTCTCACCAAAAATATTAGAATTGATGGCCAAAATTATTTACAGTTAATAAGACAACCAGGTCTAACTGTAATAATTTAAAGAAATCCACCTTATTGTTGTATTTTTCAATTAGCTTGTTTAATCAGAAATGTAATTTCTTGATATCGATCACACCTGTTTCTACTTTATTCCTCATGAACAAGATCTGAACAAAGTATTGGCAAAAATCATATTAAAACTTGACCTCAGTGTGTTTGCCTGAATATAAAGACTTGACTCCCTATCAAACCTTGCTGTTGCTTCTAACCAAACCTGTTCAGCCAAATATCACTGAGGAACATAGAAGATTTCAGAAGACATAGGTGGATAGGTGTTCTGTTCTTTTCTGCTACTTGATAGCTCACAGTGTCCTACAAAAGTAGAAAAGTTTTGCAGACAAAAAGTAGAATAGTTCTTAAGAATAATACTAAAATTTCCATCCCACTGTAACTCAGGCTAATTTACAATGGCAGATGAAGTTGCAATGACCCTTTCCTTTGTATTTGAAAAGTTGTGGCAGTCTGGTGAAGTTCCCACTGACTGGAAAAGGGCAAATACAACCAGTTTCAAAAAGGGGGAAAAAAAACAGAAGACATTTGGAACAACAGTCTCTGTGTCTTGCGAGATGAAGGAGCAGATCCTCCTCAAGACTCTGCTAAGGCACATATAAGATGTGAAGCTGGTTTTGATAACCAACACAGTTTCAACAAATTGTGCCTGACAAATTTGGTGGCCTTCTGTGACAGAGTACAGCATCAGTGGATAAGGGAAGAGCAAGTGATGTCATCTACTTGAGGTGATGGTGGATGAGAAGCTCAACATGAGCCGACAATGTGTGCTTGCAGCTCAGAAAGCAACTGTGTCCTGGGCTGAATCAAAAGCAGCATGGCCAGTGGATCAAGGGAGGTGATTCTCCCCTCTACTCCACTCTCATGAGACTCCATCTAGAACAGGATGTACAGTTCTGGAGCCCACAACATAAGAGGCACATGGGACTCCTGGAGTCCCATACTCCCTGTACTGTTTTGTGGTCATTGTATTTTTTTATTTTTAAATTTTTGTGTCTGCAGAGTTAGACTTATTGCAGCATGTGTCCCCAGTGTTCAGTGGATCTATGCCAAGACCCATTTGCTGGAGATCAACTTCACTGACTTCAGAAATGAAGCTTGAAAGATGGATTTTGTAATTCCTCATCCAGTCATAGCTATACAAAAGTTCATTCCCAAACGTATTTTTTTAATATATATATTTTTTTTAAAGTGTAACAGTGTGAGGAGTTCTGAATGGGGATAAGTGAAGAAAGTCTACATGTTCTTATAATTCAATGATATAACCAGTCTTGAAAAATTCATGCTGTGGAAATGGAGCTCCATTATCATTTCTTTTATAAAAACTAAAGTTTGCTAATAGTTTTCTGATAACCCAGGGAAGTAGGAGACTTAACTCATTTACTTACAAGATTCAATTTGAAATTAATTCCATGGAACACCCCACGGGTGCTTAGATTTTTGCAGAAAAGGAATTCCACCTATTCTCACTGCATCAGTTCTTCAAATTGCATTGCATAACTAACAATCCATGAAATGCATCTCCAAAAAAGTTACAAATACCTGACTTTGCAGTAGACAAAGAACACAAACAACATAGAAATAAGACTGTTTCACTGTCATCAGTAATTCAAAGAGATTTAGATAATATTTTGTATATGCTCTTTAATGTTGGTATAGATGTTAATACACAGTCAGTTAGTGAGATCAAATATAAATAAAAAATAAATCAAAACCCAAACTTTTATCAGTGTTACCTTTCATACCCCTGCTTGTAAAACTGAATTGTGCCCTAGTGTGGAACAACCAAGTGGAAAGACCTGAAGTTTCTCACATATATAAGATTTCTCTGTCTCTCTGACAAGTCTCTTAAGGAAAAAAAAACAAACACGTGTTATGCAAAAAAAAGCCCCAACAACCTTATTTTATGCCACAACACTAGCCTAAGAAGTTTGTTTTAAAGTGTATATCAAAAGGGAAAAATAAAACAAAAACCTCTAGTATGTAAAAAAAAAAACATAAATTATTCCTAAAATTTGAATAAAACTAAATTAATTTGATATAAAGGAAAAAAAGGACTAATTAAAATCTCTGATTAGCCAGAGATGACAGTTTGATAGTAAATTAAATAAGTTCTATAATAGTAGCCTGAAACAGCATGTCCCAATAAAAAACTATCTTCTATTTAGAGAATAAATCCCAATGTCTTGCGTCACTGAGAGTGTTATGAGGAAAATAGAAAAGAATGCAATCAAATGTGATGATTTTCAAGCATAAGAGTTAATAAATATAAGCATTAGAATGAACTGACCACTGCCTTTATAAAAAGTGGACTTTGTAGAAAGGTAAATTTATTTGGGTTGTAGCATTTGTTCTTAATACATGGAGTTGAAAAGAAAGCAAAGGCTTACAACTGCTTTTAAATATAATCAAATTCTGGTAGTATATCCTAAAAAAATGCTCAAAGTGTTTTGCAGAGTAGAAAGGAAATAGCAAAAAAAAAAAATCAGGACATAGCAATCTGGTCCAAACATGAAGTAGTTGTGACCAGCTTCTAAAAGCCATACTGACATTTACAGCGTTTTCCTTACCCATTTCTGTAAATGAGACTCAAATTAGAGTAACTGGGTACTATAATATTTCTGCATCTTAAAAAAAGAAACAGTTCCAGCCAGGTGGATCCCAGTCTAAACTGTGCTCCTGGGTTATGTGTTCCCAGGTGAAGACTTTACACTTCTCCCCATTGAACTTCATAATATTCCGTCTGGCCCCCTCCCCCAGCCTGTTTAGATCATCTGGAGGGTCAGCCTCTTCACTCATCTTGGTGTCACCAGCAAACTTCATCAGGGTGCTCTTGATCTCAACATCCAGCTCATTTATGAAGATGTTAAACAGCATTGGGCCCAATATTGATGCCTGGGGGCCCCCACCCATAACCAGTTGCCAGTTTGAAGAGGAACTATTTGTTATCACCCTCTGGGTATGATCTGTCAGCCAGTTCCCCACCCACCACACAGAGCACTTGTCAAGGTTGTAATGAATCAGATTCTCCAGTAGGAGGTTGTGGGGGACCACATCAAAAGACTTGGAGAAGTCCAGATAGACAATGTTCACCCTACATCCATGGAGCAGGTTACTTTGTCATAGAAAGCAATCAGGTTTGTCAAGCATGATTTGCCTCTGGTAAATCCACGTTGGCTTTTCCCAGTTACATGTTTCAATTGACTTGTGACTGTCCCCAGGAGAACTTGCTCCATTATTTTCCCAGGGACTGAAGTGAGACTAATGGATCTATAATTTCCCAGGTCTCCCTTTGGACCCTTCTTATAGATAGAGGTGACATTAGCCTTCCTCAGTCTTCAGGGTCATCTCCCAATCTCCATGACTTCTCAAATATTATGGAGGGTGGCTTAGCAATGACATCAGCAGTTCTCTCAGCACCCTAGGGTGGATGGCATCCAGACCCATCAATTCATATGGGTCAAGCTCCTGTAATAGTTGCACAAATAACACTACTAATAGAGTGCACATCATTTCAGTCAAGATTCACTATCACTGCATGAATATCATCAAGGAATAAATTTTACATGTCAAATAACTTCTTTACTGTACTCCTCAAGGTTTAAATTAACATTCTTAATTTCTTTATTTTGCAGCAGAGATTCTTTGGTATCCCTAACAGTCACTGGAAAACACTTTTTCTTCTCTTGACCCTGTAAGATCAACCTTTCCTTGTGCCATACACCTAAGTTGTGGAACCAGTCTACTAATGTAGACTGTGAAAACGAAGATGTGCCAAGAAACCAAAGCACTTTTGTAGTGCCCCAGATATCTAAACCATATAAATGTTCAGTGTACTACTTAGTGGAATAAAATATTATATTTTACCTATGTCCAGCTAAGTAGAATATCAGTTGTGACTTCTGTGACCCAAAGTAGAAATGCATCTAGCAATAAAAAAAACCTAAAAACTGAGCCTAACCTGCTTCCACTAAGGATGCATCTGAAATCTCTGCTTCCCTCATCCAGCTGACTACCTGTTTCTTTCCTCAGAAGAGAAAATTCAGCATTTCAGGTCTTTTGATAACCTCTTTTTTTTTGACAGAATATGTCAGATATTATAGCTAAAGTGCCCTTCGTAAGATATCTGGACAGTCCAGAAAACTTTAATCTTTCATTTGGAAATGTGGTCTATTTTGTCCGTAAATACTAGGAATTCGTGTCACCCTCCCAGTTAGAATAAAAGTTCTTTTCATTCTGTGGGTGGAACTATAGCTGTTCAGTTTGAGGCATTTTTTGTGTTTGCCCACCTAGTAAACAAGTAGTAAGTTGAAAAATTCTATTTCTCCCCTTCAGGACTTCTTGGTCTGCTCTCATAAGTGATGCCTCAAATAAGACATTAAAAGTTATTGTCACAGTTTGACTCAGGTCCGACAACAATGCTCTCGATCCCCCCTCCCCCCAACCCAGGTAGGGAAGGAGAGAGAGAAAAAGAGAGAGACTTGGCTGGATTGAAAACTAAACTACACAGCTTTAATTAAAACACTAATGAATCATACAAGAAAATATATACAATTATATACAGATAGATTCAGGTGTAGGCAAAAGCCTCTCACCACCCCCCACCCTCAGCAACTCCCACAGCACTTCCCTGAACTGGGAAGAGTCCCGAGGAATCCCGGAGCTGCTGCTGGAGAAAGCAGAGAGTTATGGGGGTCACAAGAGATCAAGGCTGAGGATCGACGGTGATGGATGAACAGAGTCCTCCCTGGACACCAGCCATGGATGGAAGAGAAGGGGAGAAGAAGAAGGAAGGAAGTTGTCTTCTGTGATCTCTGACCTTCCTCTGAGCTTACGTAGATATATGGAATGGAATATCTTTGGCCAATTTTGCTGTCTGTCTAACTCAGCCTCCTACGGGGGGGTCACAGATCTCCCCATAGTGTCTGAGCCGGCAGAGTGCAGGTGCAGCCTTGAAGCCTCAGTAGTTAGAAAAACATTCCACTGTCTTATCAGCCTAGCAGAACACACTGTTGCTAGCTACAAGAAAGCTTACTGAAGGAAAAAAAAATCAGTAAAAAGAAAAATTGGCTTCCTCCTGGCTCAAACCAGGACAGTTATATAAATATTTTGATTCAACATGCAAAGAAATTATTTGTATCTTGGTATTTACCCTTGTTTTGAAACCAGAAATGGAATAATCAACAAATTGGAATGACCAGGTTTGAATTATTTAGCCACAGCCTTCTCTTCTTTTGTAGATCAGAACTGTGACATTTATAGAACACATTATGCTTAGTTAAATTTTCATAGAAGATGGGATGGCCTTGAAAGCCTCAGATTTACAAGCACCTGTTCAATGCAATAATAGTGAAACTACCCAGTAGTTACAAAATGCTTTTTATGGATAATTGGAATTTCATTAACCCTCCAATTAAAACCAGACAGGAACATCTCTTCATTTTATACCACTCAGAATATTTCAGCACAGATAACTGATCATGTCAAATCAAAGCTTATCTTTAAAGTCTTCAATTACATAGAAGTGTGAAATGACTCAGAATTACTCCCTTGAATAAGGCACTACAGAGTACTGAGGTCTGTAAGGACGTCTGAATGCTGAAAATCAGCTTAAGTGGACAAACTTACGTTTTGTCATGACTGGTTCAAATAAACAGTAAAAAACCCTTAAAATTCCTCAGAAGAACCACTACCAGGGATAAAACTATTCTGCTAAGAACCAGCATCCTAAAATCAATTCTTCAGTCACATAGTTTGTGTATCTAAAAGGAAATTCCTCCAAGCCATCACTTTTTCTATTAGGCATCCATCCAATAATTATTTTTCTCATTCAGCAGTAAAAACACTAATGCATTCCTCCCTCTCCTGAAGTGTTTAATTATTGATTTTACCATGTATAACAGCTCAGATTTCTTTTCCTGTCTAACTCTATAAGCTGATACTTGGCATTAGAAAGTGATTGCCTTCATTCTATTGATTTAGAATAATAATTAAAAATAATTTAAGAAAACCCAACCAAACAACCACACAACGCTTATTGTCCTACTCTGTAAGCAAATACACACCTGTGTTGGTCACAACATAGACAGCATCACCACAGGTTCAGAACTGGGCCTGCATTCAAACAAAATGCCCACAGTTTTCTTGAAGACTTTGAAATTATATCACTCAACATGTGACTGTAACTTATCAGTTCCCTTATTACTGTTAAGTGAGCTTGTAAGCCACTATTTTTATTTTGTAGTAAGACCTGTGCAGAGATCTCCACTGAATAAAAGCTAGTTGCAAGCAAGAAGAAATTGAGAAAGAAGTTGCAATGTTCATTGTGTTGACCATTTTAAAAGAAGTCTCTCTGAGTCTATCCGAGCCTAAGGTTTGCACAAGCTTGCCTACATAAGTGACAAGTCATCATAAAAATGCCATAAGGTTTCTAAAAATACATATGATTGGAATTTCTCAAATATCTGAAGAAGTTTAAGGACAATAAATGTTTTCAGTTGTTTTCTTGAGCAAGTCCGCACAAAATTATGCAGTATCTTCACATAAGGAAGTCTGGCACTTCCTTATTAATATAAGAAGCATTTGTTATTTACAAACAACTAGATTTTTAGTTGGCTATATCCTAATTGCATGCTGTTTATTCATTACAAGACTAAAGGTTCAACCCTACAAACACAAAGGGACACAGAGGCATGATGGCTATTTAGGGAACTCCAGCAATGTAATTAGGTGAACAAGTGTCAACCCCCAGGGCCTCCCAGGGGAATGTCAGCTCCATGAGCTTGGTGAGACCCATCACAGTGAGCCAGAAGTAGCAGTTCTTAAGGCCATCTTACACACTGAGGAGGTCATTACATTGGAATATGAGGTCTGTTTTGGGATACAGAGATAGAGCACTTCAGAACTATGTAAGACTTATTACAGGATGTTTAGTAGAGGAGCCAAAGGTGGGGAAGTGGAGGCATCATGGAGGTTTTGGGGAGGAACAAACATGGGAAAATAAAAACATAAGGGTTCATTGCATGTAAAAAGGGATCAGACTGTTTGCTTGTCTGCCCATACCCTGCACCTAGTAAACAAAACCCATCCTTCTTGTAAAAATCCATTTTAAACAATTATATTGGATATGGGGTATGGATCCAGGGTCAGATAGCAGATAGATTGTCTAAGACCAGCTACTGGAGAGATCTACATTTTATATATTCATCTATTTCCTACTAATGGACCTTCATCCTGAACATCCAGAAAGGCTCACAGGATTATGCTCTTGTGTCATCAATGTTTATGTGACTGTTTCTCTCTGGTACCATGTGTGACTGACCAGGGAAATGTGTTTATAGCATATGTAGGCCTACTGGGAAAGCACAGTGGATAATGGATTGCTATGTTAATATTCAGAGTTTTCTTTGCTTACCAGTCTGTTCTCATGGCTCTATTCCTTGTCTTCATCATCAGTGTCAGTACCTGTTCTACCTCTGCATCCACATTTTTTTGGTAATTTTTAGAGACAACAGAGATAATAAAATTAGGAAATTACATTACAAATGTGGAGACGTTAGGACAATGAAGAAAAAATATTTTACTTCCTGTGAATAGATGGTGGAGGGCTTAGCCTTGGCAAACAGTCCAACCAGTTGCTCTCCTTACCAGAAAACTAGGAGAAAACAAGATGTGAAAAAGTGTAGGTTGAGATAAAGGCAAGGTGAATTGTTATCACTTACTGTCATGGGCAAAAAAGACTCCACATTTAATTTATTGCCATTTAAAGCAAACTCAAGTAGTGAGAAACAAAGACAAACACTAATATTAGTAATATTGTTTTCTCCACCTTGTCCCAAGCTCTCTTCAAGCCCTTCACTCCAGACTGTCATACTCTTCCCTCAACAGCAAGGCAGGGGTAGCAGGGTTATACTAAGTACATAAGGGTTACTCTTTGCCACTCCTTCCCTTACATATTTTTTCTCTGCTTTAACATGGGATCTATCATGAGTTGCAAGCCCTTCAGTAAAAATATTCATTGGTTCTGGCATGGGATCCTCCACAGGTTTCAGTGAATGTCTACTCTGGCAGCTGGAATACCTCCTGTTCCTTCTCCTCCTCCTCTCCTGACTTTGGTGTTCCCACTCCTTTTGGTCTCTCACTCCTTTTTGTTATATCTTCTTCTCTTTGTGTGTTTTGTCTGCCCTTTCTCAAATATAATTTCACATAGATGCCACCAACTTTGTTGATGGGCTCAGCTCTAGTATGAGGTGGATCCTTTGAGGAGCTGACATAGGCCAGGCCTCCAGCCTTTTTTCACACAAACTACCCCTAAACACACACCAACTTACACTCCCCACCCCTGACATCGAAATCTTGCTGTGGATACCCAATAAAAGAAAAGATATTGTAATTCTGTTATATCTGGTTGTAAATAATCTTTTCTCTCTCTGTTACTTTATATCTGACCTAGGTGAAATAAAGAAATAAATTGTGGTTACATTACTGGTAATTGTAAAATGAAACATCTATATCTATTTCATTTTGTGGCACTCATATATGCATTTGAATGGAGCCCCATGCCTTGTCTCCAGGAATCAAACCAGTGGTGTTGAAATAACTATTTAAGCACAGCTTCAGGTTGAAATGAAACTGCCATCAGAGATTTAAGATAATACATTGTATCTCACAGCTGAAGGTAAAACCATGCATGCAGTTATTCAGAAGAACTCCATGACTGTATTTTCTCTCCACCTGCTATAATTTATTGTGTTTAACCTAGAATATTTATATAAATGAGGATTTTATTAAAGAACATAAAATTATTATGTGAGATTCCAGCTTCATCAATCAACTATTACCTGTCTTCTTGTTCTAAGTGAAAATCATTAAGATGTCATTTAGAATAAGATAATAGAAAATATCTGGTTTATGTTATACCCATTTCACTTCCTATATAACCATTTATAAGCATTTCAGAGTCCAAGCATGAATCTGATTAATGCAGAGATGAGCTAGAAAACAGGTAATACCAGCATCAGGAAGCTGCAGGTATCTGTGGTCACAGAACATCAATTAATTAAACTACCCTGTATATTTTGGATCAGTAGTGCACTTTAGACCAGTAATTGCATTTAAGATCTGTAGTTCTGTGACATTGTTATGGGAAGCACTGCTGATTAAATGTCATTGCACAGCTGAGGAAGCAAATTATGCCATTAGATATTCCATCCTGTTTTAAAAAATGATACTGTCTGTGTAGCATGACAACTACCTTTAACAAGATATCCAAAAAGGTCTTCCTAAAACTCACAGTGTGTACAGGAGCTGTGTTACTTATTCTAGGCATTCCATGTCTTTATTTCACCATCTGGTATATCATGCCTGAGCTTAATAAGAAATTTTGTAGCTTGCTAAGTCGTATAATTTTAAGAAGATACTTATATAAAGGTTAACCTTTAAAATAAGCAATATGGAATGTAAAGTGGCAAAAATTTGATGAAGGAAGGGAAAAGGAAGCAGCTATACACTTTGCTTATCATCTGATGTTCTAGTAAGAAGCTACCATAAGCAAAAGGAAAATTTTAATTGCAAAGGATTCCACAAAACTTAGGTGATTTTACTGTAAATTCAGATAGGTGATACACTTTCTTCATCCTATGATCTCTCCATCCTTCTAGGTAAGAGATAAGACTATATATATATATATATGTATATAATCAATTAATTTTACTGATGATTTCAGTAATACCCACAACCTCCCAGTCCAAAAATGTATGAATGCTTAAATAACACTCAGCAACAACAACAGACTATCAGTCAACCTGAGTACTTATTTGTTAGCTTAGTCTAGTTGTCTCTGAGACTCCTCTACCCAGCTCTCACTACTGAAGTACCACTTGTGAAGGTTTAGGAGTACTCATGAGTCAGAGGAGCATTCTTCCACTAAGCAGCTATGGTCTGATTGTAGCCTGGTATACCAGGATTATGGAGAGGAGTATCCTACCGTAAATGTAAACCAAAATTTCTTTGGCAAGAGAAGGAATAACAGGAGAAGCAAACCTCAAATCTCCCCCTCTGGGCAATTTGGATTTAGTAGATATCACCATGTTAAAACAACTGCAAATTTGTTCTGATTTATCAAAGCAGTAAATGATTTCTTTCTTTCCCCAGAAATTTGAAAATTTAGTTCTGAACATAACAGACTGAAGGACACAAGATTTCCTTTTTGTTTTCTGAGTTTTGCTAGAATTAAATCTATGACCAAGAGTCTAGGAAGTTCCCTTGTCAATCCTGAGAAAGCCCCCTCTTTGAACTTCATAATTCATTTACACTGAACTTCACATTTAGAACAGGAAAGAAGGCAAAATCATTACTGCTGTGAATCTATAGTCTGTGGAGAGGAACAATGCCAAGAACAGGATGGTGACCCCGTGCTCCTCGGGTGGTCCGCAGCTAAAAGCAAAATCAGCAGTGGAGGCAAACAAGAGACTGCTTATTAAAAAGGGCAGGAGGAAATGCTGACACTCATATGTCATTAATGAAAAATTAATTCAAAATCTTAAATGTGTCCTGCAGCTCCTGTAAGCAGTCACAGCAGCATGCCAGCACACCGAGCAGAAGAAGTGAGTGCATTACATACAGTCAGAAACAAGACAATTTAAAGTGAAAATTCTAGAGAGCACAGCAGGATGCACACATCAAATTACTCAAGAATTACTCAGTTATTATAAGCAATGCTGAATGGTTCCAGCATCTGGCAGGTGGATTTGTTGTGGCACGTCTGTTTTTTGTTAACAAAACTGTGTTTGAAAAAGAATCCAGAGGAACATTGTAGCAATATATAATTAAAACCATAAAACCTTTAAAAAAAAAACCTATATAGATCTTGATACAGCTTTGGGAGATGACATTTTTAAAGGTAATGGACAGAGTGGTCAGTTTATATTGGAGTTTCAGATGAAGGTAAAAATTCAATGTAAGTTTTACTACTGACAACACTTAGAGCACACAAACCTTGGGGAAATTAGGGTTTAATGTTGTAACATAATTTAGGTGTACTTTGGTTCTGTGCCCGGCTGAATTGAGGACATAAGTCATAATGAATAAATCTTTAAAATTATCATAAAGACAAATAGTTCTTAGCCTCATTTGCCCTTGAGAAAAAGACTAAAACTTGGGATATTTTAGTGCAGGTAAAAGCTCTCATCACAAACATAGTTCCTCTGTCTTCCAAATGCAATATGGCTGCTACTGGACAAAGAAGAAAAGTTTCAGCAGAAGTGATGAATTATGATAGTTAAGCGCCTGTTGGGACTTCAGATAAGGTGGAAAAAGAAGGTTTGAGTACTCTAAGGCAGAGAAGAAAACTAGACTAAGATCATTATGTTATGGTAAATGCTCTGATACACTGACCATATCGTAACTGCTAGTTGAGTCTCCCTCACTGGAGACATTCAAAACCCACCTGGATGAGTTCCTGTGTGATGTACTCTAGGTGACCCTGCTCTGGCAGGGGGGTTGGACTAGATGATCTCTCGAGGTCCCTTCCAGCCCCTATGATTCTATGATTCTATGATTCTATGTTTCGTTGGGTTCCTTTTTTGGAAAGTAATAGTTACTAGTTCTTTGTAAAGAATAACTTCTGTATATGTTTTGGAGTTGTTTGGTTTTGGGTAGTTTTTATTTTGTTTTGTTTTATTCTGAATATTATTGCCCTCTCATCTCCAAGTGAATTTCTAACTAATGGTGCTTCTTCGAAATCAGGATATAGCATTATCATTATTCCTTAAAAGAAACTGCAATTACACCATTTCCTCTGTCTCTTCTTGTCTCTGCTTGCTACACTTATTCTTCCCAGCTGGTAATAAAATTATATTTTCAGGCATAATTAGAAATAAAGTACTTACAATTTGTTTTCATTTGTTTTTCAAAATTTCAGCAAAAGATCAGATTGAATTTTATGATATCTTTTGCTTCTGAATTTTCTGTACTTCACATTTGGCAAAGTGAGTACTGTCTGTTGTAGCATTCTAAGTAAAAAGATATCACTTCTAAAATAGAAACTTTGAGGAGAAACAGTTATTCAGTTTAAACTTTATTAAATTGGTAAATATTACTTTAATACTTATAGAATTCATGTCATAAGCTGGACTGCAACACAGTCTAATGCACTTTGCTCAGGAAAATGGTCAGATATAACTTAAACTCTCAGGAGGAGTATAAATGCTCGATAATCAGATGCTGTACTTTAAGAAGTAATTTTTCCTGACTATAAAGGAATTTTAAAATTCGTTTAAAAAAAAAAGGTCAAAAAGGTCATCTACTAATTGTGAAAACTTAAGTACACTACAGATCACTACTGAAATAAAGCATCTTTTTTTTGTTGGTAATATTTCAAACGTCTGTTCATCTGAGGTAAAGACAGAGATAGTTTTAAAGTGTCATTTTTGTTTTCCTTTCCTTCCTTCTTTCCTTCTTTCCTTCTTTCCTTCCTTCCTTCCTTCCTTCCTTCCTTCCTTCCTTCCTTCCTTCCTTCCTTCCTTCCTTCCTTCCTTCCTTCCTTCCTTCCTTCTTTCCTGAAGAAAAGCAAAGCTTTTTTATTCATTTCAATAACTTTTTTTTTTGACAGAAATTTCATTTAATGAAAAAACGTCTGTGTGCACTTCTGATTAAAAATAAGCAGGTACTGCCTGACCAACTGCCTGACCTTTTTTGACAGGATGACTATGCCAGTGGACAAGGGAAGATCTGCAGTTGGCATCTCGCCAGACTTCTGTAAGACATTTGACGTGACCCCTCACAACTTCCTTCTCTCTAAATTGGAGAGACATGGGTTTGCTGAATGGACTGTTTGATGGATGAGGAATTGGTTGGATGGTCTCATCCAGAGGATAGTGGTCAAATGCTCAATGTCTAGGTGGAGATCCATGAAAAATGGTGCCCCTCAAGGGGCTTGTACTGGGACCAAGACGGTTTAATCAGTAACATAGACAGTAGGATCAAGTGAACCCTCAGTAGGTTTGTAGGAGACAGCAAGCTAAGTGGTGCAGCAGACATGCCTGAGGGACAGGATGTCATCCAGAGGCACCTGGACAAGTTCAAAAAGTGGACCCATATAAACCTCATTAATTTCATCAAGATCCAGCCCAAGGTCCTCCACTTGGCTCGGGGCAACCCCCAGTATCAATATAAACTAGAGGATGAAGGGATTGAGAGCCCTGAGGAGAAGGACTTTGGAGTATTGGTTGACGAGAAGCCCAACATGAGCCGGCAATGTGCGCTTGCAGCCCAGAAAGCCAACTGTGTCTTTGGCTGCATCAGAAGAAGCTTGGCCAGCAGGTGGAGGGAAGGGATTCTGCACCTCTGCTCTGCTCTCCTCCCATGAGACCTCACCTAGAGTATTGTCTCCAGCTCTGGTATCCTCAACACATAAATCTTTTGGAGCAAGTTCAGAGGAAGGTATCAAATATTATAAAAGTCATGGAACACCTCTCCTATGAAGACAAGCTGAGAGAACTGGGATTGCTCATCCTGGGGGAGAGCAGACTGCAATGAGACATTAGTGCAGCCTTTCAATCCTTAAAGCAGACCTGCAAGAAAGATGGGGACAAACATTTTAGCAGGACTTGTTGCTATAGGAGAAGAGGTAATGGTTTTAAATTGAAAGAGAGGAGATTTATACTAGTTATAAGGAAGACATTTTTTGCAGAGGTTGGTGAGACTTTGTAACAGGTTGCCTAGGGAAGTGGTAGATGCAATATCCCTGGAAACATTCAAGGTCAGGTTGGATGGGGCTTTGAGCTAACAGATGTAGCTGAAGATTTCCCTACTCACCAGAGCAGGGGTTGAACTAGATGACCTCAAAAGGTCTTTCCCAACCCAAACTATTCTATGTTCCTAAACAGCTGGACTTGGGTGTTGCTGGGAACAACGTATCTATTATTCTGTAGGCAAATTATACTTGATAGCATATATAATCAGCAAATAAAGCACTGTAAGTGGTAAACACTTTTCTTGTTCCCTTCTCACAGCACATTCATTTAGCATACCAATTGCCACCAATCCATTCTTTTGATCTTTATTTTGGGTGTTGCACAACAGCTTCCTTAATATTTCAGCTACTGATCATGACAAATATTGTTCTGCTCTGCAAGTGACTCTCATTGAATTCCATTATCTAATAAAGTTTCTCTTTAAATGATGTTATTTTATTTTGAGCAAGATACTATGCTAACTGTGCTAATAAAATCCTCTATGTTCTTTCCTGAAAATTTGTAATCTTTCACAGATCTTTTTATGAAGTTAATATTTGCATATACATATTCAGCATTATCATTCATTGCTTAAAACAAACACTATTAATTCTAATAATTATAGGACAAATAAAACTCGAACCAAAAGACAAAATCTTCTGTACAAGCAGATCTCTGACACAGCATCAGTAACTAGGCTTTGTCTTTCATATTGGTTTTGCCTAAAACATATACTGTGCAGGCAGAGACATCTTGATACATCTTTATGTGAGTCAATTTGGTACTGAAATTACAATTTTGTATACCTAGTGCTACACTGCCCACTTGGGAGACATGCAGATGCTTCTTAGTAGTTGCCATTACTTTCATTTATGTCATGTCCTTTTCACTTTCATACTTTCTCAGTATAAACTCATCTTGATTGAGCCTGCCATGCATGTGCAGGTGTTAAAAGATGAGTATAAGGGTGATGGAGGACAACTGGTTTATTTTGTAACTGATGGTCTTTCTGTGCAGACCTTCAGTTTTTATGGCAATATTCAATTAATGAAAGTGTCACCAAAGCCATATTTCTCCACTGCTTTATGTAGTTATCTCCATTAAACATGACTAAATGTCCCTTGCTCAACAACTGAGATGGTTACACTTATAAACTGTATTAATACTATCAACTTGAAATATTATTACAGTCTCTGATAAGAAAACCCCTCCTAAAACCTCATTATAAATTAATGTTTTATAAAAGATCATCCTGAAAGCAAGTGATTGATCATTTACCAATGATCTACATTGATAAATAAATTGGACAGCAACAGTGAAGATGTGTTTTACCTCCAAAATTGGAACCAATATTGTCATGATGTTGTATGCAAAAAAATGTATATTATTGTGTTCAATCAACTATTTCTGATGGATAATAATTTAGCAATTAGCTGTATATAAAGCACAGATTTCTATGAGGCATCTGGTATTTTTTTCTCCACTGGAACCTTCTTCTCATACATACAACACTTTTTTGTGTTGTTTTTTTTTCTCACATTTGTTAATTAATGAGAAGAAGACAGAAAATATGTGTTTACAGAATCTCTTTATGTGAAAAATGAAAGGCAGAATTATGAATCGATAATGCAGGTGTCTTTGGGGCTGAGGTTAAGACCTTACACAAATAAAATACCTTTTAAAAATCTACAAAATAAGTCATTACTGACCAATGGCATTTGTGGAAGCTGCTTTCCAGGACAGAAAAAATTAATGTGCAGAAATTTATTAGTGTATGGGATGACTACCTTGCAGCTTTAATACCTCTTTCATTGGATCTCAGCTTGGAATCATGTGAAAAGTAACACAATCAGAAAAGAAAAGAAATAATGTTTCGTTCTCTAGTGTCACTCAATATATCTTTCTTTCAAATGTGGACTTTGGTAAAGATATTTAAAAATATAGTTTCTTCATAGGATAATAAGCTTCAACCTAACTGGAGTGCTAGTGGTCGAACCTTTAAAAGTAGACACACTTTTGTCTTGAATTTTTCATTTCATTAGGTGTGCTTTAAATATTATTATCATTTATCCACTTAAAGACACAGTGAAATAACATTAATAGCTAAAATTAAATGAGAAAACAAGAGAATTGAAACTTGATGGTACCAAAGCTTTGATTAAATCTAGTTGCTAAGTTTCTCCATTAAACCAAATAGGTGGATGATCCTTTGGAATAAGATCAAACTAAAAAATCATGTTCCATGCTGATGGCAGGGATCCAAAGTTTCTGTGTTATAAGAGTATTGCTATGTATCTGTGTGGGGTTTTTTCCAGGAAGAATAATAATTTCAAAACCCACAAATAAACAGTCATACACACCCTCCAGATAAACAAACAAAAAAACCCCAAGTCCCAGATTAGAAATATTTTCAAGTCGATATCCCCAAAGACTTCCAATGATGTCAGGGTATCAAAACTTTACTTCCATCACCTTAAAATGTCCCCCTATTTCAGTTTTGACCTCTTAATGTTTTTTAGCTGATTTGGAACAAGTTGCCCAGAGAGATTGTGTAGTCTCTGTCACTGAAAGCTTTTACAACTTGACTGGACAAAGCCCTGCGCAAACAAGCCTGAACTCAGAGTTGTCCCTGCTTTGAGTAAGATATTGGATTAGAGACTTACTGAGGTCTCATCCAGCCTGAACTATTCTGTGGTTCTATGATCCTTTCCTATGAGTTTCCTATGAAGCTCTAAAGATAAATTAATTTGAAACAGGCTGTTGAATTTTTCATATTGGATGTCATAATGAGACTTTCCAACATTTCAAGGATTCTTTCACTGAAGTCCTCAATTAGATTTTTCAGAAAAACCCAAAACAAAAACAAAACAAAATCCCAGCAAAATATACATATTTTACAGGAAAATAAATCAATGAAAGTCACTAGGTGACATTAGATGATATTGTACCCTGATCACCTTTCTTTGAACTACTTGCTTTTTGCCCCTAGTGGTTTGTAAAACCTTAAATGCCAGGTTAGAATTAAAATTCAGGTAGTTCAATACTGCTACTATTTTAGCTCAAATAAAAATCAAAACTTCACAAAGGTTCTCAGCCTCAGGGATCAGCAAATTACAAACTCACAGAGTTATTTGTTTTAGTTTTTTTCTTCCTTGGTAGCTCAAGAGCTCTTTCTGGCTTTATGACCAGAATGGTTCTAGACATTTTTTTTGATACAGACCTGCCCTGGATTCTGTGGTGGTTCTGCTCTGGCAGGGGGGTCGGACTCGATGATCTCCAGAGGTCCCTTCCAATCCCTCCCATTCTCTGACTTTGTGATTCTTTAAGAATTCATTAAACACAGGGAAAATACAGATGCAGCATTCCAAACATAGCAATTATGAATGTCACCAAATTCTTTTCACTTGTATATTTATATTAATATTATCCTGAAGAACTAGGTTATAGAAATGACAAGCTTTGCTTTGCTTCCAAGAATTCCACAAGTCAGTGACTTTCAGTGTAGCCTAGAAAAGTAAATTAAAGAAACAGAAACTGAATCAATGGAATTGTAATACTAAATATCATAATACTTATCACTACTTGATATGAGATCTGGGTTAGCCCAAAAGCAGCCATCAGGTCAGTAACAGTGGTGCTGCAACCAAATATCCACAGCTTCTTGCTCACCATTTGGCCAATACTATTTTTGAAAGACTTTTTTTCCTTTGCAATAGTGTTTTGTCTCCCACCTTTGAAAAGTTCTCCCAAACCCCAGTTCCTGGGTATTTCTGAAAGGTTAGTAGCACTTTCAGAAAACTTGTGGTTTCCCACTCTCTCCAGCACAAGTTTCTGATTTTGGGCCCTAGGTTCAAATTCTCTGTGTACTCCAAATATAACTAAAACTGTAGAGATAACAAAACAGAGAAAACAACTGAAAATATACAGTTTATGTAGTGTTTTGTTGGCTGTGGAGTTTTTTTGTTTGGTTGTTTTTTCAGGTTTTTTGTGTGTGTGTGTGGTTTTGTTTTTTTTTTAATAAAGTTGACCTCATGTGATCATATAATGGCTTACTCAATACTACTTGGACACAAGTTTTGGATTTATAGATAGTTTTGTGGTTGATTTACACAGAGTATTAGTATAGTGACAGGTCAGCAGTTCTTTCCACCCTAAAAGGAGACATTTTCACGAACAGAATAATCTGGTCTAATGTCCTCATGATTTGCATTCAGGAGTTTCTGTAGTTAAGACTCTGCACATCTTTGAGTAAATCACCCAGGACTGAAAATTTCGATTTTTTCCATTTGAAAACCAAAGCCCATGTTTCATTCCCAAGGAAAATGCAGGAATTAATATTTTCAGTGAGATTTTTATGTTTTAGATCCAGTATTATTAAGAAATGGCAAGTGTACCTGTGGAAAAGGGTTCTTCTTCCCCACATAAGTCTAAACAAAATGCCTTTTAAGCCAGCCAAGGCCTCCTGCTGATGATACCCAGCTAAAGGACCAAACCCAGGCCTGCTGCTCAAGGACAAACGAAAGCAGAACAACAGCTGTGACACAAGGCAGGAAGGATGGGCAACAAGTTCTGCATTTCCCTGCTGGTTACTGCCCTAACCTGGGGCTCATGGGTGCCAATTGGCTCTGGACAGTGACACTGGCTGGACAGGGGGGTCACTGGGGTTTAAAAGGCCAAGGGATTTGCAGGTGACAGGGCGGCCTGCTCGGGCGCTTCCTGCGTGGGACCCCCCTGCTGTTCCTGGGACTTGCCCTGATGCGGAGCCTGGTGCCGGGATCCTGCCTGCCCGGGGATCCAGCCTGAGCTGTCCCGGTGAGCCCGCCGGGATCCTGACTCTGCCTGCGGGATCCTGCCCTGCCTGCTGGGATCCTGACCCTGCCTGCGGGA
>NW_009954333.1:393102-395013 GCF_000747805.2 Chaetura pelagica | reverse complement strand
TCCTGCCGGCCCGGGGTTCCAGCCTGAGCTGTCCCGGTGAGCCCGCCGGGATCCTGACTCTGCCTGCGGGATCCTGCCCTGCCTGCTGGGATCCTGACCCTGCCTGCAGGGATCCTGGCCCTGCCTGTGGGATCCTGCCCTGCCTGCGGGATCCTGACCCTGCCTGAGGGATCCTGACCCTGCCTGCCGGGATCCTGACCCTGCCTGCGGGATCCTGCCCTGCCTGCCGGGATCCTGCCCCTGCCTGCCGGGATCCTGCCCTGCCTGCCGGGGTTCTGGCCCCTGAGCACCGGGTCCTTCCAGCAGCAGTCGGGGCCGGAGCCCCCACCCCCGTTTTGCTGCTGCCGCGGGAACCAAACCCTCTGCGGAATCCCCTTCCCATCCTCGCACATCCTCTTTAAGGAGGAGCGCGTCGGGCTTGCCCTGCTCCCCCCTCCCTCTCCTTTGATCCACCACCCTCTCTTGGAGAGGCCATCTCAAGGGCACTTTCTGCATGACCTCCCTAAAGGACACATGACTTCCCTGATACATCCCTGGTGGCCATTTGCCATTTGTATATTTTTCCTAAACACCCCTCAGTTGGTGTTAACCCTTCATACATCGGTTAATTCTTAAAATAAACGTTGGTTTTGGTAGGAATTTGTGAGCGTGGTGAGGGTGGTATTGTAACCTCCACCCGAGAATTTTTTACAGATCAAAGAAAAATTGAAGTCTTTGGTTTACTGTCAATGGAAGATCTACAAGGTTTAAATGCCTGCAGTGAAACCATCAGGGAATAGAACCTTCCAACCCAACAATTCTGATTTATCCTAATGCAAATTCCAGATCATAATGGGCTGAAGCTCTGGTAAAGCATTCAGAAGTATTCTCAGGTTGTAAGTAATACAGAGCTGATCATATCAGTTTCTAATAAATAAACTGATGACATTTTTAGTGCATGTTCTAGTGGTGCAAGGAGCTATAATTACATAATAAATACTCCTGGTTTTATTGTAAAGCTGGGAGCTATTTCATCATTGTAACATGTACTGAACAGACCTTTTATTTCTATTATGCCAAATAAATGAAGTGAAGCAACAAGGAAGTGTTTTAAATGAAGTGTATTATAGGAATCAAGAATATAGAAGTTTAAATGAGAAGACAAATCAGAATGATGTTTTTTCTGTTAAGTCAATTCATTCAGAAACAAAGTAGAAACTTGAGAGACACTGGTTATATAAACCCCAAAGGTATTTTCTGTGCCCTAGGATGTAATTTCTTTCCTTCTTTCCCAAGGAAAACAAACAAACAAACCCCTCTGTTAAGACACTGCACTAATAAAACATTTGAATTGACTAGAGTACATTAAATAATCTAATGTCACTGACAAAAAAGCGGTTGATGCAGCTGTGTCTGTCACAACTGCCATTAACTTTGACAGGTTTTCTATACACAGATTTCTCACTGGGTTGAGGCTCTAATTTGGTAAACTACAACTTGCTGATTTTAATGAGGTGTTTTTCTAATAGTATTTTTTTCTTCTTTTTCTTTTATTTTTTTTCTCCCCCCATGTTTTTCAATCCTGTGTCTCCATTTTCTGTTGCAATACTAGTTTCTATGGAAACTGCAATGACAAGTACATGAATGGAGTTTAATGATGTCAGCTAGTGCTGCCTGAACGCTATTTATATAATAAATGAAAATGTATCTTATCATATTTGCAATTATTTTTATTTGTTAGATTTTATCAGTGCCTGGATTTTTGGCTTACCATAAATGATTGTCTTTATATCTAACCTACAAAAATCTATATATTATATGTCCATAAACTGCAGCTATCTGTTAATGTAGAATGAACGTACATGTGCTGGGACATGCCTTGATCCTACATTGTGCTGCAGCTGCTGCAGAAACAGCTTTGCAACACTCTTT
>NW_009954333.1:379599-392460 GCF_000747805.2 Chaetura pelagica | reverse complement strand
TCTTTCCCTTCTGAAATGTATTTTCCTTTATCCTTTATTGAGCCTTTAAGATATTAAAAAAGTAGGTATGTCTCTGAAAAATCATATACTCCTTCAGCCATTAGGAAGATACAGGTTTCCCATTCTGAATGAGAATAGATGCATTTTGACCTATGGAGAGGAGAAGTTTCTGTATTTATTTCTCTTTTTGATAGAAGTAGAAAAAAATTATTCAGGTTTTATTCAGTCTAATCAGGAATTTGGATTCTTCACTTCAGTGGACATCAGAAGAAGAATTTCCCAAGATCTTCACCTCAAACCCTAGGATTTTGATGTTTTGCATCAAATGTTAAGTCATACATCAATTAACATTTTTTTAGAAACAATTTGCTATCATTTTCCCCTAAAATCAACATACTGTTGAAATGAAAGACATAATTCACAGTTCTGAAAATACTTCTGCCCTGAAGGTTGGCAGACTGGATCCTCCCACAAATGAGCACTTCATCCTGCCATTGCTGCTGTCTGGCCTTGTACTAGTTCAATGTAAACTTCAGCTGAATGTTTGGTAGCAGAGCCAAATGCAAAAGTGAAGTAATTTAGCTGATTGAGTACTCAGTTAATGAGTGCCTGGAAGACAGGACACAGCTTCACTGCTCATACTGCCAATAGAAGATTTCTCTGTCATTGGGAGCATTTAAACCTACAAAGAGGGAAGTGCAACAGAAAGCTTCTGCCTGCTGAGTCCTCCCTTGCCCCGCTGCAGCTCCAAACCTACACCTCACCAATAGTAGATACTTCTTCCTTTCTTGTCATTCCTATTCTGAAAATGTGTCCTCCCTTCTTATTACATATCGTGCCTGCTGGATCAAGACTAATAAAGCAATCAGAATTCCTCTGATCTCATCTAAATTGACTGTGAAATAATAACAAAATTTTACAAGTCAGATATTCATATTCACTGCAGCTCAGCAGTAAAGATGTTGAATAACATCTCCATCAAACCTATTAAGAAAAATAGTCATTCAGCAATTATTTCTGTTGGCTCTGATCTTCTTAAGGGTTCCACATTACTGTGTTCTTCATCCATTTAATATATATTTAGCTATTCCATTTAATATGTATATAATTGTATAGTGTACTAAGTTAATGACTTTGCAGCAGTCTGAGTAAATTGCACATATGGACAATTGAGTTTCTAATTCTCATGTATAACCCTGATGAATTGGAAAGATAATTCTTAGTGTTATAATTTAAAAACATATGTACTCAGTTCTTCTCCAATACAGACTTCAAAAGCTGGTTCATAGTTCTGTTTTACTAAAGAGTTAACACTCATTCCTAATAGTGTGTTAATGTCATTAGCAATAAAATTTGAAAGACAAAATAATAATCCAGAATATTTCATAGTAACTAAGAGTAAGTTTCTCTCCTGGATTGCCAGTGCTCCGATTCAACCATCAGGTTACTTAGACTTAATGATGAAGAGCTACTGTTTCTAAGGAATTTACCTGTTCAGACTAAATTAGAGGTGCAAGGTTGAGAGAGATTAGGCTTTCAGAATCATGTTCTGAGGCTACAGAAAATCGTGTCTGCTAAAGAAATTCAAGTTGCAACATTATAGGATCACCAACCACTTTGCTGTTTATTGTTTGGTTTGTTTCCTTTTGTTTGTTTGTTTTTTTCACTGCTTAGCCACACGTTATAGTTGTGCATTTTAGCCTTGGCATGTGGAATGTTGTTGAACATTTGGATTAACAAAAGAAGAGAACAGAGAAAATTCACCAACACAGGCATTTTAATGTTCAGTGACACAGCTGAAAATGAGGATGAGGTGGAAACTCCCATGTGCTTTCAAAATACTTTGTTGTTGTTTTTTTTTCTTGAACTTCAGAAAACTGAGAAGTGAATGAGGTCTTAACCCATCACCACCTGAGATAAATGGAAACCATATCTTCTTCCAGGAAGCTCAATTTTTATCTAGATAAATATGTACAAAAAATATTAAAGCCAATGAAAAGTTAAAGACATTCTTAAAAAAACTAAATAACTAAGAAGAGCCATAAATGAGAAGAGGAAACTTCTCTTTTGGTGCAGTACAGATATAATTAATATATTACAATAAAATTGTTATGGTATTACTTAGAATTCAACATTGAGATATTTGGGGGCTTTCTTCTTTGAGTATCTAGCCTCTTTGATATTTTTAGATCTGCTTTCCATCTGTTTGTAAATGGCAATAGTCCAGTTTCACATTTGGTATCAAAACCATTTTATCAGAAACCCACAAATCCTTACTTACCTTTTCTCTTTGAAAAAAATACACAGTAAAAAAAACCAACCAAAACACAGCACCCCACCCAATCAACCCACCAAACCCCATAGAAACCCATAACCAACATCCACCCCAAAGAAAACCAAGGAAAATAAGCAAGCAAACAAAAATCTAAACTGAAAAAAAAAACAAAAAACACTAACAAATAAGTGGGGAGAGATAATTTCCATGGAGAATGAAAGAGATTTCATGGATTAGTATGTCTAGAAAACCTGTGTTAGGAGACTTCACTGATGTAATAGTAGAAATTTTCTTTTAATTTCAGTAAAAAATAATTCTGCCTTTTTTTTTTTTTTTTTTTTTTAACCCAACTATTTTATTTTCTTGTTTCTCCTCATATATTTAAAGGAAACAAGCATATTTCTTCCTAGATTTTGTTTTGCAGAAGTAATTGAGTCAAGACCTTCTATTATCTTTTTTACAAGTTGGAATTGATTCTTAAAAGACTGACTGTATATTTGCCTGATTTCAGTTCATATTGATTATATTCTTCCAGAATTTTAGGTTCTATTCCAGAGTGGTTTTGCCAGTGTCTTGCATAATGGTACTGATACTTTTCTATCTACCTAGACGTGTTTTGAGTATGAATATGAGCTCTTTCATCAAAGCTGAAACATATATTTTTCCTTTTTTTCTTTCTTTTCTGTCCCATGATCAGTAATGTCCACATTTTTCTTCCTCACCATCCTTTCCAGTTAGGAAAGGACAATTAAATGTTGTGATATTCCTGTATAATATCTTATCTACCTTTATGTCATCAATACCAGGTATAATAAATACTTTTGAGGAGTTTGGTGCTGGTGGTTGAGATTTCTTCCTTTTCAGCCTGGAGGTCCATTTCAGGTTATTTTTTTTGTTTCCTTTGCACAATTTTCTTTCTTCTCATGTCTTTCTAGATTGTCTCAAGCAACATAAAAAGCTGTTTTTTATTGCACACTGACTGTCTAGTTTTGTTAGAGCTTTGCCATGTATTTTACCTTCACAACACTACTCACAGAAGTGAAGCCAAAGCAGGTTTGACAATAACCACTTAACACCCAGATAGGATGTTATCACAGCTGACACAAACTAATCCCAGCTCAGGTCACGGTAAAACTAGACAAGTGGAGAGATCTGGCATGGGGCATGTTTACTGGACAATATATATTCTTGGAAAATATAAGGGGAAACCTAGGAAAATGCATTCTGAAATGGAGGGACAAGTCTTTCCAAAAAATACATTTCTTTTCAAAATTTCCAAAAATACATTGCGACGTTTCTTTTAAACTTTTATTTTTCAGATTAGCTTATTCAGAGTCTTTCTTAAACATTATTTATTAATGCTATACTTGTTTTGCCCTTAAGGTTGTGGATTCTCCACCACATTGATAATTTGTAAAAATAGCTGAGATGTCCAATGAGACTTAGTTCATCCTTTCTTGGGATAAATGGATTATCTGCTCTCTCAATATCTACATACAGATATAACCACCTAGCTTCTTACTTAACTTATTGACTCATATCTCCACTATTTCTTGGAGTTCTTTTTTCTTAGGTTAATAAAGATGCATATTTAAGTATGTATCCTTTGTTATAATTAGAATGAGAAATATACTGATGTGTAACTAGTGTATTTCATAGTTCAGAATTCCAAGAATGATGCAACTGAGAACATGCCTTGTCCCAAGCATATATTTTCAGCTGTCTTTATCTTGTTTTTTTGCATAATTCTATATTATAAAATATGTACAGAGATAGAAACAATTCTGAGAGGTAAATATCTAAACTTTTTTTTTTCTTTTTTTCTTTTTTTTTTTTTTTTTTAATCTCTCAAAACTACCTCAGGCCCACATTTACTTCTATATTAACAATTCTTAATCAAGAAATATTATGGCAAAAAGTCACAACCTCCTTTTCTCCTCATAATTTTTCTTTTATTCTTTTTTTTTATTTGGGAAGCAATCCCACTTAGTCACTCAATTGTTTTGAAGTGAGACTTTTTTGAATAGAAATGTTTTACAGAAATATTCTGAAGCAAAATTTTTCTTAATATGTTTTTTTTTGTAATTAGAATAAAAAATAATTCTATTTTTGCAAATGTGTTGATTGTTTATTCATAAACTAATTTCATGAATAACAAGAAAAATGTATTTCTATGAATATTTTTCCTTATTATACCAGATTTTTTGTATTTTGTATGTAGAACAAGACATGAAGATCTGATGGGATTGAAGGAGAATGATTGCACAAGACACATTGAAGTGAAATTTGTCTAAGAAAGCTGTTTATCTAATAAAGAAAACTCTTCTTGAGATTTCAGTCTGAGACCAAGTGGTACACAATGTGCAACAAAAAATAGCACATTATGTTGAAAGTGGCCACCATTTATTAGGGAGCAAAAGATACATTAGATGCACCAAATGCACAAAGAAAAAAAAGGAGCAAAAGTTTTTGGTTTTCTTGCAGAATAAAAATATGGAGAAGTTGACAATTATGTCCCTTCATCCTGTGGACAAGTGAAATACCATCTAAACCTACACTAGCATCTGATTAAGAAGGATAATGAATCTTTCCTTCTCAAAACAGTGTGAGAGGAAAGATTGAATGTCCTAGCATCTTATTAGAAGAATCAACTGCAATTGCTTTCCAGTTTGGATGATATTTCTTAGACAAGCTTTCAAAATAATCTTACAAGAGACTTTTGTATTTGAACGACTGTTTAGGGCTTCTTATTAGGAAGAAAAGCAGATCAACAAGTATATAACAGCTGTGCTGCAAAAGAAGATGCAAAATAGGGCTGAAAGATCTTTTACAAAAGCTGAAACTGACTTGCTCAAAGGTAATATTCAGGGCTGGCAAGTTTGTAAAACGTGTTTTACTTTTCTAAATTTAAAAAGCATGTATTGGTAAATCAAATTAGATGAAGAATCATCTGAACTGTACACTTCAGTACACCTTGGGACAAATATATGTTTTCCCATGTGACTTTTGAAATAAGTGAAGACTTGAAACTTGTGATGCATTAAAAAAAATATAAAAATAATTATAATAATAATAAAAGTCATTGAAACTTTTTGAGATATTTAGGGTATCCATATAATAGCTAATTCCATGCTATTACCAATATAAATTTAGGCAGAATACCATGAGATACTAAGGAAGCCTTTGTCAAGAGCCTAAGAAGAAAACATCCCTTTTAGTTTCAATCCCTCTTGATCCAGCTATAGTAAAGAAAGTATATGCATGAAAAGAAGGCACTTACTTGCACCTTAAAACAACAGAGTCAAGTTAGGATCAAGTAAATGTTTGTGATTCTTGTTGGCTTGGAGAATTTTAAAGACCAACTACAGGACATACATTTGGATATAAAAGACTGGTTGTAGCCAGTTATGATGACTTGCAAAGGACAAGCACTTTTAAGAAGACAGAAGCTCTTCTCATTCTTATGCCCCCATGATATCTAAGTGTCTTCAGGTGTCATAGTTAGCAGTCTTAACAGCATCTGTAATTCTCTCTCCCCTTTTCTGAACTCCAGATTAAAAAATGCACATAGACTTATTATTTTTTTAATAGATATTCCATTTTTATTTATTCAAGCTGTGCTCCCTGTTTGCATTTGTGTATAGCAGCTGGATATACACATGGTTCTAATGCTGGGCTTATGTGCAGGACCCATTTTCCTAGTACTCCCTCGAGTGTGAAGATTCATGGTATAAACATTGTGATAGCACCATCCAGCAGACTGTGGTATATGTACCATACGGACCTGAAAATTTGTACTACAGGAGGGATGAATATTGCTCAGCTTGCTTCTGAAAGTACAGAATGACACAATTTGCAGTGGTCTGATACTACATCCAAAGAAAAACAATCCTTAGGAGGTCTCTCACTTAAAGAGCTGCTATGTGATAATAGCTTATGGTCTTTAGAAACTCAACAGGTAAACACTTTAAAACATTTTTTTAAAAATTAGAAAGTAAACAGATTAAATAGTATTATAGTTTATAATTTTAATTATACTTTATTATTGACATAACTGTAATAATAAAACTGCTAGAAAGATTGTATCATTACTAGTGAGAGGGACTTTTTTTCCTACTGTTTCTTTTTTTTAAGTAAAATTTAAAATAACAATTTCATATTTACTTATTTTCAAAAAAATGTAGAAGATTAAAGGTTACGCAATACTTGAAAAGCTAGTTAGCGTGTGTGTATGTATATATATATATAGATATAGGTATGTATATATATAATTCTGCATATCCTTGTGGTAACACATTGAAAGGAAGTACATGATGCTGTGGTAAATACTTTGGTAAATGAACATATGTAGATGAATCTTTAATAAACTGCTTAGTACCTACTGTCAAAATTATTAAGTAAGCATGTTTTTAATTAATTTAATATTTCTCACATTTTATTATTTTCACACCCCATTATGGCAGTGAATTTGAGATGAAAACTGAGGCTGAGGCCAAATGCCCACCAAGTTACTCTCTCACTCCCTCTTCTCATCAAAACAGGCAGAAAATAAGGTGAAAAGACACAAAGAAAACACTAGGAAGATCACTTCCAATTATCCACCACAGGCAAACAAGACTTGACTGGGGAAAATTAATTTAGTTTATCACCAATTAAAAATAAGGTAGGTTAGTGAGAAACAAAGACAAAAATAAAAAATATCTTTCTCCTCCCCTTCTTCATAGGGTCAGCTTCACTTCCTTCTTCCTAACTCTTACATCTCCTCCCTGCCCCGAGCATCCCTCCTGCCAGATGAAAGAAGAATGGAGGTTGCAGTCAGTTAACAGTATATCATCTCATCTGCTCCTCCCTCCTGCTCCTCACTTTTCCACTGCTCCAGCATGGGATTCCTCCCACAGGATACAGTCTTTCACAAGCTGGTCCAATGTGCTGGAGCTCTTGAACAGCCTCTGCAGTATAACTCCTTCCTCAGGGAACAGTCCTTCAGGTGCAGGCTGTTCTGATGTGGGTTCCTTCAAGCCGTAGTTATTTCCAGAAAATCTTCTCCTCCTGCATGGGCTCCTCTCCCCTGGCCAAGGCTTGTGGCAGTGGGCTGCTGCAGTGTGGGCTCTTCAGGGGCTGCAGGTTCCTTCAGAGCATATCCACCTGTTCTGATACTGTTCTCCATGGGCTGCAGAAAAACAGTTGCATTGGCACTTGGAGAACTGGCTCTCCCTTTTTTCTTCAGTGACCCTGGTGTCTGCAGGGTTGCATGTCTCGCCTTTTCTTGCTTCTCTCTCACAGCTGCTGCACAGTGTTTTTACTCTTTCCTAAACGTGTTATCACAGAGGCACTACCAGCATTGCTGATGGGCTCAGCTTTGGCGAAGAGTGGGTCTTTTTTAAAGTGTGCTGGAACTGACTCTCTCCAACATGCAAACAGCTCCTGGTGTCTTCCTACATAATCCACCCCTGCCTCCCTTCCTGCTAACTAAACCTTGTCATGCAAATCCAACACAGTGTTTTTAATTTTCATCTAAATCACTAAATACCTGCTTAAATTATTTTAGAAAAATACACAAGCCTATTCTGTTGTATGTCACTGCTGGGACATTGGGACAGGGGACTTTTAGCAGCAAGACCAACTTCTGAAACCTACTTCATTTAAACCACTCACATTGTCAAACAAAAGTAAAAGAAAATAAAAACAACTCTCTGTTTTCCTGAGTATTGTATCACATGGACTCCTCTTGCATGATAACAGTGGCAATATCTTTTCAAAAGATGGAAAATCACAGTGAAACATCTTTTAGAATCTCTAAAACATAAATCTTATTTTTTCCCTCCATGATCATTACTGGATTCTTGTCCTTTTTAACATACTCGGCCCCTAAATTCAACATGAGAACTTGTAGGTGAAAGATAGGCTGATCTTTATTCTAGGAAACTGAAGAAGCAGAAGTATTTTCCTTACATCCTAATTTTCCTGCAAACTAAATATATTCCTACATTCAGTAGCAGACTATGAAAGAGAGAGGAATTAAAAGAAAATCATGTTGAAGAGCACTAGGCATCCCCTCCTTTGGCACAACAGACTATTCTCTGAGAGACCCCGAGGGACTTGTAAAGTTGCCAACACAATTGTCACTGAAGCCTGCCAAAGAAGAAACCACTGATAGAGAAGCAGTTCCCTTAGCTTGTCATTTTGCCCACTCTGCATCTAATGCAGGAGGAAAGAGAGAAAGAGAGAAACAGTCAAGCACAACCAGCACAGTATTAACGTGTACCTTTTTACAAGATCATTACAACAAAGTGGGACTGGGTTTTGACTAAAATGGGCTTTTTTTTCCAAAAGATATGTTACATATACCTATTTACCTAACATATGCGTATGCCTAAATTAACCATCTAAAGGCAGAAATTTTTTTTAAAATGGAAAAGCTGTTGAAAAATACATGTTTATGCCTGGCACTGTAGGATTCCAGGTCAGCCAGCTTTGTGTATAATATGGCCAGGGCCTGGTCACAGGCAGCTGTCAGTAACATCAGGATTATAGTGGAAACTAGAATAAAATGTCTGTTGCCTATAGCTGAGTATGCTGACTATCACACTTCTGAATAGTTCAAATAATCTTTGTATTTATATACAATATTAGAAGAAAATTTCATAAAGCATGTTTTACAGAGAACTTGAAGTACAGATGTACAGCATCACACAGGACATTTGTGCCATGCCTGCTGTAGCACTTCAAGCTAAGTAGCGTATTCCAATTAGAGATTAATTTATTAATTCAATGAACTCGTTACAGAACTGCATATCTATGGCTGAACTAACCTGTTGCTTCAGAAGTGCAAGGAAGAAAAGACTTAACTTCCTCTTCCTCCAAAATACATGTTTTAAGATTTTTTTTTCTTTGTAAAATCATTATTGCAAATAAGTTCTTGCAGAGATATTGGACTGCTTAATTTAGATATAGAATAATTGATTTTAAGATCTATTTATATGCCCTGAAAAACAATGAGCTTAATGACAAACTACAATGATTGAATAATATGATTGTATTCATAATTTACACTAAGAGTACACTTACAGTATGGAAAAAAAGTTTTCACTTTGTGATAAAGTATCTGACACAGTAGTGGTCTATGCTTTCTCAACCAGTTCTGAGCCCTTCTGGTATTGAAAAATAATTCAGAAAATGCCAACAGAAAATAAAGAAACATTTGGAAATCTATCAAGTGTTGGAAAAAAATCTGCAAATATTTTTTAAGGAATTAGACAAAGTACATGACTATGCAGGAGAAAGGCAAGACAATGAAATGCTGTATGACTGTGGTCTTCATGCATGACAGGCTTGAATTTTTTTCTGAAAGAAAGTGGAAGATATTCCAAGTCTTGCTACTTGTATCTGAATATTGAAATTTCTCCATCATTTCTTTTTTGTCTGCTTTTCAATTTGTTTGGTTCTTTTAGTTCACATTTTCATTTTATCATAAAAATTTCTAAAAGTGAATGAGAGAATAAAACCCCACTAGATAGTCTTATTTTGGGGGCTAAGGCAGCTGAATTCTTGAGTTAGCAAATGTAGGAAAAAATCCTCTTTTTTCACACTCCATGATTAAATACTATTTATGTAATCCTAAATAAGCTGTTTCAACTGAAAAGAATAAATTCATTGAGAACCCGACAGTCGTCGTGTGCTTTATTACCTTAGTAATCTTTTTCTCCAAAACATAAATCACAAGAAGATGTGTTAGCATCAAAGCCAGTCTATCAAGCTGTTAAAAGAAATAAGGAAAAGAAACCTTAGACATAATTCACTATTGTGCTATTCTGGTTTTATACTAATGGAACTCCACAGGCTTTTTTTGCTTGTGGACATTATGAAACAAGCTTAATTTATTAGCTATTCCAGTAGACAAAGCATCATAAAGTGCAATCACCAGCAGTTTCCCAGAACACCCATTCCCTGGAACACATAAGAACATAATGGCATAAAAGGCTTTACTAGCAACTTCCTCAGCTTCTGTGTCAAAAAGGCAATGCATAGCCACAAACTCCTGCACAAAGCAATTGGGCTGTTCAAAAGCAGCTCCCTGCTTATTACTTTTATTAACGTTAAATCAAATGTAAGATGGCAATCTGACTTTTTTGATATATTATTTTTCCCCCTTCATTTTTATTTTTCAGAAAAAGTTTCAATCTTTGCAACAAAGTTTGGGAAACATCAGAATTACCATTAGGGGCATTACTTGTATGTGAAAGGATCAAGGTATTGTGACTACCAAGATACTTTGTATTCAATCTTGGGTTTAATTCTTTCCTCACACCTCCAGGTGGACACCAGCTACTTCAGCAGAGATATTTCCAATTTACTTCAGTTTCACAGAATCACAGAATCTTAGGGGTTGGAAGGGACCTCAAAAGATCATCCAGTCCAACCCCCCTGCCAGAGCAGGGTCACTCAGAACACATCACACAGGAATGTGTCCAGGTGGGTTTGAATGTCTCCAGCGAAGGAGACTCCACAACCTTTCTGGGCAGCCTGTCCCAGGGCTCTGTCACTCTCACAGGAAAGAAGGTTTTGCTGATGCTTGCATGGAACCTCCTATGCTCCAGTTTGAATCCATTGCCTCTTGTCCTATCACTAAACATCACTGAAAAGAGCCTGGCTCTGTCCTCCTGACACTTGCCCTTAACTTATTTATAAACATTGATGAGGTCATCCCTTAGGGTCCTCTTCTCCAAGATAAAGAGACCCAGCTCCCTCAGCCTTTCCTCATCAGGAAGATGTTCCACTCCCTTAATCACCTTTGTGGCTCTGTGCTGGACTCTTTCAAGCAGTTCCCTGTCCTTGAACTGAGAACTGGACACAATATTCCAGATGCAGCCTCACCAAGGCAGAATAGAGAGGCAGGAAAACCTCTCTTGACAGTCTAACCACACCCTTTCTAATGCACCCCAGGATGCCATTGGCCTTCTTGGCCACAAGGGCACATTTCTGGCTCCTGGTCTTCCTCCTGTCCACCAGGACCCCCAGGTCCCTTTCTCCTACACTGCTTTCCAGCCCTCAACCTGTACTGGTCCATGGGGTTGTTTTTCCCCAGATGCAAGACCCTACACTTGCTCTTGTTGAATTTCATCAAGCTTCTCCCCACCCAACCCTCCAGCTGAATGGCAGCACAGCCTTCTGGTGTGTCAGCCACTCCTCCCAGTTTAGTGTCATCAGCAAACTTGCTGAGGGCACACTCTCTTCCCTCATCCAGATTGATGAAAATACTGAATAACCTTCATATGACTATTTTTTTTATCCAAAAGAGAATGACATTGTGTTACTGGAAGATGTAAAATTCAGTATATAATCCCCTGGACATGCAAGTAATCAAACTGCATCTTTTACAAAGGTTGTGAAATGACTGTAGAGGGCAGTGGATCACTGGAACAGGTTGCCTAGAGAGGTGGTGAAGGCCCCATCCCTGGAGACATTCAGGGCCAGACTTGATGGGGCTCTGAGCAATGTGTTCTAGTTGGAAATGTCCCTGCTTATTGTAGGGGGGTTGGACTAGATGACCTTTAGATGTCCCATCCAATCACATATGTTCCACGATTCCATGATTTCAAAAGTTTTCTTTTCATGTGCTCATTCTCAGGTGCCATCAGTGTCAGCTTTCAGCCAGCCAGACTTCAAGTACCTATGAATGAACATAATGACACTCTCCTTGACCTGCTAGAAGAAGCCAGCACTCCAATTTGCTGCTTTTTCTTTAATCTAAGCATAAAAATTTATGTATACTCATTTACACTGCTTGTCATCAAGGAGTATATTCAGGGGTTTGCTATAAAAAATTACTCAGTGGGTAAATTAATTATAAATTAACCAAAGTGATGTAGTAATCCTGTCAAAGGTATTATTTATTGCTAATTTAGTGTGGTTTAAAGATACGAAAATATGAAACATCTCAGTCTTATTGGAACTGCAAGATTGATTCCATGTGCAAGCATAAATTTGAGGTACACGTATTTAAGATAATACTTTAAGATAATACTTATGCCAATGCATTGTTATGGTTACAAGAACCTCATAGGAGGTCCAATGTGAATAATAATAATAATAATAAATAATAATAATAATAATAGAGATGGTTTCTTCATTAACCCTTCCTTTTTTTTTTTTTTTTTTTTTTTTTTTACTTTTCCTTTCTTTCCCCCTCTCACTTTGGAAATGACATATCATGGATAAATTCCAATTCAAGAACATTTTAACACAGCCTTGCCTGTGTTATTTGAAAAGATTTTGCCTTCAGTGCTTCAGATCTCAAATGTACTTCTGCATATGTTTGACATCTAAAATTAAACCTATGGTTTGCATAATTGTTAACTCCTTTTAAAAGAGAAATTTATCCATTCTCTCTTTTTCTAGACCCCCAGTTATGCCATTCACAAGATAGGAAACAGTCCTGCAAACAACCATTTAGGTTGCTTGACCTTCAGCCAGCTACTGCACTTTTTACCTGTCTGACTTGAATAGGTCTTTGGAGCTGCTTTGGTGGAAGGAAGTTTTTGCCACACACTCTCTGATGTAAGAATATGTGGTGAGTTGACCTTGGC
>NW_009954333.1:335183-379525 GCF_000747805.2 Chaetura pelagica | reverse complement strand
ATGGTTCTAGATGAGGACAAGGAGATCATTGTCAATTACCACCACAGGCAAAGCAGACTCACTCTGGAGAATTTAATTACCAACTAAAAGAGCAGGCTAGTGAGAAATGTAACAAATCTAACTTTCCCACCAACCCTCCCTAACTTCCCAGTGTCAACTCCACTCCTGACTTCTCTTACTTCCCTCCTGTCTGAGCAGTGCAGGGGCACAGGGAACAGAGATTATAATCAATACTTGACACGTTGTCTCTGCTGCTCCTTCCTCATGCTCCTCCCATGCTCCAGCAGGGGGTCCCTCCTATGGGATACAGTCCTTCTTGACCTTGTCCAGTGTGGTTCTCCACAGGGCCGCAGGTCCTGCCAGAAAACCTTCTCCTGCATGGACTTCCTACAGTCACAGACTCCTTCAGGGCAGTTCCATTTGCTCCAGTGGGGGATCCTTCATGCATTACAGGATGGATATCTGCCCCACAGTGGACCTCCATGGGCTGCAGGGGGACAATGTGTGACACCATGACCTTTACCATGGGCTACAGGAGAATGCCATCTCTAGTGCCTGGAGCATCATCTCCTTTTCCTTCTTCATAGTCATTGGTGTTTACATAGTTGATTTTTTCTCATGTTCTCACTGCTCTCTCCCAGCTGCTATTGTTGAGCATTTTTTACCCTTTCTTAAATATTTTACACAGAGACACTGTCAGCTGATGGGCTCAGCTTTGGCCACCAGTGAGTCTGACTTGGAGTGGCTGGAACTGGCTCTGTCTGACACAGGAGTAACTTCTGGGGTCTTCACACAGAAGCCACCCCTACAGCCCCTCTGATACCAAAACCTTGCCACATAAATTCAAAACAGAATGTTAATCTGCAGGTAGGCTTGTGCTCTAATACAATGACATAGGATCATTCTGTATTTAACCGTTTCTTAAGGACACATATCGTGGCACTCAAAGATGTTCAACATTTGTGTTTTTCCCACAAACTCTTCTCTACAAATCTTTGTAACGTATTTTACTCAATATTAAAACTGACAAACACCTCCCACCAACCACCCTGACTGTTCAAAGCACAACAAATTTTACACCAAGGCAGGGAAAAAAAAACAACTCCACTAGAGATAGACAATAAATTATTTTAGTTATTGAGGCAGAACCCAAACCTTTCTGGGAGAAAAACTTCATGCAAATTCAAGTTCAAACTTTAGCAATTCTTTTGGAAGAAAGCAAATAAGAAAAAAAAAAACTTTCCTTGGGTGGAAGATTATCAGCTGCAGCACCACCCTTTTATGAATCTGTGCTTCAGACAAAGACTTTCATAGTTCCTCTCTACCTCAAATTGCCTTGGGGTAATTTCACTAGTGATTTTCAAACTGTCAAAACTTTTCACAGGAGTGCTGTGGGAGCAGATGCAGCCATAATGCTTTGTGGGAAATTGAAGTATTTTAAGCAAGTGAGTATATGTAGGCAGATGTTTTACCATTCCATGCAGTTAACTGAGTATTGAAAATGCCAAATTTCTACCAATTAGACATGAAGGAGAGCATCTCGATTCCAAAAATGCATATACTACTTTAAGTTAAGGAATTTCCTTTAAATTTCTTATAAGGTCTTGCTTTTATTTCCTCTATTTTGCTGTAGGTTTATATATTCAGAACATTTACCTCAAGACTTTCTACTTTAGCTGTTCTCTTTAGATAAGAAAAAACAAACACAACAAACTCTTCTTTTTATTTACAGCTAAAAAAAAGTGTAAAAAACACTGTGGATCTTCAATTTTGGACTGAGATTGAGATTGAACTATGAAGGTCAATTCAAACTTGTACAGACATGAGGAAATGTAACTATTCATAGGTACAGAATATAGTTGCATTGTTAGAGACATGAGACAAATAAGAAGAGAATGAATAAAAGTGGAATAAAATGAATTGGTTCTTCTTTGGAAAGAGCTTTTTCTCTCTTTTTCTATTCCAGTCGCTAAGAAAACCAAAATAAAATAACGTTCATATAAAAGGGCAGCTCTTAATTTGGAGATAGTGGAGCCAGTTTCCTCCAGAACTTTATCACTGTGCAATCTTTCTAAATGTCTTTTCCTGCTATTCTAACTATGGACCATACATATCCTAGGCCTGGGCACACCAGGCAGTGTACTGTGCCTATGCAATGGTGAGTCCTCCCTCAGGATCCTTATAAACTCAAAGGTGTTAGAGCCCCCAAACATACTTCATCAGTGATGTTGAAATCTCAGGCCTCATTCAGAGAGTATGAAACTGAATCAAGGCAATTTTTTTAACTACAACATTTCTGATATACTCTCAGAGACCAATATTTAGAGGTAAAGTATCTTACTGATCTGTAAAACTTCTAAATGATGGGCAATTTTAAAAGAACTATTTTACATCTAATCGTGTTGATTTCAGCATTTTGTTGCTATGGAAAGTTACAATTTTGAATTTAATGACACATGATGGGACTCCAGATAATCTGCTTCATAACCTTCCCTGACACGTAGGTCAGACTGACAGTTCTGTAGTTCCCTGGATCCTCCTGCTAGCCCTTCTTATAGAGGGCCATCATATTTGCTAACCTCCAGTCAACTGGGACCTCCCCAGTTAGCCAAGACTGCTGATGGATGATGGAAAGTGTCTTGCCCAACTCCCTCAGTACCCTTGGGTGGATCCCATGTGGCTCCATAGACTCAAACATCCTTCTGTCATTCTGTGCATCAAAGATTCACTGACCAAAGTCAGACACTTTCTGGATCACACCAATAAGTTGTACTCTTAACAGGCTGAAAGATATCCTGTTCCCATATAATGGGGATGATTTCTTATTAAAAATAGCTTTTTTAAATAAGAATCATAGCTTTGGGTTTGCTATATTAATTTGAATATTTAATATTAATATAAACTACACAATCCAGAACTGTCAAACAAAAAATCTCATATTCTAAAAAATGTATCCACAAAAGATATAATGTTAATAAACTACAAAACCCTCAGTACTGATAGAGTGATAAAACCAATAAAATTGATCACTGAACTTGATGATTTCAGTCAAAACTTAAAACTGATCAAGATTTTCTTTCCTCAGAGAAGCCTTTGACATGGTCTCAGCTTTTTATTTTGAAGTTGTACTGAGGAAAGAAACTGGAAACTTGAGAGGCGAAGAACAAAATTGATTTTAGTCTGCTTAAAGGTTTCAGCAAAACCCAGCTGTAACTGGAACAATTTCTTTTTAAGTAGGTATTTTGGTTCTTCATGGAGACATTTTAAAAATTGAATCTTTGGCAGCATCTCAATCACAGCAGCAGCAAATGATGATGCTCAGGACAATCCAATTCTGAAAGCACCTGTTTCCAAACAAAAAAGCTTTTCTTCATCATCAAGCAGGTATTGTCCCCACATTTTTCCATCTCTGTATAGCCCTAGTGATACTAAACCCCTTCTTTGAAAAAAGGAAAATAAAGTGAAACTTTTGGCAGTAACCAGACACTTTTTATTTATTTATTTATTTATTTATTATGCAAGATACAACAAGGAAGATATTATGGTTAAGACATGAAACATTCTTTAAAACTGTGTTTGCATGCAGTTTCACCTCTGCCTACATGCATAGCAACACAAACTCACTGTCAGATGAGGAAGGAGGGAAGCATCATGAAAGGGTATAATTTTCACCTCTAATTCCAACTTTTCTTAAGAATGTCACTGAACAGCTGCTTGTTTGAAGAATGAATGGTAGTCAAGGAAATTAAGGAGATCAGAAATAGGTAATTAATAAGGGGATTTTGATACATTTTACTATGAAGTAGGAGAAATTTGCCTTAAGGTTGTATTCTGTGGATAGAAACACTGCCCTGAATATTACACTGTCTTGACTTCAAAACTTCATGCTCAAAAGCAGGTTGTGCTATCCACAGAAAGTCTCTTCTAGCTGGTTCTTGAAATCAGAAAAGCTCTTCAAGCTCACGGAACCACATGGTGATGTGAACACCAGTCATCAGTGTTCTTGCTTTAGTCACAAGTGCAGTGGGTCCAACATTGTTCTTGTTTCAATAGGAAGTACAGTAGGCTGAGACAATTTGGCACTTTCTGACCTTGCCTACTGGAGTAGTGAGTTGAAATAACTTGGTATCTTCCAGTTCTAGTGCAAACAGAGTGATTTGGAGTGATCTGGTACATCCTAACCTCACCTGGAGTTCTGATGTCTGGAAAATGCACCCAAGACCACTCGTACCTTGATCACAAACCCACTCTTAAAGTTTCCAAAGATGACCTAATTTGAATTGTGCCAATCATTGAAAAGTACTCACTAAAGTCAATAACCTTAAAGGTTCGACCAGATGATCCTTGAGGTCCTTTCCAACCTGGCATTCTATGATCTTGAGAGCCTATAAATATTGGTTCTCAAAGGGAAGCCCTTTGGAGCTCTCCAGGATCACACCAAGCTGCTACCCCATATCTTACAGAAGATGTTGGTGTTTCCAGTGGGAAATAGTAATTAGTCTGCTACACATATATGTAGCAAATAGATCAAATTATGTTAATTTACCATAATTTGTTCTCATGGATTAACTGACACTGTGTTTAATTGCAAATTCTTTTTTCATTAGATACCAACATTTACCATCTTAACATAGGTTAAGCCCTATATCTGGGTGTGCATACACAATTTATTTTAGAAACTTTGTTAGATCTTTAATTGAAACTCCATGTTTGTTTATTTATAACAAATTGTTGATTATTGATTAAGTACTGCTGGAAAAAACATATAATCCAGTTTATAATAGTGTCAATGAACCTCAGTTGCTGCTATTGTGAATTATACCAGACCCATAATTATGTGTTAAAGCACTACTATGAAATCCCTGTACTTAAATCTTAAGTTCCTGACTGTTGACCAAGTCTGGGACTAGGAGTGGACCCAACCACACTTATATTCCTCTCTGAGAAGACGTTTAGAAAGCAAGGGGGTCCACTCTGGAGCTCCTGACTCTATGGGACGATCCTCCTTATTCTTTTTCCTGATCTCTTTCCAAATAATTCCAACCAAATCCTGCCTCAATCTCCCTTATCCCTGTATAAATAATTTCCTCTAATCCTTGTATAAGTCATTCTAATCCAATTCCAACCTCTACACATCCTTTCTACATAGTAAGAAATACAGTGAACCATACAATTGAATTCTGGTAAGTTGCAGTTTCATAAATCTATATTAAAATGACCTTTCCCTGATATCTTTTTTTGTAGTTCTTTAAGTGACCTTAAGACCTTCCAGCACGGTTGCTGCTGCACAGATCAATGGCGAGAGGGATGAAAGGGGGAGGAGAAGAGGGGGAGAGGAGTAGTATTAAAAATCAAAATTACCATTTTTCTCAGCCACATCTAGCTTTTCACAGTAGTTAGGCAATTTTAGTTTAAAATAACATTATTAAATGACAAAATAAATAATATTTTTACCTTTCAAGGACATTCAGAATGTGAAGATCCACAAACCTGCTTCATAAGATAAGGGAAAGACCCCAAAGCTATGAGGATTTGCAAACCATCTGATAATGCTTTTCTAAGCCTCTGAGATGTTTATGAATGTTAAAGTAACTTCCAGACAAAGATACATGCTTGAAATGGATTCTTAAAGATTCATAGAATCCTAGGGGTTGGAAGGGACCTCGAAAGATCATCTAGTCCAACCCCCTTGCCAGAGCAGGGTCACCTAGATTGTTGAATCTGAGCCATGAACAGTCAGTTTTTTTCATCAGAATACTGTGGGAGACAGAGCCAAAAGCTTTAAAAAGGCCATATATATATGTATATAATTATTTTTTTTTTCCCCAAGAAAGAATGTAGAATTAAATTTTTCAGGAGGATTTTGTTTCTCCCTTGGCCCCACTCCCAGTATTTTAAGCATTTAAAAAAAAAAAAAATTAAAAAAAAATTCCTTCCAAACTGCTAACACCAACAATATAACTTTCTTTTGGCAACCACATTTGTGACTTTTTGTTAATATTTCACATAAAGTCTTAAGTTATGTTATACTTATATCGGCTTTAAGTTCAGGTAAAATTTAATATGTGCAATGTTCCATGAAAATGTTTTAGATACCAGAACAACTGAACTGATTCATAGAATAGATCTGAAATTTTCATCAGCAGTAGTAAAACTGTGTAACTTCTTGTATATATTATACCACACATACAATTTTCATGCTGCAAGCTTTGTTATGAAGAATAGTCAAACAATGAATTTGTTCTATAAAGCCTCTAAAAGGCAGAATTATACCACTACAGAGCCTTCAAATATTTTTCTTTTTATTTTTCTCAAAGTGCTAACTGTAAGCAACCATAATTAAATATTGGCTTTGGCAATTTCACTTGAAAATAATCATGATTTTGTTCTGGAAAACTGTGAGATGTGGTAAGTACTCAAGACAGGATGAAAGATAAGGAAAGTGATACTAAAAATATAATCATGGACAAATTCAGTTAAACACTTATTCTAAATCCAGTGAGCATAAATGATTCTGAGTTTCTTAATCACGTGTCAAATATTACTAGCTGGGACTGAGTTAGGCAGAGCATTTTATTTTTATTTTTTTTCATCATGTTGATATATTTTAAAACATTTTAGTCCAAATCTTCATTTTAATTTTTTGATCTGTTGAGGAATGAAAATTTCAAGACATCTTGAAAACTATTTATTAGAACAACTACGTAGAAGTTTGTATTTTTGAAAAATGGAAGACTGGAGGAGGTTATATTCCAGGAGCTAGCAGGACAGTTATGGCAAAAAAAAATATATTATAAATACATGAATAAAACCATTGATTTTTTGGCTAAAATATTGTTCACTCACTACTTTAAAAGAATAATTTTGAAACCATTTCTGGTTTCCTTTATATACTTCTGTCGTATGAATTTCTAAAACAATCTATCAGCTTTAATTTCTGTAATCTAACAGGATCATTAATTTTTTAAAAAATTACAAGTGTACATAATTGTAAATGCTCAGTAGTAGCTTGAAATTAATTATAACCATAGATTGGCAGTTTAGGTGTAAATATAATAGAAGAATTAAACATTGACACTTATAAACATTTTCAAGAACATACTAAAAATAAAGGTTGAATTCATTATGTGATGATATTAAAGACATAAACTGTAATGCTAATGGAAAAGGCAATGATAGGAATGGTTTTCCAGAGCTAAAGTAATTAATTTCCACATACAAGACATGTATATAACTACCTTTCCCTTTCATGTACCATCTTGACCTTTACATCAGTTAAATAGGTTGCAGGTGACTTCAAATCTGTTCAAACTACCACAAGTTACCCAAAACTTTTGTTTTGTGCTTCCAGTTGTCAACAGATAGTTTAGGTTGAGTTTTGTGTCTGTGTCTGTTGGCTGTTCAAGTGCCTTTTTTTTGCTAAGTGAGAATTTTACTCTGGAATGTCTTCTGATGAAGGACCCAACCACTTCATTTATACTTCAATTGCATTTTTATCACCATTCCCTTCATGCCTGGAATATTTGCTCTTTTAGCATACTCAGTGTCTGGTGTATATCTTCTGCAACTCAATGAATTTCATGGTCTTTTTGAAGCAATGTAGTGAAAGAGATTAAATTCTTTAATGTGGTGACTACATACAGACCAGCTATTTGACACCTGCAGTAGAGACATTAAATTGTCACCCTCCAGACAGTAATTTTTCTTGCCAATTTAATATCATTTCCTCCCACAGAATCTCACTTAAGTATTTTCTAAAAAATCTTCTTCTTTTGGATTAACCAAATTCATTTTATCCACTTGGACTGTATCAAATCACTCCTAAATAGGCAAATTATACACTGAGGACAGCAAATAGTAATTATTGATGATGTCAGCTGGAATATAAGATCTGGGTAGCATATGATTTCTGGGGGGTTTTTTGAGATAAACCAAAGTTTTCACTACTTACTGAAAAATTGTCCAAGAAGTCTGAGGGAGCAATTTCCTTGTGGAAGATTTCCTGTAAATAACTAGAAATAAAATGATAGTGAGGCTGTTCTTCAGAAGTCTAAATCTAGAATCTGAATGATGAAAATCAGAATTTCCTTTTGATCCAAAAAATATAGGTAGGTACATCCCTTTATCTAAGTAAGAAAAAGGAGTTCCAGATATTACAAATTGAAATTAAAAGAGGACTAAATCAACTTATTTGTGAGAACATGGTCCTTTTAAGTTCCATTTCAAAAAAATAATTAAGTAAGTAATTAATTAATTAAAGCTAAGACATGAATTAGATTGATTATTTTTCTGGTTAACAGATTATATCAATTAATCTTTAAATTTTGAGCATGGACTTTAAAAATAATTTCTAAAAAACATATAATTTTTGTCAGAATTCCCCCTAACATTAATTTAATGGATATTAAAAGCAAGCATGGTTTTTTATTTGTTGTTTTTTTTGCTGTTTGAAAAGACACCTGAACACATATCCTTTATTATTTTCTTAATGAAACTCTTAAACACAATTTCAGTGTCAGTTCTTTTTATTTTTTTATTTTATTTATTTTTTATGTAGAAAAAATAACATTCTTACACTTTCTAAGAATCAGGAAACCTTTCAGATATTAATATTGTGTTTAATCTGGATGTTGTGATAATGTCCTCTACATATGTTGCTAACTCATGAAAGAAACTGACAAACTTAGAAGTTTGCTCAGTTTTTAGCACAAGACGGCCCTTAGACTCATGATCTTTTATCTGTCATTTATTTATACATTACAAGAGAAATAAGGTAACTTGGATAACAACATGATATACACATTCTTTTTTTTGAGCTTTAAGAGTAAAGAGCCTATATAGTCAACAAAGTCAACAAAGAAATGATAATAGTATCCAAAAAAGTGAAATACTTCAAACCTTGTATCTTAAAAAAATCTCCATTTAATATCTGCATTAACACATATTAAAGCTGTACTAGTTTAAGGGTCTCTTTCAGTTCTTTAACTAAATAATATATAGCATAAGTGTCAAATTGATAGTATCATACCTAAATTCTGGAGATTATGTTTTTATTTCATTGCTCTAAACTGGATCCTCAAGGGAGGCTACATTAGGAAAATGTCTACTGACTTCTTCTGGTCTTTTGCCTGAATACTTTGTTTAAATTCACCTGCTTTCTACATGATTCTGTTATCTAGCAGTCCTGCTTTTCCAATTACCTCTTACTACTTTACCTGGTGGCTCTGAACACCTCTGTTGTGAGATGGTCATGTTCTGGGACAATACCATTTTTTCTGTGACTATTTGGTAGTGTTGCCTTTGACAGTCTTATTCAGGAATAAAGTCAGAAAGCTTATTATTGTTTACAAATCTGTTAAGCTCCAGTAATATGAAAACAGTTGTCATACTGGTAGCACTAAAGTATGTTGTTGGTCATCCTTATCCATCTGTATATAATAAGAGGATTTCTTTTCTGCCAAGAGATGATGAAAATAATTTTTCAGTAAGAGTCTCAGTAACTTTTGTCATAACTTAACCTTCTGCCTAACAGAAATCATTCAAGGGGGGCTACTCTAGTTTCTGGTAGATGATTCAAGCCCAGCAGAACTATTGCTCATTAAGCATATTAAGAGTGTGGTAAATTCCAAACATTTTTTTTCCTGTAGAGGCTAAGAATACAAAAGCCAATTATAATCAATCAGTAGTTGCTTGACAGCTCCCTTGCACTGTAAGAATTGTCACCACAGAATTTATGAGAGATTTCAGTTTTTCATTCACTACCTGAACAGTCACAAATTACCAGAACATAGCTGTAAGTACTAATTGTAGCCTTTTTCCCCTTTTCAACTTACTACATTCAGCAGAAGAACTGGAAATGTTTTATATCACCATACTGAATAACCAGATTAGCCTAAAGCTTTGCAACTGATTATACAGAATGGATAAATAAAGCTATTCTCCATTTACTTATGCAATTAAAAATATTCTTGCTGAATATGCAATGAAAGGTACATAATCACTAATTGCTTCTATTTAAGAAGTGGAATTTAAAATAACCAAGATAACAAAGGTCCCGAATGAGACTTTTGTATTCAAATGGAGTTCAGGATGAAAGCAGAACTTGCTCAAGAAACCAAAATATTCTTTGAATAACTATTCTTAGTTTGCTTGGATGGTTGACCTCATCCTCTCTCCTTTCCTTTCCACTCTTCTCCTTTCCTGCTTAACTTCTTGGTTGTCATAAAAGGATTTGGTTTAAGTTGTCATGTATATGGCAAGGAAACTGCTCAGGGGACCTGCTACTTAAGTCTGGTTAATCTAGACAATGTTCATAGCACTGTGGTGACTCTACTTTGATTTACAGACTTCTGCAAGCACTCCTGCTTGGCAAGAAATCTGGAAACCATATTTATCTCACAAATTAGTCAGGAAAGGTGCCTGAACTTGCTCTGGTCTTAAAACAGGACAAACTATATCACAGGAGATTAAATAAAACTTTTCCTTCAGGGGAATGGAGAGAGGAACATTAAACACAAGGAATGAACAAAGAAAAACAAGGAAGAAGGAAGTTGCCCATGTCAAAGAGCTCTGAGTTCACCTCAAACCTCCATGACTAAGACCATCAAGAGCCATTAACACTACATATATGTCATTATTTCCATGATGTTATATGTCCCAAACTAATGTAGCTTACTAAGAATTAGTAATTTGAATATATAATGATAATGATTGATAATGATCAAGGCTGACAATATGTTAAAGAATTGTTAGTCCAGTAGTCTCATTTAAAAAATGAAAACAGAATGATTTATCAGTCTTCTAAAGACACCGTTTCAGTCAACACAGACTTTAAACCCCTGACTTACATATATGTACTTTAAGTGCAATAGCTATGAAGACACGTAGACCATTTAGACAACATGCGACAAACTGATGCAGGTCTCTTCTTCATGAAAACAACAGCTGACAGTACAGACATGCCTTGCCTTTCTTACAATAGCCTAGTCACAGAACTATTCAGGTTGGAAAAGACCCTTTGGATCATCGAGTCCAAGCACCATCCTTACTCCACAAAGCTCTCCCCTAAGCCATATCCACCAACACCACCAATCCTCAGTTTATCCACACTTGTGAAGTCCTCTTCTTGCTTATCCCTGACAATCAGTGAAATCAGAATCACTACAGTTAGATCAGAAAGCTACTTACTAGAGATACAGTTGTTATCAGATCCATTTTTACTTCAAAATAACTAGTAATCACTGTTCCTGCATTGTCACTTCTGTATATCAGCAAAAGTATTTTATTTTGCAACAAAAGAAAGCAAAAAGTGAAGAAATAAAGTGGAAAAAACTGAAAAAAAGGGCTACCTGCATAAAGCCCACCAACTTTTCTTTCAGGAGGTGAAAACTGGACAAAGGGAGTCTGCTGTCAAACAAATAGACTTATTTGGTCTGAATAAAGAAGAGTAAGGAGTTGAATCATTTAGCCAAAGTGGATGTAGGTGTTGTATCTATTTCCTTCTGCACAGATACAAAAACTGGTCATTTGATGATTTGTGTGAATTTGCATACTAATGAAGACATAAAGGAGAAATATAAAATTATATTTCAGGGCTTAAGTGCTTTCTAGTTTGAATTCTTTCAAGCAAGGAATTTAAAAAAATATTAGAAGTATGTTGCCAGATTTCCAACCAAACTGGAAACCCACAAATTTCTTGTGAGATACTGAAGTCTTGTTTTGTGCATGCAGTCTGGTAAGTCAGCATGGAGCTGCTAGACAGCCAGAAAGTTGATTGAGGAACCTCTCAAAAGCCTCAGTTTCTGGAACTGAGTTCTTCAGAAAGAATTCACTTCTGTGCTTACTACAGGGAAAGGAATAAAAAAAATCTGCTTTGTTGAAGGTGGGAGGTTGTCTTTCATTCTTCACAGTAGTTTAAATTAACTGCTGTCTCAAGGAAGAAAGGGGATTAGAGAGAGCAGCTGAGTGGATGAAGATTGCTTTGGATACAAATATTGCAGTAGACATAATATTATGCATCTATAAGTCTCTCTAGATTCATGTTAGATGTTAAATCCAGAGGTATTTTCTTGAACTGAGGAAAGCAATATTTAGTGAAATAAATACAGGATAAAACATAAATTCTGTTTTGTGCCACCTTGATTTCTGCTAGGAAAGGGTCCTGCTGTTTACTCAGAGAGAAGTAATCCATGAACCTTTATGATCTATCAAAAAAAAAGGAGGCCTCCAGCCATATTGTGTCTTGCTTTTGCTAAAAGTATCTGCTTGAAGTTGTCTGTGTGAGACATGAATTGTATTTCACTTCTCTGTATGAGTTACTGGGCTCAGCATCTTGCAAACAAACTTACTTTTTCCTTCTCTTGCCCTGATGAGCAATTAGCAATGCAGTGGGCTGTAATGGAAAGAATGATGGATGAGGAATGGCCTTGTAACCCTATGTTATATGAAGCATGAAGTATTTTTCACAAGTATTTTTCACATCATTCAATTCAAATGAAATTGTTTTAGTTTTCCACTTCCAGTTGTCTCAGTTGTCTTAGGGGAGAGGCATTTGTCAGTTGCCTTGAGGGAGAAAGCTGGTAAAGGATTCTTTCTGTAAATTCAGCTTCTGCTTTACAAAACTACATTAAATTCTCACATCCTCTTCTCTTTTTCATCTTTTACTCTCTCGTGTCTCTAACTTTGTTCTTCTCTACATACATATTTTTCCTTTCTGACAAGAAAATGGAATGCCTATCTTTTGGGAGTCAAGCTCTATGTTAGAAAAGCTTGCTTACGTTATGTCTCTCATACAAGCATTCAATTAAGAATTAATAACGGATCTCCTGTCTTAATTAAATATTAAATAGTTTTAAAAATACTTATTGCACTTAATAAAGATGCAGAGATAAAGTGAAGTCTTTGCTTAACTAATTAGAAGCTGTAAAAAACTAATTTGAAGCTGCAAAAAATAAAATTTGCGCTGTAGCAAATATGTAAGAGTTTTGAGATAATATTATTTTCTCAGTTAATATTGTAACCAGACTAATCTGAGGTTAAATCACAGACTGTACCTAGATAAAGAATCTCATCAGCACAAGTGAAACATAAGAATAATGTCTATAAATATCTAAGAGGCGATTGTAAGGAGGACGGAGTCAGACTCTTTTCAGTAGTGCCCAGCAACAGGACTAGGGGCAATGAGCATAAAGGGGAACACAGGAACTTCCCTCTGAACATGAGGAAAAACTTTATGGTGTGGATGAAAAACACTGGAAAAGGCTTCACAGAGAGGTTGTGGAGTCTCCTTCTCTGGGAACATTTAAGATTTTAACATGTACTCATAATGCAGATTAAGGTCTCAAGATTGCATCACTTTATTGATGTGATAGAGTCATTAGTTCAGAAAAAGACAACTAATGCATTTAAAAGAGTGACAAACAAGGGAAGCTTTGTCACAGTAATTAGTATCACAAAGCAATACTACTACTCAAGCTGCAAATCAAACACTTTTTTTTTTTTTTTCTTTCTGCTTGAACCTACATGTAAACTATATAAAAATATGACACAAGTTTCTTAGAGTCATAGCACAAAAGACAGCAAAAGCCTTGTATGGACATCACAAGGTGTTCAACATGAAAAAAATGGGTAGAAAGAAGCCTGACATTCATTATAAAATATTTCCATTAACTGCTATACATGACTTATTCTGAGTAGTTATTGTAGGAACAGAATGATTCAAAGGAAAACACAACCATCATTATTCAAATATATGTTTAGATTAAACTTTGCACATGAGTTATACTAGAATCAAACCAAGGGCTGGGAACAGAAAGCCAACCAGGGATGCTAAAAGTTTAGGGCACCTTAAATCCCTACAGAAGCCATTTGAGAACAAATGTCTTTTCCTATTTAAAGGGTGTATTTTAGTCAGCACCATCTATATTTTAAGTTAGTGTTGTAACAGTATAAAATAATGGCTTTTTAAAAACCTGGATTTGCTTTGAATATGTTGCATTTATTTGTTGTGGGTTTTTTTTCCTCCACAAGTTACCCAAATAATTTCATATCTTGTATTGGCAAGACTGTAGGAATTAATACCTATTGGCAAATGAATCCCTTAAACTTAACTGATGACATTTGAAATTATGCCAAGGAATAAATCCTTTCACTTTCCCATCTCACTAGAGACTATGTTTTATACACACATTTTGTAATATAAATCTTTTATCTCATTGACATCAGTAGAGAAGATGTAGCCCCTGCTGAATTGTTAAATAGAAACTTTGAGTATGTAATTAAGCTCTTTTATATCTTCTAAGTTGCAGAAGTCCATACCCTGCATTTATAATTGTGAAGTGTCACCTTAACCTTCTATAATCCTACAGAGATTATGGGTATATATAGGTATATTCCATTTGCTATCTATTTTAAGTGAATCTGTATAAAACACTGAATGTTTTTTTGCATAAGATTCAGTGACACCATTTAATAAAAAAAATATTTTTTTTTAAATAAACATATTTAAATAATGTTATAGTGAGGCTTTTGGCATATAGTGTTTTTCATTCCTCTCTGCCTTAAGATAATTTGACATCATCTACACTTTCTATCAGTATTTCCACTGAGTAAGCAAAATCCTCTGCCATGTGCCCATGAAAAACCTGGAGGATGGCTTTGTCTTCATTTAAATTTCAAATAACTGTCTGTGCCACTAATTGTAGATGAGAATGCATGTGCAGAATTTCAGGAGGCAGAGGAGCATGCATGCTCTCAGAATGGTTCTTTGTTGTAATTAATCTGAAGTGCACAATTAAATCTAACAATCTGGAGAACTACTCTACGAGAACAGGTGGGTGAGTTGTCTGATTAAAGAAATCACTGAACACAGAAAAGTGTCTATTCAAGCCCATAAACTGATCCACAGATTTTTGAGAGGTAATTTTCAGTCTCATTTTATTTGGTCCCTCAAAATATTCAAAATACAGTTTACAGGAAACAGAATTCTTACCATAAATTTAGACCAGACACGTCATATCGAAAGCCCTGAACAGTTGTGAAGGCAGAGGAAAAAAAAAAAAAAAAAAAAAGAGGAAAAAAAAAGAATTACAATTCAAAATGATAATAAGCAAAAGAATAGCATCTTTTTAAAATATTAGAAACCTGACAAGGAACAGGATGCAGTATTTTAAAGTCTGAGAATTAACAGTTCATTTTATTGCAAGTGTATAACAAGATGATGCTCAGTGGCAATGATCCTGGCAGATTTCCTGTGGTATCAACATGGAGTATTAGGGATATTTGCAGTGTCATAATGTAAGACACTGCAAAAAAAAAATTGTCATTTTTGTTTTAATTAAATCATTGATCTATCAGAAGAGCACATTAATTTTTATCTGGCTCCATGAGTCAGGTTCTGCTATGGGATAAGCACATTGACTTGATTATCATGCAAGACAAGACAATTTCTTGCAATATGAAGAAGGAGTAACTGTGACAGGAGGCAGCTGTGGAGTAAGTGTTCCTACAAGGTCCTTCCAAGTTCAGGCCCATTAACAGTAAAACACTGCCTGCATCTTGGCCTTCCTGTGGGTGACGAGCCAGGCAACTGCATTCAGAAGACAGGCTGCAGCACCTGTCAACACCTAAATCATGGAAAGCCCATGTTACCAGACATATATTTTATAGGTTAGGCCAGCAGGTTCATAGGTTTATAATCACACAACTCATACAGAGCCACCTGAACCACAAATACCAGAAAGTAGTAACTGACAGGAGTAGGGCTTGGAGAAAAGAAGTCTGAAAATAAAGCTGGGTGAAAAATACTTTTTCCAGAGAAGGTTTTCTTGCAAAATATAATTGATCAAACTAAAAAAAGTTTCATACAATTTTGTCGATTTTTTCTGTTTTTTTCATGGGAAAAGTGTCAAAACACCACTTTTTTGTTTCATTTTTATGGTAAAGAAATGTGTTTCAATGAGATAAAAAGGCTTTGCTTCAAATCGATTTATTTTACATTTACATTTCAGATCACATTTGATATTATATAATATTATGGATACATAAGATATCTGTATTAAATATCATGTTTCAAAGTTATTGAAGATTTCTTTTAGAAGATAAAAACAGCTATTGAAATGAGATGGTTAGACATTGTCAAAAGTGTATACATGAATATAATCACATAAATATTATTTTAATTACTACTTTACAAGAAGAATCCACAAATACTAAACCATCAGAATTTATAGGGAAATGATAATTTTATTTGTTTTTCAAAATGCTTTAGAAGACAAATAAGGAACAAAACCAGGGAGGAGATTTCCTTTTGCATGCTCACAGTAGCAATGTCTTCTACAGTGGGACATACTGAACTGCCTTTGTTATCCTGGACAAAACTTTTAAAGTAAAATGAATGGTCACTGGGATTTATTACAGAGAGGCAGACCATTCCTGTTGGGGTGTTTTATTCAAATGTACAGTCACTTTCTTTATACATTTTTGGCAATCCATCTATAGAAAGGTGGTTTTTTTTTAGTTAAATGTATTTGGTGGGACCACTCTTAAGCCCCCCATAATCCAGGAGGATATAGTTAAGGACTTGCTATGGCACCTTGACACCTATAAGACTATGGGGCCAGATGGCATTCACCCAAGACTGCTGAGGGAGCTGGTGGAGGAACTTGGCAAGCCTCTCTATAATTTACCAGCAGTCCTGGTCAACAGGGGAGGTTCCAGATGACTGGAGGCTTGCCAGTGGGATGCCATTCTACAAGAAAGGCCAAAAGAAGGATCCAGGGAAGTACAAGCCTATCAGCCTGCCCTTGGTATCAGGGAAAATAATGGAGAGGTTCATCTTGAGTGCATTCATATGGCAAGTGCAGGACAGGCAGGAGATCAGGCCTAGCCAGCCTGTGTTTGGGAAGGGCAGGTCCTACTTGACCAATCTGATCTTCTATGGAGCGGTAACCCACCTGGTGGATGATGGAAAAGTTGTGGATTTTGTCTCTCTCTAAACTTTAGCAAAGCCTGGAGAAAGTGGTGGCACATGGCATTGACAGGTGCACTCTTTACAGGGTAGAAAACTGGCTGAATGACTGAGCCCAGAGACTTGTAGTGAACAGGGCTGCAGTTGGTGGCCGGTCATCAGTGGTGTCCCCCAAGGCTGACTTTTTGGTCTAGTCTTGTTCAGTATCTTTATTAATGATCTAGATGATTGAGTGATTCCTCAGTAAGTTTGTAGATGACACCAAATTGGATGGGAGTGTTGACCTGTTCAGAGGTAGAAGATTCTACAGAAGGAACCTGGACAGGTTGGATTGATGGGCCCAGGCCAATTGTATGAGGTTAAATAAAGCCAAGTGCTGGGTCCTGCACTTGGGTCACAACCCCAGGCAAAGCTACAGGCCTGGGGAAGAGTGGCTGGAGAGCTGCCTGGCAGAAAAGGACTCAAGAGTGCTGGTTGACAGCTAGATGAACATGGGCCAGCAGCATGCCAGTGGCATCCTGGCCTTCATCAGGAACAGCGTGGCCAGCAGGACTAGGGAAGTGAAGGTATTCAAGAAACATTTAGATGTGGCACTTCAGGGCATGTTCTAGTGGGCACAGTGTATTTTTTGTGGGCTATGTGTTGTTGTTTTTTAGGTTGCATGGCTATGCTTTCACAGTGCGTTTATTTTGTTTCATTCTCTTTTCCTGGGTTTATGGTTGGACTCTGTGCTCTTAAAGGTCTTTTCCAGCTGTGACAACTCAGATTCTGTGACTGATCCTCTAGCTACCACTGACTCAGGCTGTCAGTACTATACCACACTGCAATTCTAGCACAGGTATGGAAGTAGTATGGGTGGATCTGCAGCATTCATACAATGCTGGACGGCAACTTTTACTTGCTTGAATACAAAGGCATCTATGCTGGTTGTAGAAGCAGTCTTTGCTATGTACAGCTTGAGTTACTTTTCATGACACTTCTCTGTTCACATATTCTGCATCATTTAAACATCCTGGTAATGGTACCTATAGCCACGTAGCTTTGTGTAGAAGTGAATAATTTATGTGTGAACTGTTTATGTTTGAATGTTTCATTGGGAACACTTCTGTGTTGCAAAATAACATTCACTAATTCAATTATAGAACTCTGGAAACAGTAGGACTGGCTTCTTTATTCACAGTTAGAACACCAAGATGCCTGTGGATAGGTAGGTTTATCTGTCAGTGATCACAGCACCCACTGTGCAGAAATGTGCATTTCAGATTTTGAAAGTCAACAGAGCTTAACAACAAGACTCAGACTGAATGCTCTAGGCAAATATCTTCAACATTGCAACCTAGAAATCAAGCACCCGATCTTTCCAGGCAATACAGACCACCTTCTTCAATTACCTGGTCTATCTATTTAGTCAATGGCAAGATATTCAGCTCCTCTAAGAAGCAATTGCAAATAGCTGAGTTGCGTGGACTTTCAATTGACTCCAAACATAGCCTGAAACCTTTGAGAGCAGAGTTCAACCAGGAAGCTGTTTCTCAGAGATGCATGTTGATCCCCAGACCTGGAGCTAAAGAACATGCTCCAGCCTGCATCAGATTGCTGAATCCTTGACTAGGATAAGGCAAGAAATTCACTTTAATAAGATGTACAAAATGCCTGAGACAGTGGTCCTCTTCTGTGCAAAAGCCCAGTTGACTGCACAGAAACACAGCAGAAAAGAGAGTCAAGTTCCTCAACATCAAACCTCATCTCCCGTTGGCAAGCATTTGAGCATTTTTGTTCAAGCAGCCCATATGACACAGAAGATAGAAGATAAGGTGTACAATTCTCCTTCATGTTGTTTCTCCTCCCACATCTTGAACTTGATATAGTATAACTAGAAGGGCAAGTGCAACGAGTCTAGGGAAGCAATAAGCAAAGGTGAGCAGAAGACTAAAGCTTGACAGTCTGCAGCCTGAAGTTTCCATTCTGCTGACCAAAAGCAGAACTTAGTTCTACTCAAATCATTGCTTATGCATTTTTCATCAGAGTAATTGAACAAAAGCAGAAATATTCTGAAGAAGCAGAAAGTGGTTTTGAATGGAGCTGCTGTGCTTTATATGGTAGGCAGTGCTGTCTGGGTTTGTTAGACATGCTCAGAGAACCCTTGATGGTTGGGATCCCTCTGGGATTCAGACTGAGTTTCAACACCTCCTTTCATAGATCTAAAGCATACAAAAGTTTTGTTGTCCATTGGTGTAAGTGCTTGCAGGTCAATGCAGTGAAAGGAACATGGTTTGTTTTTGAAACCCCATCTTTTCCATTGCACTGAAGTTCAACACAGATGTTTAGCAGGCAGTGTGAAGGTTGTTAATTTTTCTAATTGCTGTGTAAAATTGTTATTCCGTGCTTTTCCATTAAATGAAGTTTAAGCAGGCTGTGGAGAAAAAACAGTAATCACACTGCATTTTTCTTGCATTTATATCAGGGGGAAGGGTGCACTTCATTCATGCTTTCTTTATAAGAGCAGAGCTACAGAGTTGCTTTGTGTTTAGGAGCTGAGGGATTAATGTCTGCCTGGATGGAGTACAGATGCAGCCTCTGGAGCCTTTGTAGAAGACTGCAGCTCTTTCTGGGCTGTACAGATTTTTGCTGAATAGGGTGGTGGTTTTAACAAGGATGGTAGCCAACTAAGGGCTGATATCCCACTCCATCAGCTGCAAAAACTCCCTGAGAACAATAAGAGTTGAAGTAAAAACTGGTATTTCCTGTTGCACTAAAAGAACCAGCCACATTTTTTTCTGTGGTAGTTTTTCCATCCTTCATTGAGGCAAAATACCCACTCACTTCCTTTGTGTTTATATTGTTGCTTTCAGTCTATGCTCTTTGCTTCACGTCATAGTCTTACAGAGTGGGTATAACAGATCACAGAGTTCTGGCTAGTATCAAGCCAAGCTAAGTTGATAAACCTAGGCCACCCACCCAAGTTGATAAATCATGGCACCCACTTGGGGTCCTGAAGCAGTAGGTGCCTCTTTGCACAATGTTACATCAAACTAAAACTCCATCTTTCTGAAAGTCCTTTGCTGGTAAAGCAAAATTAGCTCACAAGAATCTTGATTTGAATTACAGTTAACCTGCCATTTCCATAACTGATCACAAATACTCAAATAAGTTCTGTAGAGAAAGAACAGTGAGAAAGATACTCTCCCAAGTGAAAGACTGACCTTGTTATACCTTTGCAGACTAGTGGAAACTTTCTGTATCAGAAGACGGCCTGGTTTACCCCCATTTCTCTCTTCTGCTACTTTGTAAATGGAGGAAACATTACATGCCTCAAAGAAAAACCCAGAATCAGCTCCCAAAAGTTTAATATGGATTCATTTCTTCTGCTTTTGCATCATTCTAAAAGCAAATAATCTGTACCATTCATGGCAATAAGCAGCTGTTCACAACATTTCAGGATATAGAAGTTGAGATAAAAAAGATGTGTTTTTTAATGTGTCTGAACTTTTTGGTTCCAATAGGTCATTCACATGTTAATCAGCTGTCTTCTTTCCAACATTTGTATTCTGCAACAAAAAGCAACTTTTTTGATTCAGACTGTCTGCAGACATTGCATTCAGTCTAGCCAAGGATTAGCTTGGCAACATTATATTAGAAACTATTAGTCTAAAAATTATAGTTATAGCAGGACATGGGGTAACTTTAGTCTTTATATCAATTGACAAGGTTCCTCTAACCTCTTCATGGACCGTCCAGTCTTTTCCAAGGATTGCAAGTTATTTAAAGGGATGAGAGAACATTTAATTTATTTTTTTTCTTTCCCAATTAAGACAGATACTCATAACTAGGAGCTTTTTTTCCCCATTTTTATTATTTTTTACTGAAAACTGCAATTGACTTCATGGAGAGCAGACAACTGGCTTGCATAAAATATGTTGTCATCTTCATGTGAAAAACCAAACCAAACAAAAAAGGAGAAACCCCTAAGTATTTTTAATGATCAAATATTTCAGTCATTTGGGATTTCTTTTCTTCTTGTTTTTGTATCCATTTCTTCTAATATTATTCAGGCAAATAAATGATGGGAAAATAAAAGTTATATTAGCAACATCTTAAAATAAGATCAGTTTGACAAGAAAATCTGGGCTTGTGGGCTTCATAGCCAAATTTTTCCAAATTTGGGAGGAGTCTTTAACTAAATTTCCCAACAGAAACTTGTGTTTTCCAAGTTTGTATTTTCTAGTGAGGAAATAAAAATAACATCTCCTTACCATTTAAAAAGTATGAGGTCAAAATGAATCTATTTTGCCTTGGGGAAAGAAGGAGCTTATCGAGTGGCATTTTTTCAGCATAGTTGAAAAATTTTTGCAGCGGAATGAAAAACATTCCTTCAGTAAAGTCTGACCCTTCTGCCCCTCACATATTTGCAATGGCTCTGATAATATTAACAGCATTTCCAGCAGTCTCCTCAACAGCATTAACTGGAGAGTAATCTCTACGAGGAAGTCCCCAAACACCACTCCAGTAGGAAACGTGTGTACAAACACAAGATGACTTCTAAGCCAGCTGCCCAGCAGCTAAGAGAAATTTATCTTGCCTAGATTTCCCTTCAAGCTGAATTGTATTTCCCAGTTTCATTAGAGCTTCCAACACAGAACTGATAAGATTGGTATTATCTGCCTGGCATATTTTAAGCAGAAAAGGTTTTGTTGTTGTTGGTTTTTTTTTTTCTTGTGATGTACTGACAAGTTGTTTGTGGTTTTTTTCTGAAGTTTTATCTTTAACATTGTATCTTGAAAAAATTCCAGACTATGTGATGCCTCTTCAAAAAAGTAGCTTTAAAATGTCTCTGACAGAGGATTTTTAAGAATTTTATTAAACACAGAGGACAAACTACTAGAACTATGATTCTATGATTCTATGATTCTATGAAGCGAGATGCTTCACCCAAACTAGCAGTTTGAAGCACAAGAACTCACCCTTTCCTTCTTCCCACTGCTATGGCCTATGCAACTTTCCCAGCTGTGGCTTCTGTTATTCAGCTTCTCTAGACAACCTGGATGCTTCCTGTTTTCTATTGATTCATCATTTCCTCAAGGACAGCAAATTCTAATTTTACCAGTTTCATGGTATTTTTCACTCCTGCCTCCCAGAACTATGTGGCTGTAATAGCAAAACAACAAATTTATTTAATAAACTTTAGGTCAGGGTTATAATTACATTCCTGGAAGCATATTAGAAAATATAAAACATATATAGAAATGTAGTACTAATTTAAATTTAACAGGATTACTTCCTAGACAATATGACACTTTTCACTTAAAATTTCTTGTGTCACATTTTCATCCTGCAGAGTCTTGTACAGCATTTTTAATAAGTAGATATTTTAGAGTAATATCTGGTCCTGATCCATAGATAACCCACAAATAAATTCAGAGAAATCAGTATTATATAGTAAAATCACAATATAAATCACAATACATTCAATTTCCTTCAACAAAATAAGATCCAGGATACTCAGACCACTCCTCATTTTGCCAAATTTCTCAGCTGTAGCCATATATAATTATGAAAACAAGGTCTTAATTAATATAGTCTTCTTAGCCTGATAAAAGGTCAAAAATTACCCCATTTTGGACAATTTGTGTCAGCTTTGTCATGAGTCTGAGGACTAGCTATGTATTAAAAATCCCTAATCAGCGATTCATCTGTAAACCACCACAAACAAATTATTCTTTTAGTCAGTCAGCACAAGATGACAGGTGAAATCTAAGGACCCAGCAGCAAGCACCACATTTCAAAGCCATTCTTACATCACCAGGTGCTATGCTGCTTTCAACTTGTACAGATGTTTATGCTGCCTATGCAAGCATTTGAGTACTTAACCACTCTATTTGAATAACATTTGTATGTCCTAGTGGGTTTTGTGAAGCTCCCATCTGCCTGACCACCCCTTGTTTTAGAGACTGATGGAGTTGACATGACTTTGCCAGCAAATCAAGAGCTGTATTGAGTTTTCCATTCAGTAGTCCTTTGCCTTGCCACCTGGAGAAGAAGCCAAATGTGATAGGTTAGCATTTTTTTCATACCCTTTAAGTCTGAATTCCTGTTTTTGTCATCCACATAATATATGTAATTTTATCATGGCATACTGCATAATGCACCACAATATTTTTGTACTGTTTCATTATCCCAATAGTTCTTTTTGTATCTAGCCCTTCATGGGGGCTACTGCTTTGTACAATCTTTTAAACATGTTTTACAAACTTTACAGTTTGTTGCTCCATTTCTTTATGCTTGGTGAATCTCCATGCTTTGTGTCAAATAAACTCAAGCAGCTCTTTTCCTCTTGACTTGCCTCCCCATCTCTTCATGTTTATCTGTCTAGATTATAGTTCTTCAGGCAGAAATTCCGTATTTGTTACATTCTGTAAAGTGATTAGCGTGCCTGACTGCTGCATAAAACATATACAGATATTACACATTTTTACAACAAGTGGCGTTTCTTTTTTAAAATAACCTTCTTGAAATAACACTCTCCTCTGCAGATGTCAAAGTAATAATGGCTCTTCCTTAGAAAGGTAAAAGGAGCAATTCTGGTAGCATGTTATTCAAACATGTTTTCAGTGATGAAAAATAAATAAATGAGTTACACAACAAAACATGAGTGAGAGTCAGTTGTAAAATTGACTGAGTAATATTAGCTGTTGGGTTTTTTTTTTTAATTATTTGTCCTATTTTTGACCTTTTCTGGGCTTTTCAAATAGACCTGTTTTTTCAAGAGTTCAATATGCAAAGTTGAAAACTGAAGTGTTTGTACTCCAGTATGTCACAAGGTAATAATTACTTTATCGTCCCCTTTTCATCACTAAGTAGTGTTAAAAGATCTTATTCTACCTTAGTTCTTAAGCTGAAATTTGTCACACATTAAGCAACAAAGTAATAATGGAATTCCTATGGTGTTTCTTTTTACTCAGAAGAGACTACAATTTTACTCATTATTTGTAATCCAATAGTGTGTATAAAATCATCAGTAGATGAGGATGAGGTTGAAATAAGCTTGTGACAGGACAAAAAAAGAAGACCTGAAAAGTCCCAGCTGCAACAGAAAACTGACAAGATTGGGTTCCTGGGAGCAATTTCCTATGCTTTAATAGCTTTATAAAAAAAAAAAAAAAAAAAAAAAAAAAAAAAAAAAAAAAAGAGTTCATTTCTCATCTATTTCTGAAACAAAAGAAAAGTTTAGCATCAATTTAGATAGGCTTTGATGTGTTTTAATCTACATAATTTGGGTTGTATTTTTTTCATGTGCTCAATGCAGGATATTAAACTGGATCAGGAGAGCAGTAAAATGAAGGAGACTTAAGGAGTCAATTTGTGCCCTATTCTTTTCTCTGCTTGCATGCAGGTGGATACAAGTACATAAAAGTCCTTATCTATGTGTATGTACAGATTTAGAAACAGGTATATATTTGACTACACTAGTCATGCATCCATTCAAATTTAGCTTCCACAGTTGCTGTCACACTGCTGACAGGCAATCAGGCAAAAATAACCCAGGTCCTATCTTTTCTTTTTCTTGAAAATAACGTTACTTTCTGTAATGCTGGTTCTCCAAGAGAGAAGTCATTGATAAGGAAGTCCTTTATAGAGAATTCAGAGGTATCTTATCAACAAGTTATTCCCCGGAACAATGAGGCAGAACTATGTTGAAAATTTTAATGGGAAGTTCCAGCAGAAGTTTTAAGAAGTCATCTTGGGCTGCCTTCCCCTCTCTCAAAAACTAGAAAATAAGATTTTCCTACATATTGCTACCTTGTACACTTGTACCTGAAAACATTTTAATGTAGACTTATATTAGACATATTTTGAGATGTTTTTCACTGATGCTTTTTCACTAGTTTCCTGGAAATAATGATATTCCAATATGGGAGATCTGTCTTTATAAGGTTAATGAGCTGTCATTTCTTCAAATTATGTAGTACATTGGGTAAAAGAATAATAGTTATGCTTTTATTAATTTGGCTTGCCTTCTTTTAGCATTGACTCCTGTTTAATCTATCTCTGTAAACAGTTGGCTCAAATCATATGTGTCCAAATAGAAAGGAGAGCCTACTAGAAAGAATCTCCTGGGACACAGAGGTTAGACTTCCAGTGTTAAAAGTATTAACCATGTCATGTCCCTTTCTTAGATGTGTTGTGATCCTTGTTCCATAGGAATGAAAGTAGAGAAAGTCTTTGTTTTGATAACTAAAAACCTTTTTGTAATTTCCAAAGAGTTTACTTTTATTTGTCATTGTTCAAACAATGTTCCTTAGCTGCAATATCTCCTTTCCTTCCCTGACTTTCATGCTGTCTATAGATCTGTCCCCTGTCACCCTTTGTTTTACTAAGCTTTTTATTTATTTTTTTTCTTTTGAGGATCTCTGTTTCTTTCATAAACCAACCTGTTCTTCTCCATAATTACTCAACGACATCTCACTTGAAAGTAAGTCAAGAGTGTTCCGTATTATAAAACTAGTATTTACCCCTCTGACAACTGTCCATTCTGATACATCCCAAGGTGTGTGTTTTCTTTCTTAAGCCCTTGTCACATGAGAGTTCCTCTTTAGGCTGATTTTGGACTAGACATATAACCACAAAGCGACACGGTTCACAAAACCATGAGCATTATTTTTTAATCATAGATCTGAGAACAGGAGACTTCATTTTAATTTCTAAGAGTCTATGTGCAAGGGAGTCCAGAACTCCTCTTTGAAGTGTTCTTGTGTAAACCTGTGATATATTCTAATATTTTTTTTGTTTTATTTTTTTCCAGCTATTCACATGAACAACTTTATTTCAGTGTGAATGAATGTTATTACACACACCCATTTTATTAAATAGAATTTGCTTGAAGTGAAAGTTTTGGAAATTAAAGCCTGACTACAAATATCTAAGTTTTTTATTTTTCCACTTGATAATCCATAATCTATCAGAATACCCACTTTTTAGAAACTTTCTTATCAAACAATATTACCTAGTCTTGCTGAAATAAACAATTCAGTTACCTGTCCACTGATAATTAGGATTGTTCACAGGTATACAAAAGAAAGCCTACAGCATGCAAGGGAATACAGGAGAATGCATTTGTTTATATTGTTATTCTTCCTGTACATGTTCAGAAAGATTTATCTAACCAGAAAACCATAATTCATATAATCTCTTTTTCCCATTAAATACATCTAAAATTCAAGGTATGAATTCTAGAGTTCTCTTCTGAACAGATCTTTTCATAAATAAGAGCTTTGTTTAGGAAAAGCAACCAGCTTGAAAATTCAGAGCCCTTAGTGTTCATACATGTATTTCAAAGTTATTGGAGTGAAAGTTCTGTTAATTGTAACTATAGGAAGAAAAAGCAAATGGAATTACTTTGGTTTTCTGTTATTGGAGAATGATATAGCAAATAATAACTATACATTAAATCAAGCTTTAAGTCATTTATCTTTATGAATGCATTTTCCTCAGATCTTTTACCATCTTAAACTAATTTACCACCACGTTTTTCCCTATACAATTTTTGCTGCCAGTTAAAAGAGTACTTTTAGAATCCAAACTGGGTCATTACTTCAAAAGTAAATTCACCTTAATATTTTAAGGAATGATTAGGAAGTATAATGCTGCTTGCTTGCCTCAGTGTCCATCTTTTCATAAATAGTATCCTGCTGTCAGGAAATGCCTTCACGTTTGACTTGTACAAAATCAAGTGCACATCAGTGCTCAGCAGCCCAGATGGAACAGCAGGAGGCATTGTGTAAAACATCTCACAGCAGATTAGATTATTCTCTACATGGAGAATTCAGCAATCTGTCATGCTCCTTGAAAGTTTTTACTTAGCAGCTCCGTTGGCTACTGCTTAACAGTGGCAGGAACCTTATTCCAAATATTCGACCAGAGGTTGCCAGCTGGGAGCATATTTACAGCAACAGAGGGCACATGATTTTAAGAACTCCTTTTGCACACTTTCAGAAACAGACTCTCTCTTTATTACTTCCTTCTTAACTGTGTTTGGGGATCTAGCACCAAATACATTATTCATAAAATGGTTTATATATGTGTGTTAAATCAAATGAAAAGCTTCCCAGGAGAAGAAAGTGTCCTAATAATGTACACTTATTATGGGAAAGGATGTTATTAAAGAAAAGTTACCCTATCTACATCTTTTTAACATTATTCTCAGCAGCTCAATACAAACTGAAGGTTGAGAAAAGTCAAGAGAAAAAAATAATTACCTTGGAATTCCAATAATTTTGTTGACTAAGAGTCTTTGCTGCTCAGCTTTATAGAAGCTCCAGGTTTTCTCTCTATTGCAACTATAATCAGAAAGGCATACTTATTAACATGTTTTCAGATGCCACAGGTATTACTGATGTTTATTGCTACATGTGCAATGGAAGACTATTAATTCACATAAAATGCATGGTATAATGCAAGTTCTTTTGTGTCTATCTGGGAGTGTGTGTGAAGTTTTAAAGAAAAAGGAAAGTACTAAGAGCAACAACATGGAAGATTAAATTTCTGATGAAGAGAGTTCCCAGAATACATTAACAATGTTCAGGAAGTAAAGCTTGAGTCTCTTTCAATTACATCATACGTGTTACTAAAACAATATCTACCTACTCTTTTCAAAAGATACCTAACAGATATTTAATGAGACACTCCTTACCTGTTGCAAAGCTGGAAGTCCAGACAAGAAAATCTCCTCAAGGTCTGCTCTATTTACTTGAAAAAAAACAACAACCCTGACACATATGTTCATGTTTATGTTCTCTTTTTCTTATCTTTGGCACTGTGATGTTCCTTCTGTTGCTTTGGTAGGAAAGAAATAAAATCTTGCTCTTGTTACAAATACATGGCAGTGTATTTCAAAAGATAAACCAACATTAGACTCGCATGTTATATTAGTAAGGGCAAAGTTAAGTATGTTTAAAGAGATACTGTCTATTAGTCTGAAGTGAATTACTGTGGAGATGTTGGATTTCTGCCCAGAGATAAAAAGCAGCTAAGATACCTCTTCAGCTACACTGATTAATTATGTATAATTCTTACTAATCACTGTGTCAGTTTGCTCATTTGATAAAATTGGGAAGTTTCAGAAAATTTAGTCTTTTTTCAGTGAATAAATAAGCAAATATTTAATCCTGAGTCTATGAGTGAACACTGTGTCTCAGAAGACAAACAAGCTGTGACCAAACCAGAGATATTGGCTCTGGCCATCACCCGGCACAAGTGTATTTCACTGTACATAGCATTACAAACTTTGGTTCCTTGCTTTTAAACAGATAGAATGCAGAAAGACCACTGATGATACTTGTAAAAATATTTATCAGTTCTTGAAGAAAGGTTTTATGCATTTTTGAGCACATATTATCTCTTTTGAATGTCTGAAGTTTCTGAGGCAATGACCTCAACATTTCAGTTACATTCCAGTTTGTTGGCTTACTACTTAATTTGATGCCTTCTACTTTTTTTTTAATGACAATCTGCATTTTTTTTGTTCACTTACTGTATGCTAATCCATAATTTGCATTGCATTTGCGTTGCCAGCAAAGCTATAGAATTTCCTCCTTGAGCTGGTTGCAAAGAGGTTGTTGAATTTCACTGATCAAACAACAAAGCTATCCAGACTGCTTATAATTTCTAATGCAAATAATGTGAGAAGCAAATTAGGGTTTCACCTAGAGTTTTGCTCAAACTTGGGCATGCAAAGTAATCTTTGGGACCAGATCCCTGACCTTGTATACAAAATTGCTATTCAAGGCAAGATAAATCTGAGTTAGGTCTTCAGAACTTGTTTACTTTGGAAAGTCTGAATGACTGGATATTCCCTTTGCCAGAAGAGCAACTAGTTTGGTAGAACACATTCTAGAATTATTCTAGAATAGAATGAAAATAAAGAAGACAACATCTGCATGCTTCTATGTGTCATGGTTTGATTCAGGATTGGCAATTTGATCAGTGATGATAATGTTCTTGATCCCCTCCCCCTCACACCCAGGTAGGGAAGGACTTCATGTTGTTTAGAAATATTGAAGGCAATTGGTAGAAATCAGGTTTATTATAGCATAGTTCTCAAAGCCTACAAAAGTTTTAATCCCTTCTTTCTGCTAAAAGTGATTTTGCCATTGTCATCCCACTGTGAACATGGTGAGCTTTAATTCTTAAACAGCTGGATAGAAACACTGTCTCCAGGAAAGGAAAAAAATAAACAAACAACCAAAACAAAACAAAAACACCCAAAACCCCAAATTAAATTATGGATTAGGCATAGTTTTTAATTAACCAAGAAAAAAGAAATAATCAGTATTCTACCCATACCATGCAACAAACGAACAACATATGTTCATGAGAAATATTAGTATGAACCATTTGTCATAAAATGCTTCACACAAGAGATACATTAACATTCAAACCTGAGGTAGATCATAAAATAAGCTAATTAGTAGCACAACCTACAGTGGTGAAAGAAAATTCAGAAAGGTTCCAGATAAATGAAGAAGCTGAACAAGAGCAAGGCTTACAAAGAAATCTGATCTTTGTTGAAGATATGAACAGTGAGATTGAGTCTGCTGATGACACCAGGCTGTGTGATGTGGTCAGCACTCTGGAGGGAAGGGAGACCATCCAGAGAGATCTTCACAGACTTGACAGGTGGGCCCGTGCAAACCAAAAGTGCAAGGTCCTGCGCCTGGATTGGGGCAGTCCCAAGCACAATTTCAGGTTGGGTGGAGAATGAATTGAAAACAGCCTTGAAGAAAAGGATTTGGGTGTGTTGGTTGTTGAGAAGCTCAACAGGAGCCATCAATGTGTGCTTGCAGCCCAGAAGCCCAACCATATCTTGTGCATGAAAAGAAGCGTGGCTATCAGGTCAAGGGAGGTGTTTTTTTCCCTCTACTCTGCTTTTGTGATATCCCACTTGGAGTACTTCATCCAGTTCTGGAGTCCTCAGCACGGCAAAGACATGGAGTTGTTGGAGAGAGTCCAGATCATGGCCCGAAGATGATGAGAGGGCTGGAGTACCTCTCCTATGAAGGCAGGCTGTGACAGTTGCTTTTGTTCAGCCTTGGAGAAGATTTAGGTTAGATTTAAGCTAGACATTAGGAAGAAATTCTTTAGTGTGAAGGTAGTGAGACACTGGAACAGGTTGCCAAGGGAGGTTGTGTAAGCCCCATCCCTGGAAGTGTTGAAGGCCAGGTTGAATGGGGCTTTCAGCAACCTGGTCTAGTGGGGGTTTGGAACTAGGTGATCTTTAAGGACACTTGCAACCCAAACCATTCCGTGCTGCTATAATGTAATAGTAACACAAACAAGTGCAATTGCTGCCTTCTCTCACAAGAGGTAAGTTAAGTCTTAACACTCTTTACTAGGGTGCTCTGCAAATGCACTGGCTAGAGAAAATATGGCAAAGTAATTTACCCATCCATACTGGGGTTTGTGTTTTGCTCTGTGCTCAGTACTCCTTATGCACTGAGTAATGCCCTGAACATACAGGATAACAGCAAAAAAAATTATTGTAATTGAACCAAAAACAGAAGAGTGCATGTTTAAGCTAAGCACTGAATTATGCTTTCATTTATACTAACAGTAAATAAGGCCATATAATACAGGAGCCTCCTTCCCATTATAGACTCCCTTTCCTCATGATGTAGGTTCACTATCACCCATGAAATCAGTCTGCTATGACTTTCTCATCAGAGAGTGGGAGTAGCTGTGATTCTCCTTCCTTTAAAAACACTCTAAATATCACTAACTACTACAGTAAAAAAGGGAAAAGAAAAAAAAATTAAAAGTGTTTTGTATGCAGCAAGTCACTCACGTTGGAATTTTCTGCCTATTCCCACTAGCATTCTGCTGGGAAGAGAGAAAATACAGGATTCCTTGCAAATAATTAAATATAATTATTTAATTATGAGGAAGGTATGGTAATGTACCTCCAGAGTACAAGTGCCTTGCATATCTTGCTAATTTTGCTATACTTTAAAAAAAAATATTTATACTTGGTAATCAAGCCTGGATTCTCTTATAATTTTAATTGAATCAGTGGAAGATGATTAAATCCCTTAAAAACCTGAGCTTACTGAGGTCTCTGAAGAAAAAACCACAATATATAAGTGCAGAAAAGAGTGGTATTTACTACCACCTTTGCCCCTTCCTATAAGAAGCCTTTATGGGTGCCACCATGAATTTCCATGCCATGTAAGGGATATTTTGATCACTCTTGTCAAACATACTGTTCTTGCCAAAGATTTTCATTTACCCTCATATCTAATCTCCAGCAAGACAGAAGAACAACATTAATTTACTTTGTCCACAAATTTGTATGATTAATGGTTCTAAGGTTTCATATGTCTAACCCACAGATTCCTAGAGTGATGCACCTAATCTTTGTGTCTATGTTTTGTGAATCAAATTCTTCTTTACTGTCTTTCAGGTGCCAAGCCTAATCCAGCCAGCTGGGAAAACCATTTAATAATATATTTACCTGAAACATGTAGGGAAAAAACAACTCATAGCACAGCACACAAAAATAAAGATTTCTATTAATACTCTGGGTACATCAATTACTAAATCAGCAGATTGCATTGAAGTTCTTGTCAGAGGAATGCAGACTTCAAGTTTTATTCATACCAAGTAGCTGGAGGAGAGGGCATGACAAAGACATGAATTGCTGTGTGAATTGCTACAAGATCTTGGTTGATTTGGCAATCTGATAACAAAGGAGTACACAGAAGAAAGCCTGAAGCCAAACCATAGTCAGATGTAGTTATAAGGTAAATTACATTTCCTTTAGCTCTGTCTTCAGAGTGTGCAAACTGCAATGCTTTTTACTATGACTAACACTCTGGATGAAGTGGCTTCTGAAGGTGGAACCAGTTCTAATGCAATAGCTTAGTTGAAAACATAGTAGAATGGTAAAAACTAAGCAAAGACCAAACAGACAAGGCACCAAAACCATTAGTTTCCCTCTCAACCCCAGTAATAACAGAAGCACAAATAGGATGGCAGCAACATAAAGAGGCACTTCCACTCAAGCATGAAGAATCAAATGAAAAAGAGTGGCTTTTAAAAGGAGAACTCCCTTTTTGTATCCTCATCTATTTCAAAATTATCAAGTTATTTCTTAGCTTTGAATTTTAATACAATACTAATTCTTTATGCTTTTAAATATTACACAAAATTCAATGAGGTTATAGATGTATTCCCAGATGAGCACTGATCCAAAACGGAAGGCACAGATCAGTGTAAAAGTGACACCAATGTACTGTCAAAAATCCTTAAGGCAATTTTTTCATGAGGAATAAATTTCTTGGCAATCTCAGACCACACATAGACCTTCAAATGAACTTTACACAGGTTCCCAAACAGATTATAGCTTCTTTCAATCATACAGTGCAAGACTGAAGCTTAATTAGTAACCAGATTAAATTTCAATGTGAAGTTTGGGTCACTTTCTAAAACAGAGGAATTGTCATTGTCAGTCCTTTTTCTAACTTTTGAGTACTTTGTTAAAAATTGTTATCTCTTTCTTGTGATATCAAATAGTCTTCATTTCAATGAGGATAGCTAATGCAAAAAAGGAATTAACAACATCTCAGAGTCTCCAAATCTCCTTTTTCATACTTAAGTATCTGCAGATTAAACACTGAGGACCAAAAATGCTCTGTTTTAAAATGTTCTGTTAAGGAAAATACAGAATGCATTAACAAAAAATCTGCATTCATTAGAGGTCCAGTTTTTCCAATAATACTCAAACATGTACAGAATATCTGCAGTCTTTGAGCCAGATTTAAATAAATTAATTAGATGTTCCCAGATCCTACTGGTGCCTACTGGTGAGATTGTGAAAAATGCAGTTGGTGTTTTCTGTACCTTTCAGTGCCTAATTACCTTTAAAAATCTGGTTCAGTTTTTCCTTACTGTTTTTAATGTGAATGCTCTTCCGTGTTGTATGAACAAAAGGAGAAAGGAAAATAGGACTAGCACAGCAGTCTTTCCTCTAGTAACTCCTATGCATTTCAAAGCACTACATGCTTATAGATCTAGCTAATTAGGCACTGACAGACAATGCTAAAACAAACTTCAGTGTGCAAACAAACATCTGAACTGAAACATATTTCCCTCTATTCATCTATTTGTCCTGTTTTGTTTCCTCTTTTTTCCTACCCCTTTTGACAAGCTGCTCTTTATGCTTTTCATGCTTGACTGGAAGTGCCTACTCCATATTGCTATCATACTAGCCACACTTCTGTTTGACAAAAAATAAGCTCTTTTTACTGCCTTGTCTCTTCGGTGGTAGCTTAACATTTACCAGTCTAGTATCACTTTCACTAAGCTTTATATTAGAACTGTTTCCACCTTCAGAAGCTGGGCAGCAGAGATGAAGACTAATCACAGCCCCCATCCCTTATTTCCCCTGTGCTGCTGCCCTCAGTGGGGAGGAGGTCAAAGTGTCATGAGTGAAACAATGCCTTGGAAAGAAGAGGAGGGGTGGAAGGTGTTTTTAGTTTTGGTTTTACTCATCACTATCACACTCCTGTTTAGTGGGAAAATATGAATTATTTATTTATTTTCCAAAATTTAGTCTGTTTTTCCCATTAAATTAACTGGCAAGTGATCTCCCTGTCCACATGTCAATGCATGAGTTTTTCTATCATATTTTCTCCCCCAAGCCTTCTGAGAACAGTAATAAGAGTTTGGTGGACACCTGGAAGATGAACAAGGTCAATCCACCAGTCATCCACACCCTATTTGCAAGTTGTTTAATATAACTGGAACCTGCTAATTTTACCATATGGAACAACCTTTACATTTTATTCTCTTTAACCTCCTCCCCCCTGCTTCCCCATTGGATTTTAGAGGAAATTCAGGGGGTTTATTTGCATTGAATATCTAAAAAGTGGCGTTATTTATGGTTATATTTTTGCTAATTAAAATTCTGAACCCCACATTTCAATTCCAGTTTGCACTTTACCTGCATTGGTTTTAAAGTGTATTAACTCTAAAATACCTGTACATATAATTCTGTAACTTAAATAAATAAAAATGTGGAAATGTGACACCTATAATTTCTGAAATGTAATTTCCGATTAATTTTTTTTTAAGTAAATTAGGTTGAGATACAGGTGATTTTTAAAGCATATGTAAATATTTTCATTTGATTATAAAAAGTAATTATGTTGACAAGCAATACATTTGAAAGTGAAAGTGGGGTTATGAAAAATTAATGTAATCATTGAACTGCTTGATAGCTCTTGAAATTGCGATAATAAAATAAATCTAGGAGATGTCATTTTGCAAAGTAGAAAAAGCAAGGTTTGGACAAAAGTAAATGCTCTAAGATAATCAAATAACCTAATGGAAAAGAAAATTTTGTCATACTCAGATATAGACTTTAGACATTTATTTCTGACAGAAATATCACACAAAATTCCCATTCTTCTGTGCCTGGAGCATTTACCAAAATAAAATTGCGGCAAGATGGTTGAAGGGAAACATCCATTGTCTTAATGCTTCCTAAATAAATGTTCTGTATGAACCTAGGCTTTTCTGTGTTGTAGTCAAGCAAATTTTTCACTGGTTCCTGGAAGTCATATTCTCAGAGCTCAGTTTCAAAGAATTTTTAGAATGTCAGAGTCGGCTAAATAATGGAGCATCATGTCCCTGAAAAATGTACCCCTATGATAAATCCATTTTAAAAATATAATGCAGCTATTTGGGCCCAATAGAAAAATACTAGCCACAGGTCCAGGTGTTCAGGTTCTCTGTAGTGTAACAGAGGAATTAAACATGTCTGAATGGTGCTACAAAAAGGTATGATGATGTATTACAAGTGCAGTGATCTATTTAGCTAACAGGAGGTGTTAAGCACACAAATTTGAATGCTAAAATTACTTTCTACTGAGATTAAATGTGGGTCAATTCTCAGGTAGGTGTATTCTTCTGCTTCTGGCCGTTGGCACCTGAAAGAATTTTGATAGAATGTAAATACTTTGTCTAAAACTCTAATAAAAAAAAACCCAAAACCAACAAAACAAAAACCAAACCAACCAAACAAAGAAAAAACAACAACAAAACACTGATCAATTATTGCTTAAGGTTGAAACAAGTCTGCCTGATATCTGCAAGAGCATATTTCTGCATTCTCAATGCCAATTAACCATCTGAAAGCCGAGCTCCTGCTTATAGTACATTGGTATCCGTAAAGAAGAGTTCAGCAAGGTTCAGCTTACTGTTGCAGGACTTTTCTCTACAACAGTTCACTTTCTTTTCAGTGGGCACTTTTTTCTGTTTCATCAGTCAAAATTGATGATGTTACCACATGCCACAGTCATTCAGAATGTGGAAGTCTTAAGATCTGTGCTATGCTCACGCTATAAATTCTCCCTGCACATCCCAGGAGAATATGTAAGTAGAGAGAGGAATGAAGTGCAGTCTTCCTGTTCAAAAAGACATACTAGATAGAGAGGTCAGGGGGAGGAATAAAAGACAAAAAAATCTAGTAGATCAGCAGTTAGGGCAGTTGTGTTCTGCTGTCTGTACTCATAATTAAGTACTTTTAATACAATTATTTAAATTACAGCAAAGAAATAGTGCTAGAGAAGGATTGTCCTATTAATGTTTGATACACCTTCTGAAGCATTTCCTTTCTTATTACCCTGAGAAAGCAAAACCAGAAAGGGTATATTCTACATGGCTGTATTTAGGAAAGCAGTCAGGAGTGTTGATTAAGAACATTCTGAAGCCTGGGATAATTTACATGGTTTCTCTTTTACTCTGAGCACCCACAACTACAGAAGAATAACACCCCATTTGCTTACAATCAACAATGCCAGTACTGAGGAAGGCTGGGATGGCCAGTGAGCAGTCCAGGGGTTAAGGCCAGTCTACAAAGCTGCCATGCCTCTACCCTGAGTACACTAATTGATTGGGGCAGAGAAACTGAAGGGAAATGAAAGATAAAATTGGAGCTTAAAAATCTATATTGTTTTTGTAGGCCTCACTGGATCAAAGGCAGCACAAGCAATGAGAGATGGTCTGACCTTCAAATATGCGGCTATGTTTCCCAAATGCATGATTGTTTACCCTTGTTCTTACACCAAGCGAAATGAGAATACAATGTCATTGTCCATAATAGAAAATAGAATGTTTTTTCTGGCAGTGAGCCAAAACTCTTCATGGAAGTCAAGCATTGGAGACAGTGGAGAACAGTGACATCAAATGGGCAGAATTTTGGAACCTTCACTAGGAGTAGAAAACTGAACATGCTTATTGTATCAGAGATCAGACTATAGTCCAAGTGTTGCAGGAGAGAAAATTAAATATTCTTTTTCCTGTAAACTGAAAACATAGTATGACACCTATTTAAAATATGTACATTGTTATGTACTTAGAAGGCAGATCTAAATCTTTGAGTGTGACAGTGCATTTAGTACTGTATATCTTAATGTATATATTATTTCATTGTCTATAGTCAATGACTGATCAGATTACACCCCCCAAAAATATGCAATGTTACTTTTAGCTGAACTAAACTGAGCAGCAATTTATTAGAGAGTCCCTTCTTCAGCTGAATAATTGCAAAAAAAGGCAAGAATGTGTGCACGCTCTAGAGGACTGACAGCAAAAAGAACACGTGGATACTTGGTCTTTGAAAGGAGAGAAAATAAAGAAGGAACAAAGGGCAGAGTGGAGCTTGCTAAACATGGATATAGAGAAGTAACTCTAAATCATCTGAAGAAAATGTAATTAGAGTACAGATATGGAAAGAGCAAACTGTGATATTTCAAAGGCTAAATGACAGAAGTACTATAGTTCGCTTGGCAAAGTCAAACGATGATAAATCTTTGGAAAGAGGAATATAACAAAAGCATGTGTAATTCAGGATAAGAAAGAGAAAATAAATAAATGCTGTATTAGTTATAATGTTAGGGAATAATGTTTCTAAGAAGAGTTTATTGACTCCGTTTTAGGTACCAGTAAATCTTGGTTATGACTTTGTGTCCTGGTTTGGGCCCAATATGACAACACAGGAACAGCCACATGGCCTCATTCAACACCCCCCCCAGACACACACTCTGGGATGAGGAGGACAAAGCTCATGGGTCAAGACAAAGGACAAGGAGGGCTCTTTAACAATTAAGGTCCCAGGCAAAACAGACTCAATTTGGTGAGAAATAATAATTTAATTTCATACTTAACAAACATACACAGAACACAGACAACACAAAGAGCAAGGCTTGCATATGTTACCCCACCCTTCCCTTCTTCCTGGAACCAAATCCCTTTGTTCCCCGTTTCTCTCCGTCCTTCCCCCCAGTGGCACAGGGGGACAGGGGATGGGGTTTAGAGTCAGTTCACAGGTCAGTGGTTCTTGCCGCGCCTTCCTCCTGAGGAAGAAGGATTCTTTACAGTCCTTCCCTGCTTCCCCATGGAGTCCCTCCCATGGGAGAGAATCCTCCACGAACCTCTCCTCCATGAGTCCTTCCCATGAGGTCCAGAGCTGCTCCAGCCTGGGCTTCCCACAGAGTCACAGGTGCTTTGGGAACAAACTCCCCTGGCCCGGGGGGTTCCAAAGCTGTGCAATCAGTCCACAGGCAGCAAATCCACTGGCCACAACATCCAAGCCCACTGGCCAAGTTCACCCCTCCTGACGCCTTCAGGGAATGTTCCACCACATTCCTCCATGAGTGCAGGGGGACAGCTGCCATTTCCTCATGGATTGCAGGGGAACTTTTGCTTGGGCACCTTCTTTCCCTCTTCCTCACCAACGACCAGCACAGCTCTCCCTCTACAGCACAGCTCTTCTGTAAGTGCTTCTCTGCTCAGTGTTATCTCAGTTCTTTCCTGTGGTAATCACTGAGGAGCATCTATTGTCCCTCTAATGGCTCCTTGGTTGGGTTTGGAGCAGGGGGAGCTTCTCAGCTTCTTACCAGAGCCCCTCCTCTGGCCCTTTGCCTGCTACCAAAAAAAACACCAAACCAAACCAGTACACTTAGCTCTCTCAGGAAAATATTGTAGTCGGTGCAAATGGATGAGGACGGGGGGGGGGAAGTGAAGAAAAATGTTTGACTTTAACTTTTTCAAATAAAATATAGGAAATAAAAACTACTTCTAAAACGAAGTAGGTATAAATCAGTCTAATGCATTATATGAAAGATGCAGTAGCAATCAGTATAATTAAAAATGTATTATAATATATTATGTATATTATACATATACATATATTATAATATACAAATAAATATAAAAATATATTACTGAAAAACAATAACAGAATTCCATGAAGTGATACTCATTACTTTCTAATATGTGAACTTACAGATTCCCTGTTCTGCTACAAGAATTCTACTTTTGTATTACTTACTCTTAGTTTCTTTGTTTTTCAAAGTCAGGATAAGATTTTGTTGGCGGTGATTTTGTTGCATTTTTAGTGAAAATGAAATTAACCAAAAGGATTCAGAACTAAAAAAGTGAAATACTGCATCAGAGATATAATCGGCTGGGAATTGAAGCTGACTAACTTCAATTCATGCATAGATATCATAATGTTTTCATATTTCCCCTGCTATTAGAGGTGAGTCTCCTATGCTCCCTACTTGGGATCTCAGGCTACGTTTGGGGTCCTTGCAGAATAAGGTTTTTAATTAAGTTGTGTCCAGGATAGCCTTATCATAAATTAATTAGCATGCCAATAACAGTATTTAGCCGTTTTAATTCCTGAGAGTTCAAAACACTTAGTTAAGAGGGTAATCAGCAGCACTATTATTTTAAATGTGGGTTAAATACAGCATGAGAAGTTGAAGTGACACTCTGAAAGTCAGAGCCAGCGGCAGAGCTGTAGTTAAAATCTGGGTTCACTAAGTCTCAATTAAATCATAAATAGTGGTTCAGATTCCCTCTCAGGGCACACTGTACCATTTTATTATAGGATTACATTCTTTTTAGAAGTTTGACTTTGGAAACAGAAGTAACTTATCACTAGACTAATTAGAGAGGAAGCTATTAGCTGGACATGACTGTTCCAATGGAAGAAGTGACACTGACCCAAATGCTAAAGCTAAACACACATACACTTCTGTATTGATGGCTGGTTAATTATTTATTCTTTTGTATATTGCATAGGAAAACTAATTATATAAGAAAACATAACCACACCATTGAATAAAATTGGACTTGTACCTAAAGAAAATTATTCCTCTTACCTAAGGAATCTAATTTTTTAATTATTTTTTTTTTTTCTGCTCTGCCACAAATACCCTGTGTGACTTAGAACTACCTTTCAACCTCACTGAGACAGAGTTGTCCTGTAAAAAAGAAATCCTTAGTGTGAGACAGAAAAAAGAATTTCTAAAAGTGCTTGGGTCAATGATTTCAAGGTTCTATGTTATTTTATCAAAAGCAGGTTTTGTTTTGCTTAAACAGAAAAGTTGCATCAAAGCTATCTTTTCTACCTACACATTTTCTGTGTAGTTTAGAGATCTTGCACCTGTCTGTCATTATTGTAGTCTAGTTAATACAAACAGACATTATTAATATAGTTCTGTCAAGCATTATTAGGAAATATTTTTATTATGTGATTAACAAATTTCAGACTGTACATACGCGTTAGGATTTCTAGTAGATTTGCACAATTACATAAGTGTTGCTAATGTGCCATGAATATCTGGATATCATTAATGCAATTAATCTTAGTCTCTTTATCAACTGTGATTAAGTCACTCATCTATTTTATATAATTATGATTTTTTAAATTCATATTAGTTAAAAATATGCAGATTCTTTATTTCTAATGCAGACAGCTATGACCATAATACTGAACTACACATGCAAGACTGTATTTCTTGTCTCACAAATTATCAGAGGCACAATCCATAACCAAACTAAATTTAACATGATGCTAAATGTTACCCCACAGAAAAGTAATTCTTAAAAGGAGAGATCAAGCAATTAAAACCAATGACACAATCACTCAGAACTACAAAAATGAAGATAAACAATTCAGAAAGCTGAAACATCATCTCATTAGGCTGTCTCTGATCTCTGAAGTTTTTTAAGGCATTTTCTCCATCCAATTTTTTTCTGAAAATTGTTCATTACATAGCTCCTTTCTCTTCAGATTGACTATTAGTATAATTTGGTACAATAGTTCTTATTCTAAAGGTAAAAAAAAACAAACAACCTTTTATTATTTCTTTTCCAGTTATATTCACTAATGTCTATGTTAACTCAGCTTTTTTCAGGGTACATTTTTTTAGTTTAAAATTTACTTCTTAGATGCCTTTGAATGAAGGCAAGGAAAGACTTAGAAAAATCTTTTTCTATCGTATTAACTATTCAGTGACAAATATGGTTAAAGAACAGCTTACTTGGGCAAATTTTGCCTTTATGTATTTACCAATGTTGTGAATGCTGAATAAAGAAGTGGATGCAATGTTGAAATTTTACAGCTCTAGGTAATATTTTTGACAAGCTTGCTAATTAGTTTATACCAAATTAGGACCAATAAAAAAACAGCACTCCAAACACTTTGTCGTTTATGTCATTTTTATAGGGAAGGTTAGAAATTTAAGGTAGCCATTTGTTCTCAGGTCTTAAAAAGCCAAACAAACAAATGTTCAAGGTTATTTTAAAGGGATATAGCTCACTGGTGAGGCATGTGCTTCTTTCTTTTCCCAGCAAACCCAGAACATATGGTATTAAAAGGCTCAAGTGATTACTAGCCCTTACTTTGCTGACCTCTTTCTGTAAAAAACTGCTGAGAAAAATTCAATTCTGATCATTTATGTGCACACAGTCAATATAACAACAAGCAATAAAAGATTTTATAGCTGACTAAATCTTATTAATCTGCCTAACATTAACACCACAACCAATAGACAGTTTTTACTCTTTCCAACCTGTCTACATAAGGAATGTAACCAAACTAACTACAAATATATTTTGTGGCTTTAAATATATCGTGGCTGTTGAAAGCACTAATGAAATTTGATCCATGTTAAGAGATTAAGGAAAGGGAAGAGGACTGGTTCCTTATTTTGTATCCTTCAATTTTTAAGGTAGGAATTGTTTTTAATAGTGAACAGAAGTATTGCTGTCCTAGAAATTAATTTTCATTTTTACAGAACTCTGAAGGGTAATATCTAGAAATACAGATTTTGCATGATTATACTGCATTTTATATACTGTTGCTGTGAACAGGCATCTTCAAGAGCTAAAATCTCTCTTGCTTTTACACTGAAAAACTGAAAGCTTTGGGATATAAATGCAAATCCTCCAAACACTAGTAGTGGATGGTTTTTTAGGCAATAAAAATTGCTGCACACAATGCATCATGAACAGAAACACAGTCCATAACCCCAACAGGATAAGCTCAGTCAGGGACCTTCAGGTTTCCTCCCATTTACCATCATCACCAAGGAGAAGTCCTAAGGGATCTGATGAATGCAGTCATGACTGGGACGAGATTATCAGCCTTCACAAAATCACTTAGTAATTAATCCCTGTCTCACATTGCACAAAATAAACTGGTTACAACAGATCATACCCCAAGTTTGATGCAAAGAAAGCCATCAAATAATATCTGAATTTTACACATTGTTTAATTTAAAGACGGGATGAAAGATACAGAAAAGAAAAATTGGCTTAATGTCTAAAAAACGAAATTCAGTTTCCAGAAAACAGAGCAATATATAAATTCAGTCCTATCTTGGAATATATATCTGGTTCATGGGGAAAAAAAAATAAAATAAATCAATTTTCCTGTTATTGTTTCATTATATTAGTGGCTGGCTAAATTGAAAAAAAAATTACCATGTTTCAATACAAAGCTTCAGAAACAAAACATAAGCAACTGCTGAACTTGAGTATTTTGATACCTGAAAACTTTATCTTTTTGAAGTTGATTTAGATTTCAGTGAACTAAAAAATAAGAAGACAGCTCATACTAAACCAAAAGATCTTTGATGATTAAACAGTTAAAAATTCTGTTCGAGCTTACTAATCAACTACAAAGAGCTTCTTAAAAACTTCATTTTAGAGAGGAATGATTGTTCGTTATCACAGAAAGAGACTGCTCAGAGTGCATTTGGTTTGGGAGCTGATCAATCTGAATATACTGAAGAAGCATGAACACAATATGAAGTAAATTGTCTTTATCATTTGGAAGCAGACAGTGAGACCATATGGACCTGCTGACAGTTTGGTGTGACACACACCTTCTCCTTACCTATTCTAAATAAGGTTGATTAATGATTCCTCAATTTCCCTAGCTTTCAAAGCATCAGACCTGTACCTTAGATGCACCAGGTAATACATAAATAATTCCTGTCTGTCCTTGAAGTTTCCTTACCTGCCAAATGCCAGGAATCACTGATCACATGGAAGTCTGCCATGGAACGGAACAAGGTGTTTAAAACAAGTAATTTCTTTTCATTACGTTGACCTCTACAAATAACCTCGTATCTCCATTAGCCATTCAAAGTAGAATACTGGTTTTGCTTTGGAGGAGAAAATAAATTATCATCTTATATCCTATCAACAATAGTAGAAAATTCAGTTTACTGGCTTACAGATCCAACTGCAAAATGGACATAGACTCCAAAATATTAGGCACTGTGACATTATTTGTCCAATCCAGAGTCCAGAATGGTGCTGAAACCTGCCTGTGTTCTTTGGGTTGTTTTGTTGTTTGTTGGGTTTTTTTTGAGGGAAGACTAAAGGTAAATGCTCCTGTAATAATTTTTTCAAAGACAATGCTTAATCCCTCCTATGAAATAATTCCTAACATGCATTCTTTTGTAATATACATAGTAGTCCCATGATAGATAAAATGTCAGCTGTCCCCTTGATACTGTCTGAAGGTCAGGACTCCATCAGGAAGTGTACTATAGAGCAAGAATTTCTTCTTCTGGCCTCATTAACTGTGGACTGGATTCAAACAGGGATTGAGATTTTCCTCCTCTTTGTCCAAGTGTTTTAGAATATGGCATAGACTGGTTTTGAACACTTTTGCAGAAGAGTGAATGGGCCTTGAGTTTTCCACTTCCTAGATGAATTCTGCACCCACTACTTTGTTTAATAAAAAAAGGAGTCAGGATTTGGGACAAACTGGGAGAAACAATCAAATGAACTTCCTGAAAACTATTATTTGGACGAGTGATAACATATATATTTATATACATTTAAAATTATAGCACAGAATTCTTTAAAATCTGGTATACTTTTTCTTCTTACTATTTTACTGTCATCTGAATAAAAGATGGACCTACTAGCCAACATGCTGACAAAGTGAACAATATCCCGTAACTAATCATACTCATTTGTAGAGCAGTGTAGGGGAAAGGGACCTGGGGGTCATGGTGGACAGAAGGATGACCATGAGTCAACAATGTGCCTTTGTTGCCAAGAAGGCCAATGGCATTCTGGGGTGTGGTTGATAGGTCAAGAAAGGTTCTCCTCCCCTCTATTCTGTCTTGGTGAGGCCACATCTGGAATATTGTGTCCAGTTCTGGGCCCCTCAGTTTAAGAAGGACAGGGAACTGCTTGAGAGAGTCCAGGGCAGAGCCACAAAGACGATTAAGGGAGTGGAACATCTCCCTGATAAGGAAAGGCTGAGGGAGCTGGGTCTCTTGAGCTTGGAGGAGACGGAGGGGTGGAGTCATCAGTGTTTATAAATATGATAAGGGCGAGTGTCAGGAGGATAAAGCCAGGCTTTTTTCAGTGATGCCCAGTGATAGGACAGGTGGCAGTGGGTGCAAACCGGAGCATAGGAGGTTCAAGGTGAATATCAGAAAAAACTTCTTTACTGTGACAGTGACAGAGCACTGGAACAGGCTGCCCAGAGAGGTTGTGGAGTCTCCTTCACTGGAGACATTCCAACCCACCTTGACATGTTTGTGTGTGATGTGCTCTGGGTGATCCTGCTCTGGCAGAGGAGTTGGACTGGATGATCTTTTGAGGTCCCTTCCAACCCCTAAGATTCTGGGATTCTGTGATACTTCACACACCTTTTGATGATAAAAAGGTATCCAACTTCCTTCCAAAAACAGATAATGCCTAACTGTGTATTTTCTTGAAATAAGCAACGTGTTCAGATTAAAACCCCTGATCCTCTTATTGTGTGTCCTGATACAACAATATTTTATAAGACTCTACTAGCCAAATTTTAATTTTTAAAAAGTGAATGTTCTAAAAGAAATCTCCGTTCTTCTCACTTTGTTTTACCAAAATAGAGAGAGAACTCCAGAAAAAAATAATAATATAAAAACAATAAACAGCAAACCAAATAATCCCTCCTCTCATGCAAAATGCATGAACAGATCTATACTCAGTGATACGTCTGCTCCAGCATGACGTA
>NW_009954333.1:282285-335117 GCF_000747805.2 Chaetura pelagica | reverse complement strand
TTTCCTCCACAATAATAAAAAAAATTAAAAAATAATAATTAAAAAAATGGTTGAGGAATTATTTGCAAATATGAAAAGGGGTTATAAAATAAATCAGTTGATAACAAGGAGGACCACATTTTCAGCTGGTGGAAATTAACATAGTTACACTGGAGACAAAGGAGCCTATTTGTGTTAGCTGAGGATTTAGATTTATTATTATTTGATATTCAGGGAGATCATTGATGAAAGAGCTGTAAGGCAGATGAAAGAAAGGGAGAAGCAGGGAATGAGAAGGCAAAAAGAATACATATTCATTCTGATCGTGCAGATCATTTGTCCCCCCAGGAACTCCAGAAAGCACAGAGGGGGCACATATCCATTGGAAACACCCAGTGTACTTACTGAGAACACACTCCATCTCATTATAGTCCTTCCTGAGGCATGTCTGCTTCTCTCATTCCAAGTTATATAGTAGACCAATTATCTAAGCATTTAACTTGCTTTGGTCCCTGTTGGCTGCTACAGTTCAAACCACAGTAATTAAGGTAATCATAGTTTTAAAAATGGTTTTGAGATAAGTCTGAATTCTCTGAGTTTCTGTTTCATCATGCCTGGGTTTTTAATGCAAACTAGTCTTCTGAAAGAACATTATTTGCTAGCCCACAGAAAAATGCATGCCACACTATTCTTGTTAAAGATATATATATGTCATTGTCCCCATACTTATAATATTTTAAATGTTCCAAACACTGATATGAAAGAATCCCATTCAAAAGCCATCACTCTGTTTTGCAGTGTGTTTCTTTCCATTTTCTGCAATGAGGACTAAATACACAAAGGGAAATTTGGGCATGTCTACCTATGCCAAGTACAAGTAGTCATGTCAGCTCTGCCCACAGCTGGAGCTGGCAGATGAGGCTTATAAGTACATCCCAGCTGCATATTTATGTTCCTGAGTATAGCTCCAAATGGAAGTAGTTTATTTCCATTTTATGCTCAGTGCTGTGAAAAGACAAGTATGCTACTCTCTATGCCTGTGCATATCATGTTTTTCAGTGATCATTCTGTGCATGTTTGAGCCACACTTAACCCACTCATGATGTTTCTAGCTTAATTTAACACTCCAAGAAACACCTTCCTTAGTATAAGTCTCCCTCTCTACTCTGCCTTTGTGAGGCCACATCTGAAATACTGCATCCAGTTCTGGGCTTTCCAGCTCAAGAGAGACAAGGAACCACTAGAGACAGTCCAGAGGAGGGCAACAAAGATGACTGAGGGTTTGGAGCATCTCCCTTATGAAGAAAAGCTGAGACAGCTGGGTCTCTTTAGCCTGGAGAAGATAAGACTGAGGGGAGACCTCATTAATGTTTGTAAGTTTCTAAATGGTGGGTGCAAGAAGGATGGAGCCAGACTCTTTTCAGTAGTTCACAGTGGCAGGATGAGGGGCAACAGGCACAAGTTGGAACACAGGAAGTTCTATTTAAATATAAGACATAAGATCTCTAGAAGGCTCTTCCAACTCTGAAAATTCTGTGATTCTGTGATAAATCACATTGTTTAGATTGGAATGCACAGCTGCTGATTCCGTCACACACATTTAATTTCCATGGATCAATACACTTTAATCTTCAAGTGTTTTCTTTAGGATTCATATGTTCATATGTTATGAGAAATTAAAATGCATGATCAAATCTTATCTAAACAAATTAAAGGTTATTATTGTCAAGTTAGTTTTTAAGTGGAGACATGGCAATACCTGTTATTAGCAGTTGTTGGAGAGTAAGGTCTTTGTACCATGAGCTAATAATTCATATTTTTGTCTATAAATATCACTACTTCAGATGAAATTGACCTTTACTAATACAAACCAGAGCAATACTTGTTCATGTGTTCAGGGAACAAATACCTGCACCACCAAAGTCAAATTGTTGGGCAACAAAACCATTTGCTCTCAATAGTTTCCTTATGAACACAAGAACAGGTTTGGCTGACAAAGTCCTATTGTCCACAATGGTTCTTCTCTTAACGGAAATCAAAACAGGTTAATAAAGAATAATATTGCAGCTATACTTCAGAAGGATTTATGATTCTAGTTATTCCCATCATGAAACAGTCTACTTAAAGATGTAAAATTAAGACTTATATTTAATCATTTAGAACAAGATAAAACACTGCAATAAACCTAAAGATCCAGGCTATATTTGTGTTTGATGTCCTCTTCTCTATCTCTTACTGATAGTGTAAAGAACCTTCTTCAATAATGTTGTCGTTTCAATTCACCTCCCTGCGTCTCCTTCCTTAGAAGCTTCATTCATTCAAACTTGCTGTCCAGAGACATTACCAAAAGCAAAATGACAAATAAAAATAAAATAAAAGCTAAAATAACATTTAAAACAATAGTTGAAGGGTTTTGTTTTGTTCATTAACCTATTCTTTAGCTTAAACATTTCTGTGAGTGGACTCAGATTTATAAACAAATCACAGAATCCCAGAATCCTAGGGGTTGGAAGGGACCTCAAAAGATCATCCAATCCAACCCACCTGCCAGAGCGGGGTCACCCAGAACACATCACACAGGAACGTGTCCAGGTGGGTTTGAATGTCTCCAGCAAAGGAGACTCCACAACCTTTCTGGGCAGCCTGTCCCAGGCCTCTGTCACTCTCACAGTAAAAAAGTTTTTCTGATATTCACATTGAACCTCCTATGCTCCAGTTTGCATCCATTGCCCCTTGAATCCCATATAGTTTTTATGACATCATGTCAATGGTTTAAATTAAAAAAAAAAACCAACAACCTATATTTTTGGGTTTTGTTTTAGCTGCTGTAAGGTCTCAGAGTGCACCAAAAACCTCTGTAAACCCTCTCACTGCCCCAAATCTGCAGCCTAGTTGTTTAGCTAGTTCTCAAATGAATTGAAATTCAGGTTTCACATAGTTCTTAGATCTCATTGCTGTGAGCTTCACCACATTGATGATCTGGCTCTCATCCTTGATCCTTGCCTGGTCTACTATACACCCATGCCAACATGTATGTGTATGCTTAGCCACATACCTTGTTTATCATGTACCTGCTGACGTGGTTTCCTATCTTGACCTTGGATCTGCCTCATCACTGCAGACTTTTCTGGCCATCTCTGGACTGCTGCTAACCCCACTCCCCTGCTTTTCTTCCTTTGTCAATGTGCCATCGAATGACAACATTTCATTACCCTGCCAGCTCTGCTCCTGACTCCCTTTCCCTTTCTTCCTCATATAATAATCAATAGTACACATGAATTATGGTGATTAACAGAAACACACAAAAAGATGACAAAGTACCTTCAAATTTCTTAGGAATGCATCTCATAATAATGATTTGTAAATCTGAAAAGTTATCCAACACATCATGCAGATATAATTTACTACAATTTACCAAAAATAATACCCATGGTTCATGCTCACCATTTCAGTTTGTTTTGTTGTTTTTTTTTTTTACTGGCAGGGCTAACTGAACAGTTATCACAAACATAATTGCTGAAGAAACAAAAAATGGTGCATATCACCAAAATGTTTCAGGCTATGAAAAAATGGTTATTTTGATGTCCAGTGTATTACCGTCTATTCCAGTGGTACTCACCATACACTCATACACTCACACAAACACAAAAAGAAATGAAAATATTTAATGTTTCTCATCATCTCAACATAAAACTACTAAGACTTTTCCACATAAGAGTTCTGTAATGGAGAGATTGCAAGAAAGAATTTGCAGTCTCTGAAGAGCATCAGGGCAAGATAATGTAATAACAAACAATAAAAAGTATGAAATAAAACATTTCATTCCATATAACTTTTAACCAGAGTCCCAAAGAACTACAAATAATATTACCTTATGTCTCCCAATACCTCTGCGTGGGAGGAAAAACCTATATGATACTCTGTCAGCAAGGACAGAAATATTTATTGTCTTTATTATGATTACTTTCTGTATTTGGTGAATCATTTTTTTATCCTTGACAGTGAACAATGACCTGTTTTTCATATAACAATATAATCATTTCATTAAGAAAACCAAAACAACTCCCCTTTCCTAAATAAATCTGAGGAAGCTATTCACATGAACTCAGGATCTGGAATTACAGACTCACAAGACTTTTCTGATATTTATATTTGCATTTACACTTCTGAGTGTTTTGAGTCTTGAATTCCATTTATCTCTGGCAGAAGCAGAAGGTTTATATACACTTTCATTAAGCATGAAAGATTTTACAACAGCAGTGAAGCAGAAATGATATATATTTTTAACACTGAATTTAAGAAAAGAGAACAAAAATTTGTCTTTTAAATATTCTACTCTTTCAAAACTGGAAAAAAAATCAACAACCTGGGGTAGAAACAGTGTGAACATTTCATTATTACATTATTCTGAATTTGTGAAAGCATAGAAAAGAAATTAATTGTTTGCTTAGGAGGTCCTTCAAATGAGTGCACAAGGCAGTTTGTTTGCTGGAACTCAGAAAAGTTTTGAAGATTAATATTCATCATCTTTTCAGAGTTCGGTCCATTTTTATTTGTTTCCTTATTAATTAATCTTTTTTTTTTTTTTTTTTTTTTTCCCATCTGCAACTCAACAAATTTTTAAAACTGGATCCCTACTGTTTCAGGGAACATTTTTTTAAAAGTAATTAAGGGGAAAAAAACCCACTACAAAAACCAACTAAAAAACAAAGAAGCAAAAAATCCCCAGGAAACAAACTCACAAAATTTCTATTATAGGAACTGAAAAATAGCAAAATAATTAAATGGGAAGTTGTTTTGTTGTGTTTTTTTTTCCATCCTCTGTCTTTCTATCTATTTCATTATGAGTGAGAATCTTCACACAGAAGCGTATTTGAACTGCTAAAATACTGATCACTATATATCAGTAAAATAGGAAGAACTTGTTATTCCCTTCTACCCCCTAAAACTAATGGGGAAATCCCAAAGAAATTCTCTGACATTTTGGAAGAATATTATGTTGCAGCTTGTTTAAACTGCAGAGTCTGTTAAACCTCTCCCTTTGTTCAGAATATTCAAAGCAGGTGTAAATATTTGTTTTGGGATGACTGTCCTACATTTTTTATTTAGCTTTTTTTTTTTTTTCAATATATAATTTGTTGTGGCATTAGTATTTAAAGAGCATTTTAAAGTAAATTTAATAGTGTTAATTATGAGAAAACAAGGCATACTTTAAATCTGCTCTTAAAATAAAACAAGATACACACTGGGAATTCTGGATGTTATCACAGAATCACAGAAATGTCCTGGTTTGAAAATACTTTTACAATCATTGAGTCAACCATTAACTTCACTCTCAAGTCCAATGCTAAACTATTTTCCTATTTACCACGTCTAGATGTCTTTTAAACCCCTCCAGGGATGGTTCAACCACCTGCATGGGCACTCTATTCTAGAGCTTAATAAACCTTTCCATGAGGAAATTTCTTCTAATACCTAATCAAACCTCCTGAAGCACAACTTGAGACCATTTCCTCTTATCCTGTTACTTGTCGCTTGGGAGAAGAGAACAACCTCCCCCTCACTGCAAACTCTTTTTAGGTAGTTGTACAGAGCAATAAGATCTCCCCTCAGCCCCCTTTTCTCCATATGGAACTTCCTTAGTTCCCTCAGAAGACTTTTTCTTCAGACCCTTCAGCAGCTTTGTTGCCCTTTTTTGGTCGTGCTCCAGCACCTCCATGTTTTTATTTTAGAGAGGGGCCCCAAACTGGACACAGTACTTGAGGTGCGGCCTCTGCACTGCTGAGTGCAGGGGAACAATCACTCCCCTAGTTCTGCTGGCCACACTGTTTCTGATACAAGCCAGGATGCTGTTGGCCTTCTTGGCCACCTGTACACACTACTGGGTGTCATATTCAGCTGGCTGTCTATCAACACCCCCAGGCTCATTTTGTCTGGGGAGCTTTCCAGCCATTCTTCCCCAAGCCTGTCACTTTGCATAGGGTCACTGTGTCCCAAGTGCAGGACCAGACAATCTCATACATATGCATGTCTATTTTTCATAAATTTTACTTTTAACACCATGAGTGCTAAAAACATTTAGCTGGGCAGGCTATTTAAGTTGCTTTATTCTTCTAATTTAGAGCATGTACCCCACATAGTAGACAAACTCAATCGCTTGTATTATCATAGAGTGAATCCATGTTTATGTTAATGACATGGGAAGAGCTCTTTTGTCATATAGCACATATATCTATGAACTTAAATCTAATATTATTTCCCACCAACACTCTGGATTTAACTGTGAAGGGAAACTCGAAGACATCAAAGTGTTTAGGAACAGAACTCCTGGATATGAACCATCCAGAACTTTCCTTTAAGTACATTGTCTGTTATAAAACCTCTGACTGACGTAAAATATCTCTTTAAGTTAAATAGTTTTACTTAGTATAGCCAATAAAATAGAAGATGTCTGCCAGATTCTCCATTAAAATCCTGCTGATAGCTTTTACTTAAATTACATCAAACTTCAAATTTTCCATAATGATTCCAAAAGTATGGCTATGCATAGAAATAGAAATGATTAATTAAAGATGAGTATGAACTGATACCATGGTTACATTGTAAAGATTGCTGTAATACTCCAAACAATTCAATATTATTTTTGAAGAAATTTCAAAATCCTGATCAGAATTTTAAGTGGTGCAGCTTCCAAAAAACCCAGAAACTTAAACTTTTTACTTAGCATTTAAAAAGTTTTAACCTAAGCTTTCAGGAACAGATGTTGTGTTCATTTTGTTATGTCGTATTGTGCCTATAAGAAACCATAGTTATGAAGATGCATAAGATGACTTTCATTTTCTGGATGATTAAGCCTGCCAGGGGGCACCAGAGAAAACTTTTTACAGTTTTCCTTATGCCTATATATATATGTTTGCTTGATTTTGGGAAGGAGGAGGAATCATAGCAAGGGTGTTACATTTTGTCTATAAAAAACGTCCCACTGGAAATCTTAGGAAAGTCATAGTTATGTCAAGGACATGGCATTTTAAGAACAGCTTTTTGTTCAGATTAACTTGATATTAAAAACTAGTCACCATTTCAAAATGGAATTGGTAGCATTGAAATGAGAGGTCTATTCCCTTCACGCTATCTTTTAATCTGAAGTATTCCCTAGAATTTTGGAGATCGTGACACTTGCCACTTTTAGCAGCATGAGTAATGTGAATTGCTTTAAATATAAATGCAAAGTGACCTGTTCAGCAAATCAGGAGTGCTTGTAATTTGTAGCTAAGCTGACAGTAGAACAGGCTAGAGAACATTTAATAGCAGTACAAACAGACATTGATGGATCCAATTAACAATGGATTAAAATATGGAGATACTAACTTGTGAAAATGACTAGGAAACAGTATTATATGGTCACGCATTTTGTAAGTAAAGCAGTCAAAGAACATTTTAATGGGTGCAAATTTGAAAAAAAAAGTGTGTTTTTCTGGAGAGGGGAGGTTCCATTTTATAAATGCATTCAAAACTTAGTGTAAAAAAAAACAACGCTGAAAAGTAGGGGCTTTAAGGCGTAATCATTTTAGTTGAGTTGATTTAGCATCAGTGCAGTTATATCCCAGCTTTTGAGAAAGACATTTGCTAGAAAACCAATCATGCAAGATTACCAGGCAATTAAAAGTATGCTGGGATGTGTTTTTACAGCTTAAGTCAAGAAAAAATCTTTACAAAATGTAAATGTGGGTAAGAGAACAGATGAAGTCAGGGATCAATGAACAGTCTAGGATACACTGAGTAGTAATAGTAAAAGTAAAAGAGATTTCTACCTGAAATTATTCAGAAAAGCAATGACATATTTTCAAAAAGAAGTAAAAAAGAATAAGAATAAAGGTTATATCCTGTATCTCAAACCACAGAAATATAAAAGCAGATAAAATTTGGTCTGAAAATAGAAATCTGGCTGAGTATCTGTGTAAAACTGTCTCACAGCTATTAATATTAGAAAATTATAATAACTTCTAAACCAATAAGGCATGAATGCAAGAGTGTGCAGAGCTAGAAGCTATAAAAGGCAAGATTAATTTATAACCTAAAAAATAAGACAGGTTGGCACAAGCATGTGACAATAATTTAATACATATCTTTGAAAAGCAGCAAAATGCCAGTTTGTACCTTCTTGCTATCTCAGAATGAGAGAGGGATTTGTGCCCCAGTCAGTATGTACTGATGGCATGGACTAAGTACCCGGAATGAAGGTCAGGGATACTTTGTCTTTGGAGGAGTGATATTGACAACTTAACACAGAAAAATACCACTGTTCTCCCAAATTTAACAATGACAAATGGAGTATCTTTTTTTTATGCTTTACTATGAAGAAATGATCATCTTTTATTAAATGTATGGTACACTGCATTGCCAAGGTATTTTTATAATATTCAGACTGTGTTTTCTCTTAACACAAAAACACACACAGGTTCCTTTCTGTTCTGTTTGAGTTTTTAATAATTTTCACTATCTTAAAAAAAGATGACTAGCTTATGAAAGTATAGAAGACCACAAAAATAGATTTTATATATTGAAAATAATGAAAATCTCATATTTAGATAGCACAGTTAATTACGATTATTATGTAACTTTCTCCCCAAGAAAAAAAGAAAAAAAGAAAAAAGAAAAAAGTAAGATATTAACAGTTTTGGAAGGAAAGTTATGAAGAAAAATTCTGAAGATATCTGAAATGTAGGAAATGGAGTATGGTAAGTAAAGAAACTTCCACAAAATAACATTTTTGCCTAAGTACAGGAAATCTATGGAACTATGAGAAAAGCTGGTTATATTTTACAGAAAAATAATACCTCTAAGTGGCTTAAGAGTGAATTGTGAGACATACCAAATGCCAAAACTAAATGAAACTATTAATCAAACTTAGGAGGATTATGGAGGATGGGTTGCTGAATACCTCAAAAAGATCCTCAGCTCCTTATTGTACTTAAAACCTTGAAAAAGACAATATATGCCATCTGCTTAAGTTATTTCCATAAATATTTGTTGACTATCAGGGACTACAGAAGAACTAGGACTGGATGTTTCAGGACTAGGACTGGGACTCTAGCCTGAAGAAGTCTGAGGGGAGACCTTATCAATGCCTACAAGTATCTAGGGTTGGGTGCAGGGAAGATGGATCCTGATTCTTTTCAGTATTTTCCAGTAGCAGGACAAGGGGCAATGGGCACAAGCTGGAACATGGGAAGTGCCATTGAAATATGAGGAAAAACTGTTTTACTGTAAGGGTGACAGAGCCCAGGCTGCCCAGGGGGGCCGTGGAGTCCTTCTTTGGAGATATTCTAACCCCCTGGATGCAGCCCTGTGGAATGTGCTCCAGGGGATCCTGCTTGATCAGGGCAGTTGGACCAGATGATGTCTTAACGTCCCTTCCAACTCTGGCAATACTTTGATTCTGTGATTATCTTTAAATTATTGTAGTAATTTCATTCTTCAATGCTTATATTGTTTAAATTATACTAGCAGATTCTGCTTTAATGACATTTATTCTGAGACAAAGTTAACAGGATTTGGGTTAGTTTTACTGGATACCCAATTTGAAATTTGGAATATATATATATTTTTTAAATTTAAGATGTATTTATGGACATAATCTATAATTCATATTATCATAATGAGATAACATATCCTGAATTTCTCATGTAGAAAATCCAGACTTTAGAAGGTATTAATCTAGATGGAGTTTTTAATGTAATTTCAGTTTATATATTCAAATATGGCAGTAAAATATTTACCTTTAAGGGTTATTCATTGTTGACTAATAGCAGAGTGCTATAGTGCAGCCAAGTGATTATGACAATTTATTCTGGTCTGAATCTAGCTTAAACAGCAATTATTTCTGAAAGTGTGATGTGAGAGTTTGAACTTTCTTAAAATTAAAAGTTTCAAATGTGGAAAGCTGTGATAGTGTGATCTCTTCACACAAATATCCTACCATGAATAATTGAGATTGAGGGTGAAAAAAAAATGCAGTCTTAACAGTGAGTTTTCACTGAAAGTGATGGTACTACAATTGAATGAACTACATCAGTGAACAGCTGTTCTTGACATTCACACATCCCACATATAGTCAGCTCAAATGTTTGGTTCTTCAGATTGGAAAGGGATATTCTGGAGGACACAGATAGAGTCTCATTTAAAGCTGAGTAGGCAGCTTTCTTCAGTGTTTCCCTAAATGTTGCCTTTGTCATCCTACTCTATGCAGGTTCTTTGATTAATTTTTAACAAGTCTGAATTGAACACCTTTTCCAGGAAAGCTGGAGGATGTGACTAAAGTGGGTCATGTATGCTTCCCTTTCGTTCTTTCTTTCATCTCCCTAGAAAAGAAGTCTGGCTGCCATAGGAATCTCCCATTTAGATGACTTGGGGTTTTTTTCTGCTGCATTTTAAGCATGCACTCTAGTATTGTTGTGTATTAGATCTTATGTAACCTTGTATAAATGTCATGCACAACAAAGCTGAAGCATCTTCTCTTAGCCCACCTCTTTTGTCAAACTAGGTACTAGCACCTCTGGCCGCAGTCTTTCCTTAGTACAGGGGCCTCCTGTTAGATGCCACTAGCAACACTGCCACTAAATGAACCCAATTTATAGAATCATAGAATAATCTGGGTTGGAAGGGACCTTAAAGATCATCTCACTCCAAAATCTCCTGCCATGGGCAGGGACAGCCCCCACTAGACCAGGTTGCTCACAGCTCCATCCAAGCCAGACAGTTACAGGGAAGGGGCAGTCACAACTTCCCTGGGCAACCAAAGTGCAAATGAATTGCATCAGAACAGTCATACCTGCTCTACAAGCTAGAAAGGGACATAAAAAGCCAACAATATATAAGTAAATAAATAAAGACACAGGCAAAAGCCAAACTGCTAAAAAAAAAAAAAAAGCTGAATGCACAAATATGAACAAAAGATTTGTACTATTCATTGTGAGACAAAATATGGAAGGGATAATTGTATTAAAAGCATTACATGGATTTTGACACCAGTAAGTTGTTTTTAAGGGCTACCTACAATTCAGACAATTAGCAGCAGGATTTAAAACTCCCAGTCAGATGAAATGTTCCGTGGCTTTACAGAGCTAAATAATTGAATCAGGCTACATATTAGTGCTGATTTACACAGATGACTGAGATAGTGCAACTATCAAGCTAACTTTGTTAATGGTAGAATAAAGAAAACAGCAAGCTGAAGTCTGAAAAAATTGGATTGCTGATCCATAAGAGATGAATCTTGGGAATTTACACTGTGCTTTAAGAGTTCTTTACTACAGTGTAATAGCCTGAGTGTCTCTAAATATTCCAGATAACAGGAAACAATGGAAAAACTTTTAAAAAATCAAGCACTGTTGTAAACCAAGTACCCTGCTGTACAGGCAGAATGAAGGTTCAGGCAATTTAAGATTAAAAAAAAATCAACACTGCAAAGCAAACCACATATAAATACAATTATTCTTGCTATATTCATTTTCTGTATTTCTACTAGCAAGCCAAATCTTGAAAAATTGTACTACTCCTTTATTTATATTAAATGACATAGTTCAAGATATGCAAGATATGATGTCCAGAGCTTTGTCAGAACTATATTGTTTGGGGTCAGGTTTGTCTTCCAGTTCCATAACACAGCCAAAGTATTAAAGCAAATTTACCATATAATGGTATTTTCTGGAAGGCACTCAGGTTATATAACAAACGTTGGCATCTTTGATTCATACTCGGGAGCAATTATAGGACACATACCACTTTGAAATGGTAAGTGGTTTAACTGCTTGAAAGATGAGAGCAAAAAGCAATTTTGGTTTTTTATGCTTTAAAACGCCAAAGAAGAATATTTTTCCATCACTGGGGGAAAAAAAAAAAAAAAAAAAAAAAAAAAAAATCCAAAACCTGAAAGAACTCAAAACTAACTACAGAGAAGAGTCTTGTGCAGCAGTTACATAAACAGCTTCTCCCTTTCCTGAATACTGTGATCAATAAAATGGAAGATCAATAAAAATAACTGCCTCTTGAGAGTGTGAGCCACAAATGAAACCTCTTTCACTTCAGTGAGGGAGGAGTCAGATTAATAACTTCATCTGATCAGAAGAAAAAGAGTGGAAAATTACTTTCTAATGCATCTTACATTGAAAATCCAACTTAATCAGATCATCAGCTGTCTAATAGGCCAGAGATATATTTACTGATACAGACTCTCATATATGTTGGCAAACTTTGAAATAATCTTATTTATCTGGCCTTTAGATACTGTCATACTATTTGAAACCTAAGAGAAATGAGATTAAGAATATGCTGTACCTACTCACCTTTCCAGTTGTTTTTTGTTCTTTAATTACAAAATTTAAAGCCATAAAGGAAATATATGTAAACACTGAGCTTGGGTACATTACAGCATTAATATCAGCAGTTTATGCACATAGCTTGTAGTGGCTTTGCAAAGAGGAGAGGAGAAGGGAGGAGAGGAGAACTGTATTCTTGAGGGTCTTCTACATCATTTTGATAAAATGTAGTGTTGGATTTCTAAAAATTATATTAAAAAATCTAGTTCTTAGTTTATTATAGATTATTCTCTTTTGTCCATAACATGATCTTAAATTACAAAAAATAAGTTCCCTGTAGTTCCTGGTTTGCTTTTATATAATTCTTTTCATCAAAATTCATGTTTTAATATCCTACAAATATCGCAGAATCACAGAATTACAAAATTGTCATGGTTGGAAAGGACCTCTGAGGTCACTGAGTCCAAAAATCAACATAAAAAAACCCAACCAAACAAACGCAAACAACTACACAGACTCCACCAAAAAACACCTGCAAAAGAACTCACAACCTCTGCCATTACAGCACATCCTGAAGTGCCACATGTACAGGTTTCTTTAATACCTCTAGGGATGGCGACTCAACCACCTCCCTGGGCAGGCTGTTCCAGTGCCTGATCACTCTTTCAGTATAGAAATTCTTCTGAATCTCCCCTGCCACAACTTCAGGCCATTTCCTCTAGTCCTGTTGTTATTTACCTGGGAGAAGAGGGCAACACTCACCTCCCTGCAACCTCCTCTCGTGTAGTTGCAGAGGGCAATGAGGTCTCCCCTCAGCCTCCTCTTCTCAAAACTAAACAAACTCAGTTGCCTCAGCCTCTCTTCATAGGAGTTGTTCCCTAGACCTTTCACGAGCTTGGTAGCTCTCCTCTGGACATGCTCCAGCCCCTCAATGTCATTTCTGTAGTGGGGGGCCTAAAACTGAACACAGTACTCAAGGTGCAGCTTCACCAGCACCCAAGTACAGGGGCATGATCACTTCCCTACTCCTGCTGGCCCCGCTATTCCTGATACAAGCCAGGATGCTGTTGGCCTTCTTGGCCACCTGGGCACACTGCTGGCTCATGTTCAGCTGACTGTCAATCAGCACTCTCAGATCCATCCTTCTCCTTGTTCTCCAGCCCCTTCCCCAGCTCTGTTCCCCTTCTCTGGCACCTCTCCAGCCTCTCTTCCCCCAGCCTGTGGTTTTGCCTGGAGTTGTTGTGATGGAAATGCAGGACCTGACACTTGGCTTTATTCAACCTCATACAACTGACCTCGGCCTTTTTTCCCTCTACAGACCCTTCCTTCCCTCAAGCAGATCAACACTTCCATCCAATTTTGTGTCATCTGCAAGCTTACTGAGGGTGCACTCAGTTCCCTCATCCAGATAATTGATAAAGATATTGAACAAGACTGGCCCCAAAGCTGAGCCCTGAGGGAGAATATGGAGAAAAAAAACAAACAAACATGAAGGAGAAAATAAAGAAAAAAGAAAAAAAACATGTCTGTGGTGTATACAAAGTTTGAAGTCTCTTGCAAACTACCAATAAAGAAAAAAGTCACATAGAATTTGGCTGAGAGAGAACTAATCTTTGCCTTACTTAATTTTGATTCAGTTTCTTATCAGAACAGCTGAGCAGATTCTTGGATTGCCTGTATAAATTATTTTCTCCCTTCCAGCAGTTGTCTGAATAGCCAAAGATCCCTATGTGGAAAATGACCTGCAGATAGGAGGCTTTGGTGGTTATTGGTAAAATACCTTATTCACCTCTCTCTGTCAGGGAGGCAGGCTGCACCAGATCCCTACCAAACAACCCTCAGGCTACTCTTCCCTGTTACCTTGACCTTGAGACTCACATCTGGCTCACTCCTGTTTATGAACTCTATAGTAGCACACTTATACATGATAAAAAAGTCACTGAGCAAGACATCTGTCTCATTTTTGCTGCACTTATAAATCAAATTCGGTTTTCAACTAATTGAACAATCTTAAGAAGGAAGAAAGGCTGACACAGCAGTATTCATGTACAACAAAAGCATGAAATCCCTAGATATATGAGACTAAACCACAGAGTTTTTTGTAGCTTGCTGTAAAGCAAAGACAAACCTGCACTCTAGGCTGAGTATTTCCAGGGGAGCAAAAAAGGAAAGAAAAAAGGAAAAGGAAAAGGGAAAGGACAATGGAAAGGGAAAGGGGTAGGGAAAGGAAAAGGAAAAGGAAAAGGGAAAAAAAGAAGAAAAAGAAAAAGAAAAAAAAAGAAAAAGAAAAAGAAAAAGAAAATAAGAAAAAGAATAAAAAGAAAGAAAAAAAGAAAGAAATAAAAACAAAATAAAAGAAAAAGAAGCTTCTTATATCCTTTATAAAAACAAATAAACAAAACCAAACCAAAACATAAAACAAAAAAAGCCCCCAGGACTCATAAGGAATTTATGAAGGACAAATATCTGAAATGACAGGAACCTTTTTCCCAGAGATACATCTCACAGGACTAACTGTATTAGTAGCACCCAGGACAGATGTATAAGCATCAGCATTGCTTAGCTGAAGTCCAATAGGGAATCAAATTACAGAATATGTCTCTTTTCAGCAATTAATGACTATAGAAATTGCCAAGCACCTCCCCTGCCACAACTTCAGGCCATTTCCTCTAGTCCTGTTGTTATTTACCTGGGAGAAGAGGCCAACACTCACCTCCCTGCAACCTCCTCTCTTGTGGTTGCAGAGGGCAATGAGGTCTCCCCTCAGCCTCCTCTTCTCAAAACTAAACAAACTCAGTTGCCTCAGCCTCTCTTCATAGGAGTTGTTCCCTAGACCTTTCACAAGCTTGGTAGCTCTCCTCTGGACATGCTTCAGCCCCTCAATGTCCTTTCTGTAGTGAGGGGCCCAGAACTGCACACAGCACTCAAGGTGCAGCTTCACCAGCACCAAGTACAGGGACACAATCACTTCCCTACTCCTGCTGGCCCCACTAATCCTGATACAAGCCAGAATGCTGTTGGCCTTCATGGTCACCTGGGCACACTGCTGGCTACTTTTTTTTGCTGGGCAACTCTCCAGCCTCTCTTCCCCCAGCCTGTGGTTTTGCCTGGAGTTGTTGTGATGGAAATGCAGGACCTGACACTTGGCTTTATTCAACCTCATACAACTGACCTCGGCCTTTTTTCCCTCTACAGACCCTTCCTTCCCTCAAGCAGATCAACACTTCCATCCAATTTTGTGTCATCTGCAAGCTTACTGAGGGTGCACTCAGTTCCCTCATCCAGATAATTGATAAAGATATTGAACAAGACTGGCCCCAAAGCTGAGCCCTGAGGGAGAATATGGAGAAAAAAAACAAACAAACATGAAGGAGAAAATAAAGAAAAAAGAAAAAAAACATGTCTGTGGTGTATACAAAGTTTGAAGTCTCTTGCAAACTACCAATAAAGAAAAAAGTCACATAGAATTTGGCTGAGAGAGAACTAATCTTTGCCTTACTTAATTTTGATTCAGTTTCTTATCAGAACAGCTGAGCAGATTCTTGGATTGCCTGTATAAATTATTTTCTCCCTTCCAGCAGTTGTCTGAATAGCCAAAGATCCCTATGTGGAAAATGACCTGCAGATAGGAGGCTTTGGTGATTATTGATAAAATACCTTATTCACCTCTCTCTGTCAGGGAGGCAGGCTGCACCAGATCCCTACCAAACAACCCTCAGGCTACTCTTCCCTGTTACCTTGACCTTGAGACTCACATCTGGCTCACTCCTGTTTATGAACTCTATAGTAGCACACTTATACATGATAAAAAAGTCACTGAGCAAAACATCTGTCTCATTTTTGCTGCACTTACAAATCAAATTCGGTTTTCAACTAATTGAACAATTTTAAGAAGGAAGAAAGGCTGACACAGCAGTATTCATGTACAACAAAAGCATGAAATCCCTAGATATATGAGACTAAACCACAGAGTTTTTTGTAGCTTGCTGTAAAGCAAAGACAAACCTGCACTCTAGGCTGAGTATTTCCAGGGGAGCAAAAAAGGAAAGAAAAAAGGAAAAGGAAAAGGGAAAGGACAATGGAAAGGGAAAGGGGTAGGGAATTAATAGAAAGAGTAAGATTGGATTCCTAATCCTGGGAAAAGAAAAATAAATAAAATAAAAAGATAAAAAAGGAAAAGGAAAATAAAAAGGAAAAGGAAGAGGAGAAAGAAAAGGAAAAGGGAAAGGAAAAGGAAAAGGAAAAGGGAAAAAAAGAAGAAAAAGAAAAAGAAAAAAAAAGAAAAAGAAAAAGAAAAAGAAAATAAGAAAAAGAATAAAAAGAAAGAAAAAAAGAAAGAAATAAAAACAAAATAAAAGAAAAAGAAGCTTCTTATATCCTTTATAAAAACAAATAAACAAAACCAAACCAAAACATAAAACAAAAAAAGCCCCCAGGACTCATAAGGAATTTATGAAGGACAAATATCTGAAATGACAGGAACCTTTTTCCCAGAGATACATCTCACAGGACTAACTGTATTAGTAGCACCCAGGACAGATGTATAAGCATCAGCATTGCTTAGCTGAAGTCCAATAGGGAATCAAATTACAGAATATGTCTCTTTTCAGCAATTAATGACTATAGAAATTGCCAAGCACTCTAGTAAATACTCTAGGGAAAGCCCTTCTTTCTACATTGAATGTTGCCTTAAATTCTATGTGCCTTGGTGCACTTTTTGTCACATTCATGTGGTTTACTGTTTAAAACACATTTTTTATGATGTTTATTTACAATAATAATAATAATAATAATAATAATAATAATAATCTTTTTACTTTCTTTGCAAAACACTCCTTGGAATGCTAGACACTCATGTTAAGAGGAATATGGCTATTTTGCTACACTCAAAAAAGATTACGTCTTATCACCAACTGAAAAGAAGGTTCAGCTGCCCAGTGTTTTGCAGAAGCAGAAAATGTATTCAAGAATTTTGTTACAATACTGCAAAAACAGCTAGATACTTTTGTCTATCCATGTTAACGTTTTTCTTTTTCTTGCTTTTTTTTTCTTTCACCCTAACACAGCTTATGTTAGTACCAGCTGTCAGAACTTCCAAGAACTTTAAAATGTACAACGCAGAACACCCTGAGCTAGAATTTTTCTTTTTCTTAGTTTAGTTCATTACAAAGCAGTAAAAAGATGCACAAAGAAAGGAAGATCTGTTATTTAATAGATAGTTTATAGCACAAATTTATGTAGTGACACTCCAAGAGAGAAAATAACACACAGTATGGAAATAATACAGCTTCTTTAATACAGCTTTCTGCAATAACTAGCTGTGTTTTACTTTGTTCTGCTTAGCTGGAGTGTAATATATTCCACTAGTAACATAAATACAAACCATGAACTGCAGGAGATACTGCAACTGCAATGTTTGCTGTAAATTCTAATATGGCTATGTTCATAAACACAACTTTATGCAAATGTGTATTGATATTTTGTCATGAAAATTACAAAGAAACATACTAATATGAACAAAAAATATATCTAATATTTTAATATTTTCCATTGACAATTCTGCTGCTGCTAGTATAGTTGTCTCAGCTCCTGATTGTATTACTACTATTTGTTTCAAACTATGAAAGCATCCTTAAGTTTTTTTAAAAAGCTAATTTGTCCCATATTTATATTTGCAGTTTAGCTGGGATCATCCTTCTTTACCGAATAAGAAGAAAAAAAATTATTGGATTTGGTAGAAATCCTAGAGTGAGATTTCAGGTTTCAATAAACAGTAATTTAGAGAGAGCTTCCATCTAAACCCTAGAAGTTTGTTGGAATTCCCTTATCACTTCAGCTTCTCTAAATCCATAATAGTCTATAATTTATTCCCACAATTGTATGTTTCTCTGTTATTTTTCAGAGTATTCAACTCTGGATTCTGTGTTATCTCTTAGAACAACTTCTGTCATGTTTCTCACATTTGTAATGCCTCATCTTAATATGAATTAATTACTTCTCATAATTGGTAAGCACTTAGAAAAACGAACACTCTTGATGATTTTGTTTATCATTAGCAAAGAAACTATGACATAATTTCAGCTCTTGCTAACCACTGGCAAATGTTACCTTACCAATGGCAGCAGATATGGTACTTACTCCATGGAATGAAAGGTGGTGAGCATGAAGAAAACACAGTTCTTGTTTACTGTGGTTACACACCATAGAAAATGATAGATTATTAATCCCCCAACCAATATTAATTTCTTCTGTGTAGCTCAAACTGAGATTTCTAGAACCAGAAATCCAGAAACCTTAGAACTCTTTTTAATGTTTAACTTGTTAGATGCACAACTATGAAAAGAGCACTTTTATTTTATTTTATTTTATTTTTTTAAAGGTTGAGCTTAAAGTCATGAGTACTGTGGATATTTTATGGTTTACTTGTGGTGGGTTTTTATTAGAACCCAGAATATGGCCCTATGGAAACAATCAAGGAGGGGTTTTTTTCAAACTCTGAACACAATTTTCATTGTAAGATATGGTAGAAGGTCTCTGCAGATGAAATAAGGAAGAAATCTATATATAAAGAAGTCTGGAAGTCTTTTGCCCTTCAGGAGAGATTTCCCTTAATATTTCCCTTTTTCCTGTTCAGTAACAAATTTAGTATTTCATTAAAAGGGAAATACAACTTTCTTTGAAATATCTTTATGATCAGAGAAGAGTGAAACAAACAAAGAAACAAAAGGGAGGAGAACTTAGCTAAGAAGGCAGCATGGTCAGAATAGCCACAAGTAATTCTAAAATAGTGCAGTGTTTAAGGATTCAGGTAGGTTCAGTGATTAAAGATTTTTTGAGCCATCAATGAACTGACTCAAAACATCATTGCTTGTCTTTCTTTAATGAACTTAGCCTTTTCAAAGCTCCCTCAACAGACATCTTGGTTGTGTTGCTTTTTATATAGCATGAATGCTGTTAGAGTAGTTTAATCAATCTTATGTCAAAACTTATCTAGGCTTTACCAATGCCTTCAACTGGAGTACTGAATGTTATTTGTTCTCTCAGTGACTGGGTACAAAGGATTAGAATGACAGCACACAATTTCATACTTACAACTCAGTCTTTTTATCAGCTGTATTTCAGAGCTGTATGACTAAAATAAAATTTTCTGGTGTTTTAAAACATCACAGATGCATATGAGGATAATTACTTTCACAGCTAATAGACTGTTTTAGTATCTTCTCTGTGGAGTGCTTCCTTGTTAACTTACCCATCATAGTCCTGTCAAAGTTTAATGCTTCAGACACAGCATATAATTTTAATCTAATGCACAGCTCTGCTAATATTTCAAACATTATGATATGTGCACTGAGACAGAAATGTGTAGCTTATTTAATAAGCCACCTAAGATGACTTGAATCTGAAATTATTTGGAGATTAAAGGCAAACGGGGGGGGTTATGTGTGTTTAGTTTTTTGTTTTTTTGTTTTTTTTTTTATTTGGGTGGTGGCTTTTTTCCACTTTTTTATACTAATTAAGCACAAGAGAATCATCATCATTCAGCAATAACAATCTTGGCTGAGGAAGGCGTATGGTAACTCAATCAGTTAAAATGGAAAGCTTTGAGACATGGCTTTCTCTCCTCCATGCTTTCCAAAACAGCCATTTTATTGGGTGTTAATCTGAACCTCCAACATGATGACCTCACCATGACGTTTTCTTGCCATAAGAGCATAGAGTCTGGTCACTGAAAGCAATCACTTGCATGATTCTGATTCTGAATATCCCGCTCCAAATCTTGCTCTTTTACAGACAAGCTTGTCTTGTTTTTAGCCTTAAAAACCAGTACCTACAGAAACAGTGGATGTTCTTTGCATACCAGATATAAAAAAAGAATTTAAATAGAACTAAGAATTTCCTCCCAGTTAGCTGTTATGTTTCTCCTTTCACCCTGCAGCTGATTATGCAGATGTAAAGAAAAAATGCAGAATGATAACTACAGTGTCCTACAGTAGCATCCCTGACAGCTGTTAGTTTTCTTCTCTGAGGTGCAGTCTCTTGTATTTATTGATGTACAGACAAGCACATCAGAATCTAACACATACGTAGGCTAGATTCATTATTTTGTCCACCTTTTACTTCTTGTCAGTTTAATCTTTACTGGAGGGACCATATAAGCCACTTATCTTTCTTATTGCCAAAGGGCATCTGTGCTGTTCATTTGCTCAGCCTTGCAGAGCTAAATAGAGCTTGCTGCAATTAAAAAAATAGCTGTTCTGTGGACATAATTTGTATAAATAAATTTAAGTTATTTTACTCTATGCTCATGGATATGTATGGGTAGTAATATAGATGCAATACACAAGACATTTCTTCTCAGACAACTGACATAATCAGTATGGTAAAGATTATCTTTTCAGTCAGATTCTTCCGACTATATTTTGAAATCACTTACAGACAGACTCTAGAGGAAACGTGGATTTCACACAAGTTTTCAACATTTCCTTCTGTTTGCCAATTGAGAATGAAAAAAAAGATTTCAGAATGTACTACAGTTATGCCTGTGTTCCTGGAAGAAACATATGAAACAATGCACTGTCTTTATTTTTTTAAAAACAACAAAACATCTATTTGACCATATGTTCTCCATCATACGGAAGGGAATAAATGTGATGGGAAAAGGTATTAACAACTCACTGCTGTTAATTCACAAATCTCAGGCTTTTATGAAAAGTAAAAATGAACACCACTTGAAGCTATGCTGTGCATGATGACCCAAACCCAGCACTAGATTTTGGGGGCTGGAGTGTTTGGTTTTTTTGTTTGTTTTGAAGTTTGTTTGTTTGTTTCTTTGTTTTTGCACAAAACAGCTTGGGAATTTTGGTTTAAATATTCCCTGGGATTTAAAAAGACTGATTAACACTGTTTCAGAATCTTAAATATTGTCTCATATCTTTTCTTCAACTTTCACATTTTATATTTTATATTGTATAGCAACAAGTTTTTTTGAAGGGAAACATGATAGATACAGTTCAGGCAACATTGTAACATAACATTAGAGAAATGTCTAACCACTTACATGGAATTTTAGAATCATAGAATTGTTTAGGTTGGAAAAGACCTTTAAGATCATCAAGTCCAACTATTAACATCACCTTACCAAGATCACTACTAAACCACGTTCCTAAGCACTACGTCTTTGAAATATCCCCAGGGATTGTGATTCCCAGGGCAACATGTTCTAGCACTTGACAACCCTTTCTGTTAACATTTATTTTTTTTTAATATCCAGCCTAATCATCTCCTGGTACAACTTGAGGCCATTTCGTCTTGTCCTATCACTTGTTACTTGTGAGAAGAGACTGGCACATGCCTCTCTACAAAGTCCTTTCAGGGAGTTGTAGAGAGCAATAAATTTCCTTTCCTCCAGACTAACTAGCCTCAGGTCCCTCAGAACTCCTCATAAGACTTATCCTCAGGACTCTTCACCAGCTTTTTTGCCCTCTCTGTACCTGCTTCAGCAATTCAATGTCCTTCTACTGTGGTGTCTGAAGCTGAACACAGTACTCAAGGTGCAGCATCACCAGTGCCAAGTACAGAGGTGCAATCACCTAGATCTGCTGGCTACACTATCCCTGAAGCAGGCCACAACACTGTTGGCTTTCTTGGCCACCTGGGCACACTGCTGACTTACATTCAGCTAGCTGTTGAACAACATCCCCAGGTCTCTTTCTGCCAAGCAGCTTTCCAGACACTTTTCCCCAACCCTGCCTCATTGCACAGGGTTGCTGTGGCCCAAGTGTAAGACTCAGCATTTGGCCTTGTTAAAGCCCATATGACTGGCCTCAGCCCAATGATCCAGCCTGTCAAGGTCCCTCTGAAGAGCCTTCCTACCTACCCTACATTTTCTCCTCTGAAACATATCTCTAATATGATCAATAAAATAAGGCCCGAACACAGAGGAAGCTACTGCACATTTTCAAAGAATCAGTTGTGCCTCAAAAGAAGAAAGTCAATAAAATAGAACACTAATTTTAGTACGTCTTTTTGATGTCACCTTAAGAGCACACATTTCAGAGAAGCTAACCATGCAGTCTTCATATAGATAACTCACAAGAAAGTTTTCCACAGGGATGGGCATTTAGAACTAAAATTCTCCAGTGAGACAATAACTTGGACCAAAAGAGATCTATCAAGAGTGACAAAATACAATCAAACTATTTCCCTGGGTATGTGTTAATGAGCAAAAAACAAAAACCATGTTCCAACATCATGAGATTCTGGGTCTTCCTTGTAAGATCAGATGAATCTCAGCTGCAGAGAATTTCAAGACACCAGTGTATCAAAGTACATGTAGCCACCCAATCAAAAAAAACAAGCCTAACTGGTTGACAGACTTTTAAATAAGACTAAAAAATAGAGAGAATACCTGTTTTCCCATTTTTCTGAGCTAAAGACAGCTGGAAGGAATAAAGGAGAGTCCTCAACAACAAACATCTCCCTGGCTGAGAAAACTTTCTGGAGAGAGAAATTAGAGGCTTTCTGAAAGGGAAATGTAATATGCCTGGGATGAATAGGGGCTCGGGGTGAGGGTTTACAAAGTTCTGTTCCACAAAAATAGATGACCAGAATAGATGCTTTTGTGCTTGACTGGTACAATCTTGAGAATTCTGACTGTTAAATTACATTTCCTGCAGGAGCAAGGGTCCCTTTCACAAATGTTTACACTTCCTCAAGGAAATTAGTTGACAAATGTTAAGGATAACATTTCATGACTTTATATCACCATTTGTGAAATCCTGTTCCTTTGAATCAAGACCATGCCCTAACTGGAACATTCAGCTCACACAAGAACTGGAATTTGCAAATGCATGGGAGAGTCTAAGTGAAAAGGTAAATTCAACATTTTTCTTGGATAAATTATGTATTTGCAAGTTCAGCTGGTTTGCCTCATCAGGCATTTATATACATTTTTTTAAAGTAACTTACTTTTTTTGACCAAGAAGGATTTTTAAATTATTTTTATGACTTTGACACTTCAATCATTAGCATTATTTAAATGCAAATTTTATATGTGCAGTATGATTACTGAAACTTGGTTTTCTTCCAAGTTATCCCAGTGGGCCATAACGTATGCTGGAAGACCAGTCTACATTTAGTCAGTTTTGGGTTATGTATAATCACACTGAATAATTCTAATTCTATTTGTTTCCTTGGAGGTTTCTGAAATTCTTTGATGCATTCCAGTTCATTGCTTTCCCCTTCCTCACCAAAGTCACAATGAATTCCCATTAAAGGCATTGCAAAAATATATCCTCAGGGTTATGATTTATTCTTAGGCCAACTGACTAAAACTCAATTTTCTCCTTCTCCTATCCCACTATTATTCAGTGGGGATTTAGAAATGCTAAGTCTCATTGGCTTAGATTCAAAGGGAATTTAGGAGTTAGAGAGTCCCAATACCTAGTTTTTAAGCACTGGTCCCAGGGATAGAATCATAATATAAAGCTCCCTATATGATTCATCAGAGAAGTTAGACATCTTAAAACAGGATCCACAAAAATGTGCATGTTAAAGAGAGATGCGTGTGTTCTACATTTAATTCATTCGCCATATTGAGAAGATACAGTCTATGACTCTCACTTGTCATGTCCCAGCAGGACTGTTCTGTCTCCCTTGTTCTGGATGCCAGGATGAACATTTAAGATATGTATTTAAGATGTATCGAAAATGTTTCAACTTTACATGAAGTAACCAATATCACTCAGAAGAAGCAGTCTGCTAGATTTTCATCTTGTGACAAGAGCCTTCAAGAAAGGTGCAAGAAAGTGTGAAAGTTACTTTTTTCCAAGGTTTACCTCAGCATTTCTTTCAATTACTTCCATTTGGCACACAGATGTTTTTGTTATACTAATGCTAGTAAACAGAATGGACTAGGACTAACATTGCCACAACATCCTTCCTACAGAAGAAATCATCCATGCTGCTTGGCAAGAATACCTTTAGCTCTCCTAAAAAACTGCTCTTGTCCACTCTACTTTGCACACTCTGAGAAGGTGTTAGCTGCCATGAACCAAAAACTTGCAGGGAGGATGTTAATAGTTAAATGCTCATCATGTACTCAATTCCATGACCTGAACATTTAGTTTACCAGTATGACCTTTATAGGCTAGAATGAAAATGCAAGACCTCCTGATTCTCAGGGCAAAACATTACAATTGCACAACTAGGAAGAATATTTGCCTTTTATCTTCACCCTAGCCTGGCAAGTTTATTCCCCTAGAATTAGGGGCAGTTTGGGGGCAGGGGGCACACCGTGTGTTTTGATCTAGAAAGTAGATGTGAGGTTGATTCCCTCTAGATAAAACAAAAGCAAAACAAAACACAACAACAGCCAAACCACCAAAACAACCCTGCTTCCTCACACTTGAGGTCAATAGTCTAATACAAAAGGGAAATTTCAAAGCAGGTTTGAATATAAGCCTTGATGAAAAATAAACTGAAAAATAATGAGTTTATGCATCCTAATGATGCATGGACAGGAGAAGTGAACCATGATAACCAGCCAAAACTGATAGATGTTTGACCATATGCAAAGAAGGACGGTCAATGCAACAAGGAAGGTTTTCAAGGTCACAGTTATGAGCTAATATATATTTTCCACTGATCTCAAATTTCTATTTGTTAATATATTCCATAAATTTATATTATTATAGCAAGGTCCTTCTTCCCTATCTCAGTCTGATCTGCACTTTAATCAGATCTGATTATTCCTTCTGATATATGAACACACCCAAGCAGGCAAAAAAGTAATGTGCATTCATCTTGTGCTCTGATGCCATGATGGTTCTGGGGTCTCCAGGGATTCAGAGAGAATTGCACAAACAAATAATAAGAATCAGAAACTGAACTGTCTCTGGTTCTATTATAACCTGAAATACTCTGGTTTGTAATTTACTTCAGACACAGCCAGGGCAAAGGAAGTTTTGGATACTGTTATATTGACAGTATTCCAAAGATCACACTCCATTTAGAGAACATATGCACAGAACATATATGAAAGGAGGAAACAACACAAAGACTGCTGAAAGCTGCTGGCCAAAAATTGAAGTACTATGTTCATCACAAAGTCCCTGACTTAACACTCATAAAAAAACCCACTGTGATTAGAGTATAAGGCTAATGGAAACATGCCTGTAATTAGTATTAATGACCTCAGTGAGAACTCACTCTATTAACTTGAGTACACATGTTCAGCTATTTCCCAGGGAAATATTTTCATTAAAAAATGTTTCACTGAGCCTAAATGCTTTGTTTGACTCATCTCAGGTTTGAATACATTTTGCCCAATCAAAGGCAAATCCTCTAGCCCTGCCAGGCTGCTTCAGAGTAATCAATTCAGTGCTGCCAAGCTTGGCAGGTCAGGGACAAGTAGAACAGACTACTTTTAGAACAGGAAATGGAGGACTTTGCTTGTCAAAAGCTGGGACAAGTTCACATAACTGATTTGCTCTGGGTCAGTCTGTGTAATGGATCTTCCTTGGAGCCACTGACCCTGGAAGGAGCTGGCGATGGTGTTTCCAGTTCTGGAACAAATTGTCTGGGAACTGACAATCTACTAAGATTCTGTGGCTTGAGAATCTATGCAGTAGAGCTGATGGTCTACTAAAGCCTCCAGTCTGAGAGCCTGGGAGCCAGAATGCAGCAAACTTCTGAAGGGTCCAGGTGATCTCTAAGAGATTGGAAACTCTATGTAACAGAGCCAGGACCTGAAAGTCCTTATGGGCTTCTCCATTCTGCTTTTGAAGCCGACTTGAATGGTGAGGCATCCTGAAAAAAATAATTCCAGAACTGCTCAACAATACTACCTGTCTGTTCCTCTAGTCAGTGTCATTTAGTGTCTTCTGTTCAGATGCAGAAGTTTTTTCTTTTTTAAATATATATATTTTAATATTTTTTTTTCACTTATACATGCATACAAACTTACATACAAACACAAATATATATAAATACACACATGCATAAGTGTACATATTAAAAAAAAAGGTCTCCGTATGTGTGTTTGAATTTAACATCAGGAATCAAGTCAGATCCAAGCATCAAATGACAAGAAAACATTAAAAGGTTTCTTCTGATAAGTTTTGCAAAGGTAGTTTAGCTTTGCACTGTAATCTTTTCCTTCTCTTAGATGAGTCTGATAAATGAGCTAATAATAAATTTTGAAAAGAAGTAGTTTATTGGCCCAAAACTGTTCCTATAATAATAGTATCCATGGTACTGAAGTGCTTCAGATGTAAGGATGAAAGTCATCTGTAGACTAATACATGTGTTCATACCTGCCATTACTATCTTACCTGGACTTGTGAAGGAAAAGTTCAGGTAGACCTGACCTGCATAAACAGATTGCAAAATTCAAGAGACAGAGTCTAGACATCAACAGTTACATGGAACTTCAGTTTCAGCTCTGAAGTTGCAACAAATACATCTATAATAATAATTTTACAAATAATTATCAAAATGTTGTTAGCTTCTATACTTTGTTCACTAAACTTTCCTTCCATTAATTCTTGCCTCAATAGTAAAAATAATACCTGGTTTTGACCTCATATCAGTTCGGGAGACAGATGCCAGCCAAACAACACCTAGGATTTCACTGTTTTCATTTCAGAAAACCTGAAGGAAGATCACATGCTGAGCAGGAGAGCATGAAGATTGTTTGATAAGATTCCATTAAACTGAGCTGACTGCAAGGTTAGAAATGAACTGGGAAAACCTCTCCTGGGTAATATCTGGGAAAGAAAGAATCAGTTTGACATTTCCCAGGTTAAAGATTTCACATTATCAAAATTGAAGTCAAGTGTTTGCTTTTAAAGGCAGCACAGCCAATACCAGGATCACTCTGTCTCATTCTGGACTGAAGAAATGATTTTATTCCTATGGTGAACATGACAGATGAAGAGTTCTAAAATTACACTAACTATTGCAAGAAATATTGCCTGTTGCAAGAAGTAGAGCACTGTACATTGGTTTGCTGTATGATGATATTCAAAACCTGATTTAAGTGTTAAGCTTACTCCATTTCTGATTTTTTAATTTATTTATTTTAAATATGCTGTCATATCCTCATTAGCATCTCATTACTAAGCAGTTAGCTCAGGAAAAGGACAAAGACAGAAAAAGAAAATTAGATGCAACACTATAGGGGATATTTTCACCTTGATGAGTAAGAGCAACTCATTAAGGATTTCTGAAAGTCATACACATACCTCAGAGGAATAAAACCCTCAAGGTATTTTGAAGTTATTAAAATGTTAAAGCAAAAATATTGTGGGGTTTTTGTTGTTTTGTTTTTCTTGTTTGTTTGGGTTTTTTTTAAATATAAAAGAATAATTTATTAATGCCAGGTAGAAATACAGGTAAGAAAAAATAACAGACAAGAGAGAAATAATTAAATGGTTAAAGAATATCTTCCTTTTCCTTTGATAGTGAAAGAGAAGAAATATGAGAATAAAAAACATTGTAATTTGACTGTTAAAATAGTTAACTGTATACACGAATTGTTAAGTTTCCTCACTACTCTACAAGGACTTCTGAATATTGTCTTATATTCTGTTTTAGAGGACAAGAAGAAAATGGGGTTTGAGAGAAAAGATTTGGGAACTGATAAATCCTAAAAATACAGGTGTGACCTTACCAAGTACAAACTGAACACTCTGGAAATGCAGCATTACTGCATTAAGGGCTCAAGCACGAATGGTGCAGCCTTCTGTAACCATGAGTGTGCTTCAGTGTCCTGCTGGAATAGAGACAGAACGGGCAGTACTTGGCAGGATCATTCCCAAACTTCCATCACATGCAGACACACACACATGGACAAGTTATTTCATCTGCGATCATATGTTCACTGACTGAGTTTTAGATTATGAAGTTGGTTTTAGTTTGCTGACCCAAACACTAAAGTCCCATCAAAACCAGAAAAGCACTGGCATAAAAATGGCTTCTGTACCATAATACATAAATAAGTGTTTCCCACTCATTATCACTGTCTTAGCCTTGTAGAGTAATTGAAATCACCCTAATCAGCTTAAATTCATTAAAACTTTAGGTCCCTGAACAGCTTTCAGAAACATACATTTGAATGCTGGTGAACTGTAGTTTTATTCATACATACCCTCTGAAACCTGCACAGGTTTATTCTCAGCCCCAATTTACCAGTGCAAGAACTTTCAGAACTGACATTTATGGGGAAAACATGACCTGTTCTGACCTCTCAAAGATTCCTGAAAGGACCAGTACCAGTGGATGAATGACCATCAGGTACACTGTTGAGTTGCAATCTCTTGTTAAAATTGTTCCTTTCTGAATTGTGTAATGCACATAAGCTGGAGCACAAGGAATTCCATCTGGGGGTGACAAAGCACAGCAACAGGCTGCCCAGGGAGCTTGTGGAGAACATCTCTGGAGATGTTCAAGACTCACCTGGATGCAATCCTGTGTAGGGTGCTCTCAGCAATCCTGCTTTAGAGGGGGGAGTTGGATGAGGTGATGTCTAGAGGTCCCTTCCAACACTGATTATCCTGTGATTCTGTGAAAATGTTATAAATTAATGGTGGGTGCTGCTGGAAAATTTCCTTAGTTCTATCACCCTGCAGAACCAGTCATACTTAAGCCAAAGTAAGTCACACTTTAAATCAAGTTTCATAAATTGGAAATATATGTTTCATCAGTCATTTTGATTTAGTAATCATTTTGATACAGGGAAAATTCCAGCATTTTTGTGAATCAACAAAGACACTCTTGGGACAGGCAAATAATCTTCACTAATGTGACTAAATAAGCCACTAATGCTGTCCACAGGAATAATGTAATTGACTGTGTGTAAAATCACAATGGTGACAGAAGTGAAGTCTAGAAATAACTGGCTTGAAATGAGCTAATTTAGGTGCCAGCTGGAGTTTAACAAAGTTTAATGTGTGCTTTTTAATATGATGAAGTCTGTGTTGTCAGGCCTGTGTGGTTAGAAACAAACTTCAGCTCCACAGTCTCTAGTTTTCTTGGATGATTATAAAGGCACTTTGCACTGCGATCAGATTGCACAGTGGGGCTGGATGAGAACAATGAAAGGCCTGATGAGGAACTGGTAGTTAACCATGGTGTTCTTCAAAGTTCCATAACATGTAGGAAGAGTCTGAATCCACGTTGACTGATGTGGCATAAAATAATTTCTTTGTTCCCATGATTAGCTACTTCAGTATGCAGGTTCTTACCAAAAAAAAAAAAAAAAAAAAAGTGAAAAGGAATTCTTTAAGTACCTTGTTGCCAAAAAACTCCATTGCTTTCAGCTCCTGCCTTTCCTCTTTTACTTCAATAAAGGTGAAATCTTCTCTTCAGGTAAAGATCCTTCACAGATCCTTTTCTAATCCTTTCCTTGGGTGACTGGATTTGAACCCAATGTAAAAACAATTTCTGTTATTGATGATTTTTCTGTGTTATGTAAAGTTTGTATTCATTATTAATGGTGCCTTAGAGAATATTTACACATCCTCTACAACAGAAGGATTTTATTTATTGTCTGTTATGTTTACCATGCTGAATACAGTGTGTAAAAATGACAGCCACAATCAGGAAGAATTCTTTTTATTTCATTAGGAAATCTAAAGGAAAGGTCCGTGATATTTAGATCATGTATTTATGGGAATAATAAAGTCATAAATATCAGGTAATTAGTTTGAAAAGTTTAATGTCAGCTCAGTCCTAGTTCTTGGCCTGAGTCTTTTTTTTTTTTTTCTATTTTTATTAAAAGACATATTGATAAGTTGTGCCATGCAAACAATAAGCAAAGGAAAACATTGTAAGAACTGTCATTTGCAAAGCATCTTGTTTTGAGAAGAGGGAATTCAACAATGTTTTTTCTTTTAAATTGAAAGGTGACCAGAATTTAAAGCCTACAAAAAGATATTCTAAAATTATAATGGCTAGCATGAGGGAGTATGCTAGAATATTACTCCTGCTATGCCAGTTGGCATGTAAGACTTACACTTAGCAGTTAAGAATTTTGCTAATGTGCCTCAAGTGTTTCTAAATTCAAATTAAATACTTCCTCATTCTACACGTATGCTGGGACTATTCTTTCATGGCTTGAATAGATCAAACTATGTTCCTGAGGCTGCTGTGTCCATCTTGTCACATGGACAAGAATAAGAAGGATAATTATAGAGGTATTTTTGACTCAGGGTTTTCAGCTTGGTAGTTTGACTTTATGAAAGAAGATACCAGTTGAAAATGTGTATGTATTAATGACAAAAAGAATTTGAATTACAGGACAGGTTAACTATTCATGTCTAGAATGTTCCACACTAGCCAATGTGAGAGACATCAAAACAGAAGGCATCAAATGCATGCCTCATATATAATACAATTTTTTTCTTTATCGATTTAACAACAATCCAATATCTGTGTTTTGCTATTGGAAATTCAGTTTTTCTGCATATTCATATATCAGTTATATTTAAACTGAAAATATTCATTTTCTATTTTGAGCTGGTTTAAAAGCTCTAACTTTCAGAACAAATTGAGAACTTCCCACACAGTGCTACTCCATTTAAATACAGAAAAAGAGACATCCAAATTGACTACTTATCTCTGGAAACCTAGGAAATAAATACTTCCCTGGGTGTTCCTTAGCCATTTGCTTTTGAAATAGATCATAGCTATTAATAATAAATCAAATCACCTCAGTTAATTCCATAGAGAAACACTAATCCTGCATCCAGCACCTAAACTGGACTGTTACAGCTTGTGTGTGAGAAAGTATCAGCTCAGAAAAGACTAGAAGCCTTTAGTGTGCCATTTTGTGGTTGAGTCATAAGGAGAAAGAGCTTTCTTTAAACCTCTGTTCTCTCTCCTATCTGAGTGCTTATAAAATGCCATAGCAGACTCTGGCAGTAACAAAGTAATTTCCCTTTCTGTTTATGCAGTATGCAACATTTTGTCTTAACATAAATTAGCACAAAGCATCATTCTTAAAAGCATCATCTTCATTCACCTCTACCAGTGCTGTCTAGGACTTTACAGCACAGTGAGACAGTGCAAAAACTCATCTTGCTTTATTTCTTTCCAGTTTGGCTTGAAGGTCAATGAAGATATTTTGTTTCATTTGACTAATTTGAAATGTCTTTGAACAGCCTAAGTGCTGAAGTTTAACTCATAATCAAATGCTGAGCTCACATTTTCTGTGTAAGACGTGGTGGGAGGGTAGAAATATGAAAAAAACAAAAAGAAAAAAAAGAAAAAAAAAGGATTGTGAGCAGCTAAGGAAGAAAGGAGTACAAAACAAATGTTACTGGATTACACAGAAAATAATTCAAAAGGAAATAAAAATACCATTTTTTTTCTTCCTCTGACTGATATAATTGTATGTGACTTTAACAGGTCAGTCTCAAATTTTGCAAACATATTGGAGAGTTACAATGGAAGAGATGTCCAATAGAGGGACTTGAAAAATTAGTGCTTATATTCCAAAAATTGTTTGGTTTCTTTTTTAATCTTTACTGTGCATGTCCTCATTTGGAAGTGAAACATTTCATGGGCAGCTGTGTTGCCAAGCAGTGAAGTTCAGATCTGGTAGCATCTTCTCCCTACACACCAGTTCCCAAAGGGCACAGAGAGACATGGGGAGCCAGTGCAGTAACATCAGAAAATCTCTCCAAATCAGGAATAGAAAACAGCAAAGTAAAAAGTGTTGGTGAAACAGACCAATAAACAAGGACAAAGATTGTGATCTGCGTGTATCTCCACATATATTTATGCTGTGCTCATGATGTGGCAGAGGACAAAGAGAACATATGACAATGTGACTAAGCACATCCTGCCCACTGGATAAAATTAAATGTTTGAGTCCTCGGTATAATTCCAGGAAAAAAAACTGTGAAACTAATGAAGAAAGTGGCTCTACACAAGCCTCTACAAGGCAATCATATTCCAGTGCCATTTCTACTTAATCTTACTCCACAGAGTTTGTTAATCTATTCATATCATCATTGACACACTCAAGCTCAAGGGGCAAAGGTATCTACTGTCTCTAAATGTCAGCATCATGGATCTGCATTTCCTACTGACTTCTATGGAACTAACATTTTCTGTTTACTTTGTCAAAATCCTAGGAAATTACGCTTTCAGCACATCATCATTATTAAAGTTAAAAAGTCAAGTTCTACAGAGAAATTGCAAGACTGAACCTGCAGGGGTAACACTCATTTTCTACACTGTTATATATGGAATAGTAATATTGCTCTTAAAGTTGTGATCACATGATTACACGATGGCATGTAACTGCATGAATATAAGCTATTTTTCCCAAGGATTTCTCTTATTCTGTTCACAAAACTGATATTGCCTAAGTAATAAGCTTATACTTTAATGTTTCTAATTTTTTCAGTGTCTTCTTTCTGATGTTGCAGAATATTGTACATGCAATTTTTAAGTTCACTTGAGGATTTTTTTCATTTATTTGAGCATGAAGTAAGTAGGGGGTAAGGAGGGTTTTTTCTTTGTTACATTAAAAATAAATACATCTCTTAGCCATATAATTTTCCAGAGAGTCTGTAGCTCAAATAACTGAAATTCATTTGAAAGCTAAAACTTTACAAAATAACCTTCAGTGAGGAGCAATGCCTTTTATTGTCCTATAGGAAATCCATTTTGATTTGACAGACTGATGAGCCTCTGAAAACTGTGGACTGAAAATACACAGTAGACTTTTTGGTAGAGCTCATAAAGTGCCCAACTGAGAAAGGATTCACTGCACATGACTAAGAGCTAAACTAGCTGTGTCTTGAAAAGTCTCATCATACAAGGCTGTAAGTCCTTGGCAAAATTTGTGTCCCAGTGAAGGGTTTCTGAACACTTTATTATGTACTCTAGAGACATCACCATTCTGAGGTGTTATAAGATCTCTTCACCATTCTTTGGCTGCTCTGAACTTTAAACAACTTACAGCAAAACTGAAGAAAAGGGTTTTTTTATCAAGGGGAGGCTAATTTGTTTGCTTTTTTCCTCTAAGGAATCTTTCTTAAAAAGGAACTGTGCTTCATGGGAAGAAAGGACATAGAAGCAACTGTATTCCCTTATTTAGCTCAGGATTGTTTTATGGATTCTGAATATATGACAATAATCCACAAGTTCAAAGAACAGGCATATTTATCTTTCATTTCTGTATGAATGGGAAAAAGACAGGTGGTATAAAAGGCAAGATACAACAGGTGAATGAAATAACTAGGCAGGCAGGTAAGAGCAGACTCCAAGATAATATCACAAAAATAGCACCATGTATGTAACTTTATGCATGCATGTTGCTTTAGCTTCAGTAACAGAATAATCAGTACCACTGCAAGTCTTTAAAAAGTTGATGGAATTTTATAGGCAGGCTCTAAAGGAAATATTCACAGACACTCTGAAATATCTTATGTGGTACATGTTCTGTCATTATTTTCATTAAGAATCATGTTCAATGTATAATTATTGTTGTTAAAATATAGAATATTTTCACAAGATTAAGTCTCACATTGAAATAATGAATATGAAACAATTATATGGATTTATTGTAATGGAGTTATAGAAACATGAAAATTAAGAGACTCTCGTTACCCTGAGTGACATGCAGTCTATTCATAGACTGTTGTGACTGTTTCCCAGACCTATATGTAACTGAGTTTTCATATCTCTGTTGCTACTACTGAAAAGATATTCTGGAAATGGATTTTTCAATTTCCTGACTAATTTCTTGGTGAGTTGACAAATACTTATTGTAATATGAACCTTACTATTCCAATTTCTTAAATATCTAGATGGATTACTTTTAAAAGTTATATTCTCTTTTGGCTTTTATTGTGCCTACCTAACCTGTATAAGCTTTTCTATGGAATGCAGAATAAAGCTATTGTTCAGTTCCGGTGCTTTTAGTGATCTAACAATAGCTGCACTGAGAAAACAGTTATCTCCTTTACTCTGTTTCTAAAAATGAAATCTGTATTTAAACTGTTTTTTCTCTTTAGACATTAGAGACAAGAAATCTGTGATGAATATGTGAGAGAGATGTTGTGCCTTTCTCTGCCTACAACTTAGTTGTTTGCATTAAGCTAGTAAAGAAGTTCTATGAAGAAACTCCAGCTTTACTCATTTCTTGGGATCTCCTCTAACCACTAACTTAACATTTCAAAATACAAGGAGTATGCACAAAGACAACTGTGTACCTGTATAGTATCTATAAAACTGGGGAAATCCCAAAGTTTAGGAAATTAACTTTTAGACAAAGTTTTCTTTCTTTCAGAATCATGAACACTTGTTTTGAAGAAACTAAACTGGAGTGCCCTTCTCCTTTCACTTAAACTGATCACATTTTTTGCATGGCATTAAAAAAAGAATATGTTGTTGTTGATCTAAGTTGACATCATGACTTTGATGGGAAAGGCTCTTACTTCATTGTCAATTGTATATGAAACACATCCACTTTCAAGTACTGCACCTTGATAAGGAGAGTTGCCTAGTTTCCCATACATTTGGATGCCAAAAAATAGCAAATACATATGCAACAATACCCAGAGTGAAACTTACACTGAACTGATTCATTTAGTCATCGAGCCTAGCAAAATTGCTATGGCTAAGACTTTTCTTTCCTCTGGGCAGCTGACAATTTGCACAACTTTTGGCTGTTATTAATAAGATTAATTTTCTATCACATTATCAACTTCATTTATTATTGTTCATGGAGAACTGCAACTTAACTCCAAATTATGTTTGAAATAGTGTCATAGCAGTCTTTGAACTAGATGGCATTGGCTTAAGAGGAGGTTTTAATTCTGCTAGAGCCATGTGTTTGGAGCAAAAATAATGTGACAGATCTACTCAAACTTATGAATGAATTATTGCTGGAATATACAATACTTGATTTTTGCACTTCAATATCAATCTTTTGGCAACGTGGATGCTGCAGATGAAAAAAGTGCATCTCAGCTTTTATTCTTATTCATATGTTGACCTTAAACTACCCCTTTCCCCAGATGGCCACTTATCTCTTTAAGTTGTGAAATGCTAACTGGCACCATGATGCCTGTCATACTGCTTCAAACCTGTTCTACTTAAATTTTGTACCATATGAAGTGTTTTGTGACCACGTGCCAAAAAAAAATTAAAATAAAATAAAATAAAAAAACAAATTAAAAAGTTCAAGAACAGAGATATCCTCTGCTTGACAAGGAAAAGAAAAAGGACATGAAAGATTATTGCCCTAGAGCTTTTCAGATATTGTTCTCTCTTTGTTTTATTTACACTTACTCAAATGAAATCCACTTTACTGTCATAGTGGAACAAGGCAATCAAATCCTTCTGAGTACAATTCATCAATCATTCTATCAAAATTGAGACTGACAGAAAAACTGCTTTCCTCCCAAACATATGCTTAGGCAATCTTGGCCTTGTGGTTGAACATAAAGTCTCTAAAATGCTTTAGAGACAAAAAAGAGTCCTCCCACAATGAAAAATAAAAATAAAAATAAAAGAAAAAAAGAAAAAAAAAGGAAAAGAAAAAAGGCATTGTGAGCACATTATGCTGAAGGGCTTGACAGCAGAAGACAGTGTTTGCCTTCAGCAATATCACTACATTCTTCTCTGGAAAACACTCTAGACCACAGTTTAGCAAAGGAGCCTTTTCCACCCACACAGAGGGAAGAAAATAAATTGAAGTAGAAAGGTCTTCTTCCTTTTCAGTATCCAGCATATGTAACAACTTGGGGTAAAACTCCTTCTCTGAAAAACTGGCAAACCTGCTTCAATTTTCTTTCCTAATTTAATGTTTTAATTTCTCATTCTATGTTAGGAAACGTGTTTTATTCCAAATATCCTTGATCCAACCAAAAGAATTCTTCTCATTCCTAACCAATGCAGGTGTTGATGTCTCTCTTTCATTGGTTATTGTATTTTCTTGGTTCCCATTCCATGAAATGAAATATTAGACATTCTTTCCTCTTGCAACTCCTACGACACAGCTATGCTGACAATTATTCCTAGCTGCAAGTACATTATATTTTACCTGAAGACTTGTTTTTATCTTCTAAATGTTTCCAACTTCTCAGGAGAAGAAGACAGAACAGAAGATTGCTGTTCAAACAAGTTGTCGCCTTTCTAGGGAGAATGACCCCAGCAAGACTTCAAAGTTAAGAATTTTTATCCACAAATTCTCACATTAGAATCTGCAGTATTGCTGGGTATTTTTTTCCTTATTCAAGCTGATAAGGACATTTTCTGTGCATTTGTTACAGTACATTGTTTTCTGATAAGATTCCCTGAGGAAATTAAAGAAGGAACAATGGCTAAAGAAAAACAACCAAGAGCTTGAGTCGTCAGAATTGCCTAGTAAACAATGCAACTGAATCCCCATTTAAAAAACACTAAATATAGGTGTCTCCATGACCTAATTCATGACAGAGGACAAAGATGACTCTTCCCACAAGCCTGGTATCTATTCTCCTATATTTTCTGCATAGGATGATACATTTCCAGCTGTCTGTGCCTGTCAATATTTAGCAGGAAGCTCAATACCGATTTATGTGATTCTGGAGCAAAATTTCCAAGTGTAATTAAACTGTGAAGTTTAAGGAGGTTCCTCAGATTTAGTTCAGACCATTGTACCTGTTTCATTGCCTAGATGTCCCAACATCTTCCACTTTTGTCCACAACTGGAAGTCTGTAATGGAATAGAATAATTCTAATTGTTAGCCCAGATTAGGGACTATAGGGAATAAAATGCTTAAAAGAATTTTTAACAATTGATGTATAAAGAAATTGAATAAACTATTTCTGAAGAGAGGATTAGTAGCAATACATATAAACTGAAAAAAGAATAGTTCAGATTTCAGAAATTGAAAACCAACATTTTCTTAATACAGACAGAACAAGGGAGTTGCCAGATTACCAAAGGAGTCTGGGGAATTTGTATCACTTGAGATTTTAAGGACAGGTAAAAGAAATATCTGTTAGGAATGGCTTAAGAATATTAGATGGCTTAAAACAATGTCATGAATGAGAGGAAATCTATTCTCCCTAGATCTAATTTTTAGTATACAGCTAGGGTTAATAAACTGCATGAGAATGATAAAGACACATATAGTACTAAGTATAGTTCTGTTTCCTAATATTTTTACAGAAGTTAAAATGCTAGAATATTGTAGCATTCACTTTAATTCACAGTCTCACAGCTTCTCCAAAATTTTTTAGTCTCTTTTTCAGTTCCCATTCTGTAGAAGTGGGAAATGAGTGATAAAACAACAAAAACATAAGGAGAAACGAAGTAATATTTTATTTTAGAATTGTTGCCATCACTGTTAAAATTCTCAGTGGAATTCTCTGCATTTTAGTATGATCTCAGTTATTTATATTCTGCACTTGAACACCACATATGAAAGCAGCTATTGCACATGCAACCTGCATATTGTTTTCCTGGTACATGCAACTGATAAATATGAACAATATGATTTTTCCTACCAAAGTCAAGAGCATTTCTCTGCAAATTTTGGTCTCATGTTCAGTTTGATTAAAAATCATTGATTAAGGCAAGCACGGAAGTCAGCAAAATTATAGCAATGTTTCTAAATATGTCATTCTATGAAAGATGCTTCACAGTCAGAAAGGTCTTAAATTAATTTCACAGAAATATCATATGCTCAGGTATTAAAAAAAAAAAAAAAAAAAAAAGGTAATTTAGTTCCTGATTGAGAATTCAGGCTTATATGTTGCAATCCTTCTTGTCAAGTTTGCTTAGAATACAGCCTCAAACAAGAGTAAAGCAAGCAGCACTGTCTAAACAGAAACTTTATATCCTCATGCTGAGAAAAGATAGTTATCTCAGGTATTAAAATTGCACTTGTAGCCAAAAAAGACCATAAACTTAACCCTTAAGGGCTGTTTAATCTAAGGGTGGCCCTGTTCTATTAATACATTTTCTTGATATGTTTGAAGTATACTTATTTTCTATCCTATTATCACAGAATTGTCATGGTTGAAAAGAACTTCTGAGATCACAGAGTCCAACCAAGAAAAAAACCCAAACAACCACCTAACAAAAACAACTACACATCCTCCACCAAAAAAAAAAAAAACAAACAGAAAAAAAAATCCCCAAACAACCTCAGCCACTAGAGCATGCCCTGAAGTGCCACATCTACATGTTTCTTGAATACTTCCAAAGATGGTGACTCAACCACCTCCCTGGGCAGGATGTTCCAGTGCCTGACCACTTTCAGTATAAAAATTCTTCCTAATATCCAATCTGAACCTTCCCTGTCCCAACTTCAGGCCATTTCCTCTAGTCCTGTCATTATTTGGGAGAAGAGGCCAACACCCACCTCGCTACAACCTCCTTTCAGGTAGATAATTCTACAAACTACCCTTGCATTGTGTGCACTGCTGTGTGTACTACATAAAATCAAATGCACCCACCAAAGGTGGATCACCAACTTGAAATACATGTCTATTTAATTATCAGCCTACCTTATATACTACCTTATAATCTTAATATCTAGACAACACAGATATGCTAATAACTTTATGAAATAACACTGGTTACATTATCATGCTATTATTTCTGATGCAATTGAAGCAGAAAAAGTCCTTCCATTACTTCACAGAAGAAAAGCTTGTAGAACTGTGTTGCCATGGTCAGTGAAGATTATAAAGAGTATCATGTACATATATTAATATGACCCATTTCACCCAATATACACAAGACCCCAAACAATTTACATCACTTAGGATAGTCAGTTTTATAAGAGGGATCTCAAGGGTAGATGCATGGTAAAAAATCTGGATCCAAGAAGTGTAGCTGAGTTAGTCAGACTGGGACTTAAAATGCCCCTTTTGTAGGCACCGCATCTCAGCTAGATATCATTTATATAGATGTTAGAAGGAACTAGGTAACTCTAGAAAATGTATTAGATTTCTGGTTTAGAAATGCATATGTATTGCTTCATTGTTTTTGTCACTGTCTTCATGATTGAGAGGAATATTTTAAAAAAAATAAAATTAATACCACTGCTGGTTAATGTTGAAATAATCCTAAATACTCCAAAATTATTGCAAAGTATAAAGTTAGGCTGTAGTGCAAGTCTTTACATTATCAAGGCAAACATTTGCAATCCTGTGCATTCGCATTCTCTTAAGGTGTTTCCTCTCCTTCTCCATCCTGCCACTGGTTGTTTAGAATAACAATCATGTTGCATTTTGCTGTAAACTGGAAGAGACACTTGAGGACAAAGTGTTCTTCCTTGGGATTTCCCAGGTGGCAAAGAGACCAAATTACACATTACATTCAACTTCTGTTTACACAATCAATGAAAATACCCACCACAAGTCATGTGACTAACATTGGATCCAATTGACTTTAAAATTAATTCCTTTTCACAGCTTACTGGAGTCAGAAGGGAAATAACACCATTCAAAATATTCTAAGTGTATTCTTCCATCAAATGTAGTTCTGATCACTCAGATGTATATTTTTCAGACACTGTCTACTACCTTTCTTTTTTCTCTTTAAAGTTGCTGTCAGAAACTTAAACCTCAGCAATTTTTGTGAACAGAGAATCAACTTCCACTTAATTTGCTACATCCAGTCTCTCTATAAGAAAGTCTCAGTGTAGTGCATATAGACTATATTTCAGTATAATTGCCAAACACATTGACCAACATGTGTAGTTAGATGAAAAATAACTGTTTTGAAAATAACTAAGCAAATAGAAATATAGTATTAACAAAGGATCAATTATTATTATTGGCTGTTTTCAAATTTCAAGCATACATTCTATAATTATATAAATTATATAAATCCATAAGTCTTTGAAGGTTCAGAAAAATCTGAGTATCTACAAAGGTGGTAACAACCTTATAAGCTTTTACTAAATGGTTTAACATGCTAACAGGTCTGCCCTGTGTTGCTACTGTTTTAAAAATGGGTTTTAAAATATTGTCCTGGGTAGTTTTGTTGGGTTTTTTTGTTCTATCTTTTCAACCTTTCAATTTTTAAAACTTCCTGTTTTTTCCTCACATTGTCTAATCCATAATTTATCTGCATATAAGATAATAGGACCAATTAATTTATTTAATTAGAGTATTTTTTTCTTTCCATTATCTTCACATAGGTTCCCATGCTGTCTTTGAAAATAATTTCAGTGCTTCTCTGAAAGTACAGAATCATAGGATGGTTTGGTTTGGAAGGGATCTTTAGAGGTCATCTAGTCCAAGCTCCTTGCAGTGAGCAGGGATAATGACATTAGGTTGCTCAGAGCCTTGTCCAACCTAAACTTGAATGTTTCCAGAGTTGTGACAACTGCCACCTCCCTGGGCACACATGTTCCAGTGTTTCATTACCCTCATAACAAAAAATTTCTTCCTTATATGTACTGTGAATGCACCCTCTTTTAGCTTAAAACCATTATCTTGTGTCCTCTACCTACAAAAAGCCTATTAAAAACCCATCCTCAACATCTTAATGAAAATTTTGACTTGTTTCAACTAAAAAAAATCTTGTGCAGACATTTTAAATACTGAAGTCACAGTATTTGGACAGTAATAATCTCCATGTTACTCAAAAAAATCTGCACAGAAGTGCTTCTCTCATTATTATTATTTATTATTATTATTTATTTATTATTATTATTATATTCTGTAAGTTAAATAAAACTGCAATGTCTTTCATTAATCTATTTTTGCAGGCCTTCTTTTGAGATGTGACTGACATCCACCACCATACTGCTCCAGGAATGAGAAAGAATAAAATTTTCTTTTAAGGTTTTTTTTTCCACATTCTCTGTGTGTAAACTGGATCCTGAGTTCACTTTTATGGAGACTGTTTTCCATTGCTTCACAGAGTTCAATATACTGAGAGGCTACATGAAGTCATTTTGAAGTCAGAACAATTAACATTCACTTAACATTCGGTGTCTCCTCCAAGTTCTACTTCCTTCTGCTGTTCTTATTGTACAGCAAATGATAATCAAGTTAGAGGATAAAAGGCAAAATGGTAAAGTGGAGTCACAGCTGAACTTTTTTTTTGGTTGGCTGGTGTCTTTTTTTAATTTTTTGTTCTGCAAGCAGGGCAGGATTTTGCTTCTACTCTTTTGTGACTGTACTGCAATCCACCAGGAATCACAGCAAATCTGCTCCCTGAAGCAGAATTTAATGTTTCTTGCCAAACTGTTATCACTGATACATCACAGGAGAACAATCTCCACTCAGGAGCAGACTTTAGCAATCCTACCTGATGTCAGGTGTGACCACACTACTTAGCTCCCAATTCCTCTTTCTAACAGTCCCTTTAAGAGGAAAACAAAAGCCTGAGGAATTGGAAGCTTAAGAGTGTGCTTGTGTGATATGAAAAGCTCGTTTTTTAAAGTTAACTTTTTTTCTGGAAATGAGTGTTCAAAGTCACAATATATCAAAGTCTATTTAGCTAGTCACTTTGATCATCTTCAATCAAATTACTTCTTCTATAAATGAATGACCCATCACCACCGAACAAATCACTTTATTATACTGTCATTATTGAGAAAAATTGTCTGCAAAAACATTGCAGAAGAGTTTCACAATAGTTCTTTGGATAACACTTTGTAATAGGCTGAAAGGAAAGATCTATTTTTCTAAATCAGCTGTTTTCTTTCTGTGATTTAAATAATCAGTGGACCAAGATAATTCTTCAAACTCAAAAACTTAATTTGTCTATTTAAAATCAACATATCATAGCTTTCTACAGTGTTAAAGAATAGTACAGTTACTGTATTATTTTATAGAATATTTTTACAAGTGCATTTGGTGAATCATTAGGCCTGAACTCAGGAAATAGCTTAAACTTAAGTTAGTGAAGTGGACCTGATTCAATAAGGTCTGTCTAAATATAGAGTATTGGCACCAAAGCTTTTCACCAAGGCCCCAAGAAATAAACCTTTGAACTGGACCTGCCAGCATGTTTCCATAAATCAAGCACACTGAATGTCAAAAACTTTTGAATCAGAATTAGCTATTATTAAAACAAAATTAGTTATTATTAAAACATAACCAAAAAATGGCCTTTTTAGATAGGAAAAAAACCCAATCAAACAAACAACAAAAAATACCCCAACATCTGAGAGGTATAGAAGGATTAGAAGCCAATGACTAGGATTAGATTAAAAAAGTAGCACCTCCTTGCTTCCCATTTCCTTGTTCTGTAGATCTTTTTTTTTTTCCAAGCTTCCTCACAGCTAGCACTTTCCAGATTATTGGGCTTGCAACAAACTGTATAAAGACCTTCTTTAGCCTTAGGAAGGTCTCTTTCTTTCTATAATTTCCAAGGCCTGTTGTGTCTGCTAGGAGCTCATTTAATCAAAACCCTCCCAATTCCACCACGAGTCTTCACTATTCTGATAACTGATTTCTGTCTGCTGCAGAAGTGCCTGCCTCACTGTCCCCCTAAAAAAATTCCCCAGTTGAGGACATGGATTTTTCAAATGCATTCTTTTGTCTCTTGAAGGACTCTGCCTGACCTGATGTGCAACTAACTGCAAAGCAAACACAGATTCTTCCTTGGTGTTTTTTAGCTTTGCCTTAGGAGGCACATAACTGAATAATGCACAAAATCTATCATACTTGTCACCTGCAAAATTTGTTTTCTGTACACAATCGGGTGAAAGAAGTTCAGAATTAATGGTCTAAAACTGCAAAACTTTGCCCTACTACTACACTCTGGTGCTGCACATCAATAAATCAGCTTAGGTATGAGGACCAGGCTAGGTTAAGTGCCATCCAGTTTTATTAGGGCTCGCTTAGAATTGTCTCTACAACACATTAATGTATGGAACATTGATGTATTCCAAATCATATTTAATATTATTCACTGCTCTCTCATGCTTGCTGGTACTGCCAGAGCAGAAAGAAGTGAGTGGTTTAAATGAAATTAAAAGAAAAAAAACCCAAAACAAGATGTAAAACTTGCATGAAAATTAGATGAATTTGCTTCTCTTGCTCTACTTACTAGTTGTAATTATAATTTCACACTGTTTGTTTATGTGCAGAAGCAATGCCTGTTGGATCATATTAATTTTCATGTAAAAGTGTGAGCAATCAAATTGCATTAATTTCAAAGAAGATTCTCAAAGGGGACTCTTTAGTTGATGCAAATTAATGAAACCTTTTTTGACAACACTAGCAAAAATAAATGGTATTAAAACCAAAATTTGTAAGCATAAGGAAACAGAAGGAAAAAGAGCTGGTAGCATAGCCCTGTTACAGTTTAAAAGCCTTTGACTTCATCAACTGTTCTCAACTGCAAATTCAATTAAAATATTATTAGTCCTCTACCCCAAGTTACAGGAGCAACACAATATTGTTCCATTGCAGAGCAGAAGACAATCCTGTAGCCAGAAGGGCAGCTGAGCTAGTTCACCAGATCGCCCTACCCATCCTTCAGCCAACCCTTCCTTCAATATCTGTTTTGTCATGCATTTCATTTCTTCTAGAAATTTAGGTCTGTAAGCATTAGAAAATAAAACAGTAGGGCTACGTTGACAGAGCTGAAGCAAAGGGTGTTTTGATGATTCTGGCTTGCTAAGTGTACTCATTTTGGCTGAGATGGAGTTAATTTTTTTTCATAGTAGCAAGTGCAGGGCTATGTTCTGGATGTGTGCTGAAAACAGTGTTGATAATGCTGAGACATTCTCATTATTGTCGAACAGTTCTTACACAGCATCAAGCCCTTTTCTGCTTCTCACCCCACCCCACCAACAAGCAGGCTCAGAGGGCACAAGAAGTTGGGAGGGACACAGATGGGACAGCTAACCCCAGCTGACCTAAGGGGTACCCCAAACCAGAAGACAACATGCTTAGCATGCAAAGCTGGGGGAGAAGAAGGAAGAGAGGATCTTCAGAGTGATGGCATTTGTCTTACAAAGTCACCATTTCATGTGATGGAGCCCTGCTTTCTTGGGGATGATTAAACACGTGCCTTCCAATGGGAAGCAGTGAATGAATTCCTTATTTTGTTTTCCTTGCACATACAGCTTTTGTTTTCCTTATTAAGCTATTGGTATCTCTACCAACAAGTTTTCTCCTTTTTCTTCATTGGATTCACTTCCTTATCCCACTGTGGGGGAGTCAGAGAGCTGCTGTATGTGACTGAGCTGCTGACTATGAGTTAACCCACAACACTACATAATGCAGCCCATAAGGCATCCTGGAATCAATTCCTGCTTCAGACACAAATATTAAAGTACAAAGAAATGTAAGGAGTGTTTGTTTTTTTTTCAATGCATAAGATCAGATTCTGATCTTGAGTGAATTTTTGCTTCTGATATCTGTGGTATTGCACAAAATCTACAGAACCGAACTGCTCAGAACACGCAGGGATAAAGGTATTGAATGTCCCTGTGAAAACAACATTTGTACCTCTGGCTGAGGTTGGCCATGTTCTAGGCTATAATAAAAAAAATAAGTCAGATAGAAGTATTATGGGATCATATAGAGCAATAGGTTTATATTTTTGGTGTCAAAACTCATGAGACGTTTGTGCTTATGCTATTGTTGTACTCTTAAAGGCAGTTATATGTTACAAAAATAACTTAGTTGCATTTGATGGTTGTGAACATCAAAAGCATACCTCAGAGTGTGTTGCTAAATTTGTTTGAATGGCAACTATTTCAGTTCTTAAAACATTGTAAATAATACTAATAATCCCAATAATTTTATAAAAGGCAAGCAATACCCAGAGATCATTCCACCAGTGCTAGAGCTCACTATCAAAATATATTAAACTGCAAATGCAAAATATCTTTCTTATTCATGGAAACACCTACAGTGTGTCTCAGCATTCTTTTCCCTTCTGAAATTTGGTACAAGGAGGATGAAGTACAGGCCGCACTCCAATTGCAGTGATAGATTATTTATCAAAATAAAGGAAATAAAAAGAGCAGGACAGGCTAAAATTCTAAATTGTCCAAGTATTTTTCTGAACATACTTGTTGTTGACGAGAGAGATGAGTTACATTTTCACTGAAAAGTTCAAATGTCAATTATCTAGTCTCTGTATCAGCATTTTTACAAATTGGAGTAGACAGCTTGAGTGATTTGGCTCCTAGACAGTAGTATCAGCACAGAAGAAGCAGAAAAGTATCACAGAATTTATGGTTTTATTTAAAACCAAAAGAGATCATTGTGATTATGTGACCTGGCTTAGCACACACACACACACACACACACACAAAAAAAAAAAAAAAAAAAAAAGGACCATAAGATTTCTTGCAGTTTGCTTCACTCCAATGGCTAAAGTTTAAAAAAGCTTAATTTTAGAGAAACACAGTTGCCTGGGTAAAATTTAAAGTAATGAAACATATTCTGTAACTATTGAGAATTTTTTCAGTGATTACGTATCACTCTTCCTAGAATGTATTACCAGTAGCCCAACCTGGTTGGCTTAAATTTTCAGCCTTTGAAGACTGTTTTTAAGCTGTTGTGTTTCTTCACAAAAAAAGGACAAAATCACTCCCTAATCTTTGTACTACCTGCTGTGTTGAGTATTACTTTTCAATGACAAGGTACTATGACTGAATATTCACACTTCCTAAACTGTTGTGGTGACAGATTTGTGTCCAACAGCTGTGTCTGGCTCCACTGGCACAGCATATCATCTGGAGGACTCCCTGGGAACAATCTCTGCAGCCAGAGAACCATTGCTGATCTCCCTACTTGCATGTACAACCATGGTCACTTCTTTCGGACATTCTGTTCAAATTTGAATGCATCAGGCTAGAAAAGCTGTGCTGCAAAAACCAATCTAAAACTCCAACTCAGACGAATGGCAGGATATTAAAGGATATGGCCATACCCCAGCAATATAAATCACACTTTCAGGTAACTTTCTTCCTCATTTTTCTAATTACATCTGGCTCAATTCTTAAGAGGTACCTTTAAAATCTTTTCAGGCTTTCTTTCCTGTTTACTGGGTTTTCTTGTGTTTTTTTGGCTTAATTTATATTTCCCAAAGGGAAAATTATGATCTCTAATTTTGAGATTCAATATGTTAAATCATAAATAACTTCTCTTTTCTCTTGTTTTCAGGTTTTAAATGGCTGAATGAATACCTCAGCTGCAAATCAAGCTCTCAGGAAACTATCTGGAAAAAAAAATACAAATCTTATTCTCTTAAAAAATAAAAAAACATAGAATCACAGAATGTCTTGGGTTGGAAGGAACCTCTTAAGGTCATCTACTCCAACCCCCCCTACAATTAGAAGGGACATTTCACACTCGACCAGATTGCTCAAAGGCCCACCAAGCCTGACCATGAATGTGTCCAGGGAAGGAGCCTCCAGCACCTCTCTAGCCAACTTGTTCCATTGATCCACCACGCCCATTGTAAAGAACTTTTTCCTAATGTCCAACTTAAATCTAAGATATTCTATCTTAAAACCATTACCTCTTGTCCTGTCGTTACATGCTCTTATGAACAGGCCTCCCCCAGCCTTCTTATAGGCTCCTTTCAGGTATCAGAAGGAGGCTATAAGATCCTCCAGGAGTCCTCGCCTCTCCAGGCAGAACAACTCCAACTCTCTTCTTTTCTCAAGACCAAACAACCTCAGGTCTCTCAGCCTTTCTTCGTGTGACAGATGGTCCAGTCCCCTAATCATCCTCGTAGCCTCCCTTGGACTCTCTATGGCATATTTGTGTCCCTCTTAAACTGGGGAGCTCAGAACTGGGCACAAATCTCCAGATGTGGTCTTACAAGTAGAGTAGAGGGGGAGGAGAATCTCGCCTTACAATGTTTTCTGAATCTACTAGAGCTAGCTCCTCTTTCAATAGTTCATTCAAATAAAACTGTCAAAAACCTCTGCCCTTATCAAAGCACATGTTGTCACAGAATCCTGGTTCACCAGGAATTTTCAGTGTTTGCTGAATGTACCAAATCAATATCCATTCCTGTCACATGAACATCACTCATAACTAATTTTGCACTGAGGTATAGATTGAATTTCATTATTGGACCACTGGTGCAGTGACAGATTTGGCTTAGGATGATTCTACAGTAATAAAATGTGGTTTATTGTTTTGTTTTATTTTATGATATTTTATGATATTTTATTTTATTTTATTTTATTTATTTATTAATTATTTAATTAATGTGGTTTTTGCATGTCTAGCATATATTTAAAATTAAAATTCCTTCAGTCTGTAAACATCAGTACTGAAACTCAGGTTCCAAAGACCATATGCAGCAATCACACAGGGATTTCTCTAGAGGTTTCTAAGACAGAAAATAATTATTTTTTGATTTATAGACTCTTCCTGTCCATCTACATCTTCAAATATTACATACTAGACTAGACAAGTGAATTGAAAATGAAAAAAAAATAAAAAAATCAGAAGGCTCTATGCCAGTTTCCCAAAATGAGAGAGCTCTTTTCAGTATATTAACTTTTTGTAATAAAAACTATTCTGTTTTAAAACTGTAGGTCAAATTCATCTGATCAAATACGAATTTCTACACATCTATCACTAAGTAAGAAAAGCTAAACTTCTTCTATGGCCACAGGAGAGAAAATGCCTGTTTCAAGCTGTGATTAATGCTGTTCTAAGGTAAGAATTTAAAACCTTACAGATTAATACCTTAGAAATGCCTTCTTCTCCTCCACTGGTAGGGGAGATAACTATTGTAAACATATAAAGTGGTATGAAGGGAAACCCCCTACAACCTGTTAGAAGATTAAAATAATAATAATTACAATTTAAAAATTCAGGAGTTAGCTCTTTCAAAAGCTCTAGAAGTACCACATAAAATCCTGGGAAAACATATATAAAGTCTGTACCTTACGTCAAGCTTCTGATTTTGGCTGCACTTATGTCTTAGTTGACACCTTAGTTTACACCTCTAGTGTGTAAAATACAGAAACTAGAAGAAGAAGCTGAATAATGTCTCCTTTCTTTCTTGGAATGGATACCAGATTCCATAGAAAGCTAGCAATTGGTTTGGTATTTCTTATTTCATTTTACTAAAAAGTAAGATAGTGCCAACAACCATAGAATCACAGAATCACTGAGATTGCACAGGACCTCTGGAGATTGCCTAGTCCTGTGCTCTGCTCAAGCAAGGTCAACTACACAAGGTTACCTAGGACATTGTGCACTTGCATTTTTTAAATCTCCAAAGATAGAGGCTTTATAACCTCTCTGGAGATAGAGTTCCAGTGTCTAACTATTCAAACAGAAAAAAAAGAATTCTCTAACCTTTAAGAAGAATTTCTTGTATTTCACTTAATGGTTAATGATTCTGGCTCTATCTTCTTTACTCTCCCTCATCAGGTGCTTCCACACATTGCTCACATGTGTCTGAGCCTGCTCTTCTCCAGGCTGAAAAAAACCTCTCTCTCTCAACCTTTTGCTGTATGACAGATACTCTAAGCCCTGATTTGACCTGTTGGTGGCCTTACTTCAGTATGTCCGTGGCTCAGTTGTGTACAGGAGACTAGAACCATGCATAATAGCACAGATGTGGCCTCAGATGAAACACTTCAGGCTAAATGAAATGCTTAGTTAAATCAGGAATTTCTATTTCCATATCAATTCTCAGTTCTGTCTCTGAGCCAAGAAACAATTGTTGACATCATGCTTTTAAGGAAACACTGTAACCACTGAAGTCATTAGAAAAAAATAGTATCCTATGACATAAAACTGAGACTCAAAAGTAATGGTCATTCATACCCCATCACTCCTGACTTGCAGTCTTATTAGATACAGCCAATAAACTAAAGACTCAAGCTTCACTTTTGGTTCTTCCTTCATATCAATATGCAAGCAAACATCATTTTGATCTAGACAGCTGAATGCATCCATTCCTAAGGACTCTCTTCACAATGATGCAGAAATAGTTCTGCCTGCAAGAAAAGCTATTAGCACATCACATGGCAGAGATTCATGGTGTTGGATGGCACACATCTCTGAGGTGTAAAAATGCCCTTTGTTCCAAAAGGCTTGTAGCACTTTTATATAGTCTGAAAAAATGCTAAATTTGAAAAGATATCTGGGAGTTAGCATTAGATAATAAATTAAGAGAAGGAAAATATGTGATTTACCAAACAAAATAGCTTTAATGTTTAGTTGCTATGCTTTCAATCTGAAAGTATTAAAAAAAAAAATAATAAAAGAAAAAAAAATAAAAAGAGGTACCTCCAAGCTATAGAGCTTATACAAATGACAGTTTTTAAGGCCACTATCCATTAATTTTGTTTTAAACTATGTGTTTTTCTGCACTTCTAATTTAACACACCAGTATTCTTTTATCACTGTAGGGCATCACAGCCAACTGCAAAGTGAAGATTCAACTGGATGTTGGCAGAATTGCACAGAAATATAACATTGCCCCAGGTCACAGCTACAGTCTAACTTTGGCTGGTGAGTAAACACACTGGAGTTTTGTTGTGTTTTCTTTGATCATTATTGGTTGATCTTTTAAATAATATTGATATTAATTCTTTCTTTGTCATATGCTTTCTTCTACTTTTGTATTTTACCTTTCATCACATGACAGCTGGCGTTGTCTAACTATGGAACTATCATGTAGAATTTGCCTTTTACATTTATTAAGGGCTATCTTCCAATGATTTCTTTTCAACAGAAAGACAGTTACCAAGTCTCATAGTGTCAATCATGTTGCTCTGATCTTTTGTGCAATGCATAAGCAAGAGAACTTTGAGTCTTTCTGCTTTGCTACACTAGTAAATTTTTTTAATGTGCATCTAGTAATTTACTTGTGTGTGACATCCAGAGACAGTGAGCAACAACAGGACTGGAAAAGAAATCCAGTGCAGAACAGACACATCAGTTAAAACCCTAAAAATGTTAATGATTTTGCAACTTCAAGTTTTATATCTTATTGGCTCAAGATAAAAATAATTTTCATATCATAAAAAGGCAGGGACAATTGCTGCATAAGTCTATGGAAAATACAAAATACAGAGTTTCTTTTTAATACAGCTCAATTTTGTCATCTTGCTCATGATGAGAACTTCATTACATGAACAGATTTCCTGATACACAGTATACTGCAAAATTTGAACCAAAGATTGAGTAGATTCAGTTCATCAAAGACAGTAGTTCTGTAGCTGTAAAAAGGCCAAGTTTCTAATCTGTGTTTATCATATTCATAAAAGTAGTTGAATTAGTTCCATTTTGCTTATGAAATTATTTAATTGATAACTATGCTTTTCTTCACTAGTGATCAATACTTTCTTAGTTAAACACATCATCTTATCTCCTGTGTTAAAACAATTCCTTAATCCTTAAAAAAAAACACACAAGAAAACAAAACAAAACCAACACCAAAAAGCCCACAATATTTTCTTTTTTTCTTATTTTTCCATTCCAGATAAAAATAATGTTTTGAAGAAATGAAACTGATGTGTCCCATTTTTTAAGAGGCAGAAAAGATACACCTACATTCCTGAGTAGTGGAGAAGCTGAATAAAAAAGCCAATGGAACGTATACTTATCCACAATCATTTTTCTCTGAGTTCTTGCAGTGATGTTCTATTCAGTGATAAAATGTATGGTAGTCTCTGTTGTAAGCTGTAGCACAAACATTTTCCAGAGTAATTTCAATTTATTCATAGAAGCACATGACATTTGATTGATGTCTTAAAGCAAATTATATCCTGTGAGACACCAGAATGGTGACAAACATATGGTCCATCCTACCTAATACAATATTTTAGGCAAATGGCCATCGTAGATTTCTCTGATTTTTATAGGCATTATGAGAGAAGTGTCTGGAGTTTTATGCTTCCCATCTGAATTAAATATCTGCCTCCCTTCTTTTTCATCTTTTTCCTTCCCTTTCCTTGCCCCTTCCCTCCCATCCTCTTCCCTTCCCACATCTCCTTCCCTGTTCCTTTTCCCCTTCCCTCCCCCATCTCTTCCCTAAAATGATAAGAGAAAATATTCAGCACTAATGGCTTGTCAAGACACACAGACTGAGAATCTGACAATCTGTGAGGAAACTGGTTTGAGGTTCAAATAAATAAAGGGAATAAAACCTCCCAAATAAAACAAAAGTCTGATCCTCTTCAAAGGATCCTCTTCTTATCCTCTTCCTCTGCCAAACTGAGGAAGAAGAAAAGTTATAGGAAAGGAAGGAGAGTTTGGGGAAAAGGACAGGAAAAAAACAGAAAAGAGTTTAAAAAAAATAATGTTAAAATTATGTAAATCAATGACTTTAACAGATAAGTGTCCATCAAAATATTTTGGAAATTTATGAAGAGTAATTAGCTGTCCAAAAGTTTTACTCACTTTCTGATTCGTCCATCTTAAGTTACTCAAGAAAAAAAAAACCCTAAGTTTTACACATGTATGTTTTGTCAAAGAAAATATTTGCCCACTGCTATATCAAATTAAATACCTAATTTTATTTTTTAAAAAAAGGGAAAACCAATAGATAAAATACATGGTGCAAAATACTCTTCCTTTGTTTCAGTTCTATAGTATCATGCTGGACTGGTTGTCAGCTGATTTCTCACTGAAGTTTTTTTTTATATATAATTTGAAGATTTTCTCTGTAATCCACTGGTTGGTTTCTCGCTTGAGAATATATGAGATTACAAGGATAAGGCAAACCTGTGATTTGTATGATTGATCCATATTTTTTACTCTCTGTCCTTAGATTTACACTGGTCTACTAAATGTGACCAGGTCTGCTTTCCAATGCTAAGGACAACTGGAATGGAATGTCATGGATTTATCCATAAATTCATCTCTTTAAACTATTAGACAGAATGTCCTCAATTAAACTGTTTATTGTCCCATGACAATTCCTTTACTTCACCTGTGATCACTCTAAATGTCTATCAGTAAAAGTAATTTGACAACATGGACAACTAGATTTCAGCTGTCTTGTTTATTTCAGTAAGAGTAACCTACTATTTAACCTACATATGTATTCTTACTATGTAAGAGTCATTTAGAGAAATATTAAACTTCACCAATTCATACAGGAAATAGACACTAAAAATCAGGAAAGGCTATTTTTAATTCTGTGATCTTGCTCCTTCCTCACACAGTCTCCCATTTCAGCAATCTCCCCCTAAACGTAACCCAAAACGTTGCACTGCTCTGGTACTGTTGAGATGTCACCACTCAAGCAATGATGGATCTGATTCCCTTTGTCCTGGTTTGAGCCAGGATGAAACCAATTTTTCTTTTTACTGATTTTTTTTTTCCTTCAGTGAGCTTTCTTGTAACTAGCAACAGTGTGTTCTGCTAGGCTGATAAGACAGTGGAATGTTTTTCTAACTACTGAGGCTTCAAGGCTGCACCTGCACTCTGCCGGCTCAGACACTACGGGGAGATCTGTGACCCCCCCGTAGGAGGCTGAGTTAGACAGACAGCAAAATTGGCCAAAGATACTCCATTCCATATATCTACGTAAGCTCAAAGGAAGGTCAGAGATCACAGAAGACAACTTCCTTCCTTCTTCTTCTCCCTTCTCTTCCCGTCCATGGC
>NW_009954333.1:243462-282225 GCF_000747805.2 Chaetura pelagica | reverse complement strand
TGTATATAATTGTATATATTTTCTTGTATGATTCATTAGTGTTTTAATTAAAGCTGTGTAGTTTAGTTTTCAATCCAGCCAAGTCTCTCTCTTTTTCTCTCTCTCCTTCCCTACCTGGGTTGGGAGGGGGAGGGGATCGAGAGCATTGTTGTCGGACCTGAGTCAAACTGTGACACCCTTGTAGAAAACCTTTATAAGCAGAACTCACTTTCTGGAGCCTTCTTGCTGAAGAATTTCAATAGAATTAACTTCTCTATTCAAGAGTCTTCTAGGGGTTTTTTGTTCACATTCCTCCCAGAAATGTGTAATATTCACATGGTGAAGACAGCAGCATTCCCTCCCCCCTGCTGTCCCTGTCCCCCTTTTCTTTTATATTTCTAATAGCTTGTAAAATACGAGAGGAAAGTGCTATTTTTATTTTTAGTGAATCACACTGGATGCATATCTGATATGTGTCTCTAATTCAACACTGCAAAACACAGCCTTTTCCTCTGCTATGTGTTCTGTTTACCACCACAGGAACCTACTATCTAATTACACTAAATATGCACCCCTTCTGGAGAAGTTTTATTAACAGAATTTAAGCAAACAAAAGCATCCGTAGAGATGTGCTTATTTACTTAGCCCTAATGAGAGGGGAAATATTTTAAAATTTGTCCTTTGAACCAATCTATGTAAAATCCAAGTTCTGGAGTTGTTAATCCCAAAGGATACCAGATGAACAAATTCGCCACATGGCATTTTACAACTAATTTTCATCTCCTTGAACTAAACATAAACAATCTGACAACTGCTTTATGCAAATGTATTCTCAGCTTCTTTGAAGTAGCTATTTTTAAAGGCAGATATCATCTCTGCTTGGGGCTGAACACTGGAATGATTTATATTTGTTTCAATAATAAATAATAATAATAATAATAAAAAAACCAGGAGTTATTTTCTACGTGGCTGGCTCCAATAGATACATTTATTCTGATAGGAAGTGCTGAAATACTAGGAATAATGTGCTGGAATTATGTATTTGAGTTTAGGATCAAAATTCAGCAGAAAATTCCAAGTGAGACAAGGCTTGTATATTTGGGAAAAAAAAAAAAAAAAAAGGGGGGGGGGGGGGGAGAAATATTTATGCAGCCATACACTCCAACACAGCTTGTCCAAGTCAAAAGCTTTTCTCTGAAGACTCATATGGAGAAGGAGATAGCACAGAATGAGTAGCTGAGACCATATGAACAAAACCCCTAACCTTGTTTCAGGGGAGAACAATAACTGAAAATAGAAGACATAACAACAAAGTTTTAATAGGGAGGCATGAGGATGGGTTTAGCATGAAAGCAGGTTTCAAGGTGTCTGGAAAACAACCTGGGTTTGGATACTATTAGTTTTTTTGAAGAATATTTGAAAAAAAAAATAAATATACAAGCTTCCAAACATGCAAAGCCCTTTTCAGATTTCATAGCTTGTCTTGATCTATGTACTTGATCAGCCCAATGGAATGAAAGAAACCTCCAGAAGTTGAACAAAGGGAAAAGCAGAGTTCTACACCTGGGAAGGAACAACCTCATGCACCTGCATACTCTGAGGTCTGCTTGGCTGGAAAGCAGCTTTGTAGAAAAGGATTTTAGGGTTCTGGTGGACACGAAGTTGAAAAGCCAGCAATGTGCCCTTGCAGTAAAGAAGGTTAATAGTGTCCTGGTCTGCATTAATTGGAGAGGTGACAGTAGGTTAAGAAAGTTGAACCTTCTCTTCTACTCAGCACTGGAGAGGCCACATCTGGAGTTCTATGTCCAGTTCTTAATTTTTAAGTACAAGAGAGACATGGACATAGTGCAGAGGATCCAGCAAAGGGCCATGAAGATTATGAAAGGGACTGGAACATCTCTCCTGTGAGAGCTGGAACTGTTCAGCCTGGAGAAGAGATGGCTCAGGGGGGATCTTATCAATGCATCTAAACACTTGAAGAGGAAGGTGCAAAGAATATGGAGCCAGGCATTTTTGCAGAGTGCTCAGTGACAAGACAAGAGGCAATGGGCAAAACTGAAGCACAGGATGCTGTCTGAACATCAGGAAGAACTGCTTTACTGTCAGGGTGACTGAGCACATGTTGCCACAGGATGCTGTCTGAACATCAGGAAGAACTTTACTGTCAGGGTGACTGAGCACATGTTGTCCAGGGATTTTCTGGAGTCTCTGTCCTTGGAGCTATTTGGGTGATGTTTGGTCAGGGAGCTTGGACAACATGATCACCTGAGGTGGCTTTCAATCCCATCATTCTGTGATTATGTGATCTAAGAATGGTTTCGTTCATCTACTTTCTTATGTAATTAGATCCTAGTTGATACACCAAAAAATATTTCATTACCTGTACCTTCAATATGTGCTGTCCTAAAATATCAGAGTTTATGTATTTATTCCTGAACAACAAAAAATTACCATGGAAAATATATGGTATCTGTCTTAAAAACATGGCAAAGCTGTGTTTTCTATGTCTTGGAATAGACATAGATAATTTCAAGGACACTAACTACAACTCAGAAGCTGGAACCAGATGGAGGTGCAAAAATATGGGATTAACCCATGTCTTAACTAAAGCTTACCTTAGGATTTGGTAACATTTTGGTGAATTACCTGTGTCTTAGCAAAAAAGGTATGATATATAATTGAGGCTCCTTCTTCAATGTTTATCATTTCTATCATGACTTTTTGGGGAGCAAGAATTAATTCTCATTGTATGTTTGATAACATTTAATTTAATGATTTTTACTGTCAATCTGGAGATGTTAATAGGCAACATTATGGTGAGCTGAAGGAATTTTGAGAATTATTTTGCTAATGATTAAGACTCAGATTAGTTAAAGCTCATTGCTACAGAAAATATGTTTAAATGAAATTGTTACAAATTTTCCCAGATAAAATTTTCATTAGCTAAAATGTGATTTGATTTTGGGATGACCAGAGACTGATTTTTCTAATTTAATTCTCAGCATCTTAACTACTCAAAGTCTGGTCAACAGTATGATAAGACAAAAGTCATTTTCATCATCAAGGGATGTTGTTATTTATTAGCATTCAGTGATGACTGGAATAGTATTTGAACAACAGAGAAACCACCAACGTGTTAAACTCAAAAGCTGGGCTGACTGAAAGAAAAATGCCCTTTTTTCCTTTCTTGTCTTAAAGTGAAACAGCTACATAGTACTTCAACTTGTACACTAAATTCATTGATGAAAGGTATTTTCTTCGGATGCCTGTTTTGGAATTGTTTGCATTTTCTTTTTCATTTTTGTTTTTCTTTTTCCTTTTTTTTTCTGTTTTTTTTGTTTGTTTGTTTGTTTGTTTCAATTGAGAACAACATTCTAAACTATTAAAAAACATACCAACTTGTAAAAATAAAGCTGTAAAAATCAAAACAAATCAGATGGGGAAGACAGACAGTCTTCTCTCCAGGTGAAATCAGCCATACAATATTAACTGTCAGTCAGTACTTCCTAAAAATGATGGCTGGGAAAATACCTGTCAGTAGAATCAATCAGAATTTTTCCACAGTATAGATCATCACCACAATTTGCTTACTCTCCAAAATCTAAATAGCTTTCAAAATGCAAATGAACTTGATTAGTTTCCTGCCACATTGCCAGCACAGTTCCTCAAAAGCCAGATTGATCAGATCACTAAGAGTATCTGGAATCTGTATTCCACTCATTCCATGAAACTTACTTTGGCAAATCTTCCCGTACAACAATTTGACAATCTATTTAAGTAAAGCAATTTTCAGTTTTATGAATTATCATCCCCCTGAGGTATTCCACCTGCCTACTGCTTCCTTCTTCAGTCTGCTCAGAGAATTAGGATAGTTGTTTTGTCTCATTATTCCCTTATACATTTTTCCTGCACTGCCACCTATTTCTGCATGCAATAGTGCCTGCTGAGCAATTCAAATATTCAGCACAGGGTCTTTAGAATAACAAGAGGTGAAGAATGCAGGAAATCTCACTTGAAAGGCACTTTTTGCCTCATGCTAGTCTAAAAAACCACATACATGCACCTCAAATTAAAACTACTAGGGTTTTTTTCAGGCTTTAAAGGAACAAACAAAAGTTTCCCATGCAGAAAGAGCACTCTAAATCTCCCTGATTTGCTGCAGATATCAAAGATATAGTAAATTCTAATTAGCCATGACAAAGGCAGAGAAAATACTGGAGCTCATTTTAGCATTGCAGAATGCCTACAATTCCAAAATATTTTTTTTCAGATCTAAACAAACAAACCAATTAAAACCAGAGAGCATACTCAGAAGTAAGAAACCAAAAAGGTAATAGTCATGGACTAAACTTTAAAAAATATTAAAGAAAACATTTATACTTTTTGTAAATTTTCTGACTTTCTATAGTTTTTCTTATCTCTGTGAGGTGTTCTTTATGCTGAACCATAACACCATGATATAATCAGTCCTAGAAGGACTACCCACACCTGTATGAAGCTAATTTACCATGATTATCTATCTGGCTGTACTACTACTGAAACTTGCTCCCTTGAAGCCACCTCAGCATGTCTGTATGGTTCTCCCATTCAGCTCTTCAGCTGTACTGTAAGAATTTTTGTTCACCTTACTGTTAGCCATCTGGAAAAAATGTCTCAAACCATAAATCTAATGATAGCTGCCACCCTTTGCTCTTGTTGAGAAGTGGTGGAGTCAGTTGCAGGGATAGAGCATGAAGAACACTAACAGTTCCACTGTACTGGATGTCTCCTTGCTTGTATTTGACACACATCTTGTCTATCTCTGTGCAGTCACAATGTAACATTCAGTTTGCTGTTGTCACGACGAGACAACATCCCCTGATTCTTAATGTAGCTTCTACATTGGGTGGCACCAGAAAGCCTGAGTGAAGACAAATGTCTGCTTTCACAGATACACTTCTATTTCTCAACAGGTTATGGGGCAAGAACTGATGGTATTTTGTTATTTTGTTGTCTATTGCATAGATCAGAAAACTAATCATAACGGTCCTTTCTGCCCTTTATATCCAGGAAAATAATCTATGGTGTAAGTTCAAGTTTTCAGTTTAGTTTATTTTTAGAATAAATACAATTCTAAATGATTCATGTCACATATAGCAAATTCCAAGATGCTGGAAAAACTGTAAGATACTTATGTTAACAAATTCATAACCTTCTCGTACATGCCAAAATTTAAAATTACATTTTTTTAGTATGTATGAGAGTCAGTTAAACATATTTTGCATTCAGTTACAGAATCTCTTTATTAATATACAGTGACTATTAAATTAAAATCTATTCTTTACAGATGCACATGCACAGAAACCCACAGAGAGATACATGAAAGAGTTTCAAGATGAATATTCATTCCAAATCCTCACCTTACAAGTCTGTAGTTTTATTAGGTTCTACAAATTACAAGATGCTATACTGCAATTGGGTTATTTCTTTATCTTAGTCTATATTTCAGAGTCATAGTCACTCTGCCCAAAATCTTCCGAATTGGTAGCAGAATAAGAAATCAATCCAAAGAATTTTGTTTTCTTTATTTTGTAGGGGTTTTTCTCCTAATAATTAAAAAAAAAATAAAAAATGTACTTTTGCTAGGAATCCTAGAGTCTTCCTCAAATTACCTAGTATTATAGATGGTGGCATTGGTCACAACACTATGATTTGGTTATCCCTTTTTTTAAAACAAAATTTTTCCTATAGGAAATCATGATTTGTCCCAGCAAGGGATATCTGCGTGGACTGTAAAGAGACTGGAAAACTATTTGCACAAGATGGAGATGTTGCAGTGCAGATGTAAAACTTCCCTCTATGATGCCCAATGTCTGATGTGCATCATACACTGCAATCCAAACCATTCCATGACTCTATGATTCCACTTAGGTACGGCTGAACTGTGAATAGGCCTCACCTCTTCAATGTGAAAGTTTTCTGGAAAAAGAAAAAGGTTTATCTGTCACAGTTGTGGATGAGCATTTCAAAGAAACAAGTAAGAAATATATCAGATGAAGCAGATAGAGATACTGTTCTACACATTCTCTTCCAGACTTCTGGACTGTCTCACAGTCTCCTGATGCTACCGGTGTGTGCAAGCAGCCCAGAAAGCAAATCATGTCCTGGGCTGCATCAAATGAGGCACAGCCAGGTCAAGAAGGTGATTCTGCTCTTCTACTCTGCTCTGATGAGACGGCAGCTGGAGTACTGCATACAGCTCTGGAGCCCTCAGACATGGAGCTGTCAAGTGAGTCTAGAGAAGGGCCACCAAGATGATCAAAGTACTGGAGCAGCTCTGCTACAAACACAGGCTGATAGAGTTGGGGCTGTTCAGCCTGGAGAAGAGAAAGCTCTGGGGAGACCCCAGAGTGACCTCCCAGTACCTGAAGGGAGCCTACAAGATGGGGAGAAACTTTTCATGAGAGAGTGTAGTGATAGGACAAGGGGAATTGTTTTAAACTGAAAGAGTGGAGATTTCGGTTAGATATTAGAAAGAAATTCTTTACCATGAGGGTAGAAAAGCACTGGGATAGTGTTGTGAGCCATAGTGGGATGCTGTCAGAAATGGTATCCTTCCTGTCTAATTTTTTAATTTTTTTTTTGTGGGGGTTTATTTTGTTGTTTTTGTTTGTTTGGGATTTTTCGTGGGTATTTTTTGTTTGTTCGTTTTTTACTGTGAAGTTGGTGATGTCTGAATGCAAAAATGTGTTCCTCATAGATAGAATAGTTTCATCATAGTGAAATATTCTTTTCTTTTTACCACTAGTGAATCTCCAAACTGTAGGCCAGTCACATATTGATGGACCATTTATTCCACTCCTATATATCAGCTGAAGAAACAGAAAAAAAAAACAAAGTCCCAGGAAATTGCAAAAGCAACTTCAGTCCTAAATTCTCTTAGGCCTACAGCACATTTATTCATCGTACCTCATAAACTGTTGAAGTGATTTAAAGGCTACTAAACTTTCTGAAAAGATCTTTCTTAATAAAATATCGGAAACACCTGCAAGAGGAAGCAGCTGTCTCAGAGCTTCACATCTTCAAGCCTAGGATACATTTAAAAAATAAATTAGGGGAAAGAACATGCTCTTCAGGCTGGATATTATCAGCTTTTCATAATTTTGATAGAAACAAACAATGGTTGAAGCTTTCTCATGAACCTTGCTTTCCAGCTGTCTGCAAAAATGCCTCCTGCAAGTGAAGAACAATATGCTTTTTTAGATATTAAATATCCTTTCATATACATGTTATTAATGAAGTCAATAAAACTGTGCTGTTTTTAAAAGCAAGTTTCACAAGTGCCTCCCCTCTAAATGTTGAACAGAATGGCTCTGGAACAGGACAATTGAAAATGAGAAACAGAATGTGGTGTAATTACCAGTGCAATTACCAGCAAATTTTAGAAGTCAGTTTAATAAGAAACAAGTGCAATGTTTTCTCATTTTCTCATTCTCAATTTCATGACTTTTCAGAGAATTAGTAAAAGAGACTAAAAGTTATTTTCATATTAGTAAAGAAATGAAGGAAAGGTATAAAGATTTAGTGAAAAACTGGATTATTGTGTCTTCTCTTTTTCACTGGGCTTAGAGCACAGTAACTGAAATGTCTTAAATTTTTTAAAGGAATAATTGTATCAAACAGTTTTCCCTAGAACAATTTATATGGGTGAAAACTGTGGGTTGCTCAATGGGACACATAACTTTATGTGAACAAATTAACTGGCTTATCTCAATATTATTACATTAATACCTCCTCAGTACTATAGTTACCAATAATGACAAAAGCATGTAATTTAACTGTTCATTAAAAAAAAAAAAAAACCCAAACCTGTTAATATGAAAAAAAAAGGATGAAATTACCTTAATCAACTTTAGCTTAAGAAATCTAGATATCATTTATTAATATGTTTCAACTCAGTGAGGTGATAAAGTTCCTCACCTCTTATCTATAGTAGTTTACTTGGCCAGAATATTTTAAAAAGCTTCATTCTGCTTTAAGAAAATTGATTTTCTTTTCATTTTTTATATAATTCTGTTTTTCTTCACTGTACTGGGTAGAATATTAAGATTACTAAAAGAAGGGAAGTTACAGACTTCATAAGTGCTTTTCTGCCAGCCTATCTCTCTGGTTTATATTTCTTGCTATTTCAGCATAGAAAAGTATGTTGATCTGTTTATTTGTGTATGTATCAGCTCTTCTGGACAAACAAACCATCACAGAGATGGTTATACAAAATTAGGTGAAACCAGGCAACTATAAAAAGGAAAACTGTATTAACCTTTGTCTTTGAAAACATAAAACCATCTTGCTGCTCTGCAAAAGTACTAAGGATTGACCTCTGACACTTCTATAACTTGTTTTCTGATCACTGTTTAACTCCAGGGCATATATAATCTCCATCATCATCTTCTGTGAAAAGTTTTTATTCACTTACATACCTGAAATGATTGACGTATTGTAGGAAGAAGATGAAACTGCTTTCTCCTTGTGTGCTGTCCCCTCTGTATTTTCACAAGAATAAGAGATTTGGTCCTCCCCACTGTGCAGTTTGCTGGCTTAATGAAATGCAGAGGAGCTTCAGCCCTGATGCAGCTGCACACACTGTTCCACAAAAAGTACAGGCTATGGTCACAATTTTGAACGTGCATAAATAACACTAAGCTAGTCAGAGATATTCAGTATAGATTATTTCTATTTGTTCAGATCACTGTTCACTGAATAAAAAGCTGAGTAAGGCTTTTCAGATTTTATTTTATAGAGAAACTTCTTTCATAATACAAGACTTTCCTTTCTACGTCTGTATTCAGAACTGCATAATGTTCTCATGGAAAAGAAATATATCTCTCACTGATAACAATCAACCCACTGACAAAAGGGCAACAAATGCCAGTTCATTGTTAGCTTCATTTTTAAGATTCTCACCTATTAAAAAATAGGTATGAAGCAAATTATTCCTGATATCTATTTATTGTATAAAGGAGAGATGTGGATGGGGAGCTGGAGTAATAAATGCAGGAGGAGTAATGAAGGCTGTTTCTTGAGGTTTAAATTATTATGAAGTGAGGGAAATATAATTTAGAAACAGAATAGTGCATGTTCATTGTAAAACTTCACTGTAGTATAGAATGCCTATATTTAGTCAACCCAGTTAAAATGTAAAGAATAACTTTTCCTTCTCATTGTGTCAGAGATATCATAGTGATGCTTTAAGGGGAAATTTAAAAAAAAAAAAAAAAAAAAAAAAAAAAAAAAAAAAAAAGCAAAAATAAAAGCTTTGAAACCTAGAAAAAGAAAACTTGTCTTGACAAATAGATAATATCATTATGATTCAAGAGTTTAGGAATAATGGCATAAAAGGGAGAATACAGAGCAATGCACAGGCAGCACTGGCTGGGAATGAACAGGAACCCCTCACCACATGACTGGATTTCTTTATCTAGTGTTGCTACAGGGTAGCACAGTGCCTGCCTTGCACTTCTTGGGGAGTCAATTCACTTCCCTGTTTGTCACTTTTTTTGGCTGTAAAGCAGAGAAGTTGAGATAATGAGATCCAGCAGTGGATTTGTGTCTCAACAGGCGAGTTAAGTTTTTAAACACATAGTCTGGTTTGGTTTGGTGGATTTTTTTTGGTAGAGGGCAAAGGGCCCCAGGAGGGGCTCTGGTAAGAAGCTCCACCTGCTCCAAAACCAGCCAAGGAGCCATCAGAGGGACAATAGATGTGCCTCTGCCATTAACACATGAAAGAATTGAGATAACACTGAGCAGAGAAGCACTTACAGAAGAGCTGTGCTGTAGAGGGAGAGCTGTGCTGGTCGTTGGTGAGGAAGAGGGAAAGAAGGTGCCCAAGCAAAAGTTCCCCTGCAATCCATGAGGAAATGGCAGCTGTCCCCCTGCACTCATGGAGGAATGTGGTGGAACATTCCCTGAAGGCGTCAGGAGGGGTGAACTTGGCCAGTGGGCTTGGATGTTGTGGCCAGTGGATTTGCTGCCTGTGGACTCTGATTGCTCAGCTTTGGAAGCCCCCGGGCCAGGGGAGTTTGTTCCCAAAGCAGCCGTCACTCTGTGGGAAGCCCAGGCTGGAGCAGCTGCCGATCTGGTGGGAAGGACTCATGGAGGAGAGGTTCGTGGAGGATTCTCTCCCATGGGAGGGACTCCGTGGGGAAGCAGGGAAAGACTGTAAAGAATCCTTCTTCCTGAGGAGGATGGCATGGCAAGAACCACCAACCTGTGAACTGACTCTAAACCCCATCCCCATCCCCCTGTGCCGCTGGGGGGAAGGAGGGAGAGAAACCAGGAACAAAGAGATTTGGGCCCAGGAAGAAGGGAGGGGTGGGGTAACATATGCAAGCCCTGCTCTGTGTGTTGCTTGTGTCCTGTGTGTGTTTGGTTAGTATGAAATTAAATTATTATTTTTTCCCCAAGTTGAGTCTGTTTTGCCTGGGACCTTAATTGGTGAAAAACTCTCCTTGTCCTTTGTCTTGACCCAGGAGCTTTGTCCTCCTCATCCCAGAGTGTGTGTGTGTGTGTGTAAGTTAAGGGAGTGGCCATGGAGAGAGACAAGGAACTCCGACAAAACATTAGACAAATATTTTTAATAAATTTCTCATAGATCACTGGAATAAATATGACCACATTGAAAATAATTAAACATATGTTATATTTGGGAAGCACTTAGCTTTACTTCTGCCAATATTACAAGTGAGTTTTGGGAAGAGGTCCTAACTTTCAAATATGTTTTAATCCTAATTCCTTTGGAGGTTTGAAATAAGGAATTAAAGAACACCTTTTGAAAGCAAAAAAAGTGAAACTGAAAGATGTTACTACAGATACTTCTCTATTCCTACTTTTCAATACAGCTACTTAGTGCCAGGAGCTCTTCTTATTGATGAAGTCCAGAGGTTTGGATACCTGCTGCTGTCAAAAAGAGTTAGTCAGCAAAGACAGGTAATGATCTTCTTTATCATAAAAGTAACATAAAAACACACTGTCCTGGTTTGAGCCAGGATGAAGCCAATTTTTCTTTTTACTGATTTTTTTTTTCCTTCAGTAAGCTCTCTTGTAACTAGCAACAGTGTGTTCTGCTAGGCTGATAAGACAGTGGAATGTTTTTCTAACTACTGAGGCTTCAAGGCTGCACCTGCACTCTGCCGGCTCAGACACTATGGGGAGATCTGTGACCCCCCCGTAGGAGGCTGAGTTAGACGGACAGCAAAATTGGCCAAAGATATTCCATTCCATATATATCTACGTAAGCTCAAAGGAAGGTCAGAGATCACAGAAGACAACTTCCTTCCTTCTTCTTCTCCCCTTCTCTTCCGTCCATGGCCAGCATCCGGGGAGGATTCTGCTCATCCATCACCGTTGACCCTTAGGCTCGAGATCTCCTGACCCCCATAACTCTCTGCTTTCTCCAGCAGCAGCTCCGGGATTCCTTGGGACTCTTCCCAGTTCAGGGAAGTGCTGTGGGAGTTGCTGGGGTAGGGGGAGGCGAGAGGCTTTTGCCCATTCCTGAATATATCTGTATATAATTGTATATATTTTCTTGTATCATTCATTAGTGTTTTAATTAAAGCTGTGTAGTTTAGTTTTCAATCCAGCCAAGTCTCTCTCTTTTTCTCTCCCTCTCCTTCCCTACCTGGGTTGGGGGGAGGGGGGATTGAGAGCATTGTTGTCAGACCTGAGTCAAACTGTGACAGCAATATATTGGCACCCAACGTGGGGCTTGAACCCACAAACCCTGAGATTAAGAGTCTCATGCTCTACCAACTGAGCTGGCACCCACTTTGGAATGCCCCCACAAGAAGTGGTGAGATGAGACATACAGTACCCCCATAGAGAACAGTATCATCATCCCTAGGATCACCAGGCTGGTAATTATATGATTGATTATGGCTACAGTTCTATCAATAAACCACAAAAGAATCTTCACCATCCTCCATCATTACACACCAAGAATATATTGTTGTCACAATCTTTTGAGAAGACAGTGTTCAAACACAGCTATATTTTTAAATGTAAATATGGCAACATACAGTAGCAAACATCTAAATCAGCATTTATTAAATGTTGATACACAACCATCAGACTTATTTTCCACTCCAAGACCCTGAGAACATGGAGGCAATAAAAAGTTGTGGACAAACGACTTTTTCATAGCCATACCTGTACCCTTCCAGAACCTAGGATACTTGTAGCTTATCCAGCTGTATTATTCTTTGTAATTTAGAAATCTTTGACCTTTGCAAGTTTTGTCTCATTTTTTATACATTTGTAATTTATGAGTTCTCTACCTGGCTGTTGGTGGTGCTGGGAAGAGCAGTTTTTTTAGTTAATGTACAGGTTTTCCATCCTGACAACATTTTCATTGCTTTCAGCTCCTGAAGGGCCATGTCATGAGATTATTGAGGACCTGTTGCAAAAAAATTGCCTTAAAACTCTTTAATAAAAGCTGGGGGACTGGAACTTGGTGTTATTACAGTATAGAGCAAAAGTGTTAACTGACAGTGCAAAGTGAAATTGTCTTTGTTCTCACAATTAGAGCTCAAGTTCTTGAATGGAAGTTCCAGGTAACAACTTTGGTATTAAACTTAGTGGAACTAGTCATTTGTAGGAGTTAGTGCTATTTTTGTTAAAATGCCCCAAAGCCACTTTTGATAGAAATTAAGGTTATTCAGCTACAAAACCAGATTATTATGCCTACCAGCTCTTTGCTTTAAGGATCAGGGGAGAAAAAAACATGAAACTGACACAATTATATTTTCCAACGACCAAAAATTTCTTGGTGCACTAACTTCATGATGTAGACTCACCCTAAGGCAATTTTATTTTTCAGCACCAAATTTATTTTCAGTGATACTAGAACACATCAGGTATTAGGACATTGCCTAGAGTTGTAACTTGAATTGTATTTTAGCTTTCCAACATTATAATTTAAGATAGGAAGAATCAGTAAAGGGGCTATACAGTAACTCAGATGTCTAATCCAGGAGGAATCTGAAGAACTTGTTTTAGAAATTTAAAAATCTGAACCTGTGACTATGTTTACTCATTCCTGTGTGACATGTTCAAACTAATCTGGGTAATGTGGTGTTTGTTGTTGTTTTTTGGTTTTGTTTTGGTTTGCTTTCTTTCCCATTTATATGTCAAGGAAAAATTTAAGGAGAAATTTATTGATATGAACTAAGCTTTTAAAAGGTTTTGAAATTTTACTTCCAAATATTTCTTCAAAAACTTAAATCCTGAAGGCTCTCGTACTGTGTAAGAAAAATTCTGTCTATTCCCTAGTCCCTCGCCAGTGGGGAAAAATAATTCTGACAACAAATATACATGCAAAAACATCAGTGACATTAAAGTGGACTCCTTCAGAGATTCCTGGATTCATGATACCAAGAGAAAGAAGCAGTGTGTCTACAGATAACATTATTTCATTTTAAATATTAAAAAAAAATAATAATAAAATAAATCCAACAAGGCAGAGATAATCCAGTTCACATCTACACTATTTTTTATTGCCTTTGTTTTCATTTCATGAGTGCATGGAAATTTAATATTGCAAACGTTTTTGAATGGCACAATATTTGCATTTATCTGAAAAGGACACAGTACTCGATGAAACCTGAGACCTTACTGTGGAATAATTTTGCCTACTGAATAGTTTCTGCCTGACTTTCATAAATGCTTTACTGTGATACTGTAATATTACAGTCAAACAGTCAGAGCTTAAACTGATTTTTTAAATTTTATTTTATTTTAATATTTTTTAAGGTTAGACCAGATTATCTTTTGAGGTCCCTTCCAACCTGACTTGTTCTATGATTCTGTATCATTTTTGCAAAGTTGCAAAATCTAGGTAGCAGAAATCTAGGTCTTAAGATAAAATACAGATGTAACCCAAACACCCTTCATCACAAACCAAAAATAACACTGGAGAGGGGAAGGGCTGTACTTAAGGAACACTTAGATGACAAAGCATGTGAGCTGGCAGATAGTCTGAAGGTTATGGAAAAGATGCACTCAAATGAAGTGACTGAGCAAACCATCCTAGATAAAAGCCTCTCCAGCCTAGAAGAAGCAATAACATCAGCTGCAGAGACAGCTGTTTGCTCACCTTCCCAATTGGCAAAAACCCCCAAGATGTTTATAAGTGGCCTAATAAATTATTAGTATGCCTAACAGAGGCTCAAGGCTGGAAATACAAACTCAGCAAGAAGTTACTTCTACAATCCAGCTTTCATTTGCTTTACCTGAATAAAAATCATAATAATGCTCCAGGAAGTGCACATTAATACATGGCATTTCACATACTGCTGTCTTACCTTTGGGTCACTGCTATAGATGTTTGGCTTTTTCTGTGCAAAATGTTTCTATAAAATTAGCTGGCAACAAAGAACATGATTCATGCTGAAATATCCACTTCTTTTTGCTTTCATCTAAGGGAATGGTGAGAGTAAAAATTCCTTCAGAGATAAAGCCAATACAAGTCTAGTTAAAAAACAAAAACAAAACCACAAAAAAAACCCCATACCCAACAACAACAAGCACAAACAAACAAAACCTCTTTCTCAACCCCCAAAATATATCTTCACTGTTAGTTATACATATCAGCCTATGCATGTACAAGAAATTGTCATTAAGAGATCCCTCACAAATGGAATGTCATAGAAAAGGAGTAATAAAAGCATTTCCTATAAAGGAAACTGATTTAACAATAGCAGCAGAGAAAAAATAAAAATTGATGAAGTTTTCCTAGTTCAAAGGTATCAGGTCAGGAGGGACTCGGGCTACTTCTGAGATACAAATAAATAGTAAAGATGACCCAGAGGTAAATTTTTGATCTGGTGTGTCATTATTTGGATAAGGATTTGAAAATCTCCTTTGAGAAGAGCTCAGATAGAAGCTAAAATATATTTTGATTTAGAAACAACCAATGGCAGTGATGGCTGGAACTACAGAAGAAGGATGTTAAATGAGTTGAACATGTAATTATTAAGCAGAATAGTTGGAGCTTATTATTGTATAATAACCTGCAGAATATTTATGTTGGATTTTCAAACAGGCAGGTTATGACAAGAGTGAAACCATAGCTTACTATAGAGAACTTTAAACCATGATTTCTGGCTAAAACAAATTTGAAAGCCCACCACTGAGATGTCACAGGATAATGAGTTATTAGTGAAGTTCATTAAGATAAAAATTGAAAGAACAGAGACTAAACTTTCCAGAAATACTAATAATTAATTGTTTCTCTTCCCAAAGGCAAAAATGTAGTCTGAAAAGTTTTGTATGAACAATAAGATCAGTAAGGACTATCCTGATATTCCACCTGTTTCATTTCTTTATTTGTATGTTTAAGTAGTTGAACAGATTTTTATTATATTAGCAGGTAAGATCACTTTATATATTAAATATGTATTTTACACACATGGACTTCATGTATGTCTTTGATATCAGTACCACTTGCAGTGTTCTTTCTACTATAATGATAATTGATGCAAGAGAGAAACAAAAATTGCAGCAAATTGTTATTCTCAGATTTACTCTATTTAGGTGGGTGTTCCCTCCCCTTATCCCATCTGAACAGAACCTGGGTTTAAGTTCTACTTTTCATTCTGACAAGAGCCAGCTGTCCATTTGAATCAAGAAAAGTTCTTCCAGCTTTTATTTCCACCCTATTTTATTTTAAAAACTGGGTCAGTTCTAGAAATAAATTACTAGTAACTCTCCACAGCTTATCTTGGACTTTATTCTGCTTGGTATTGCTTGGTATTGCTACCCCAGGAAGCAAATTCCATGTGCTCAGTGATATTTCTCAATAGCGACAGAGATAGGTTTTTAGATGCATTTCTGCACAAGAAGATATAGTGTCAATCTATGACAGCTGAATTTAGGCTTTGAATGTTAAAAATATTTTGGCCAAGAAACCACGAACCTTCAGAGAAGAAATTTAAAACATAAATTTATATTCAAAACTGACTTAATAACACATTCTGTGGTTTTATTGCTCCTTGGGCTCTTTATGTCTTTCTCTAGCTAGGCAAACAGCTCCAAGAAACTGAGTTTAGTTCTGCTATTACAGAGCATGTTGCACAACTGGATTGTGCTGCAGAGCTAGGTCCCTGAATGCCAGTATTATATGCCAGTATCATATGGTCTAAACAACATTCCATTAAGCCTAGAGACAAACTAGACCTCGTAAAGCTGGGTAAAGGCAATGGGTTGTATCGTGATTAGGGAAACTAATACAAAGGCATAAAACAGCTATTTAAACATAACTAGCCAAGTTGGAAAATACTTAAATCTCCAGTGCAAGGAGACAGTGGTCTCTAGTGTGTTAGACTTACCTGTTCCCTTCCATAAACCCAATGTCTGCTGCCTTCTGCATTGTCTTGTTGCCTCTTTCCATACCCTGCACTGCATTCTCATTACCTCACTTTGCACTGTTTGCTCTCACTTTTACATGTGCTGTGTCTACTTTCTTCTTATATTTGCTTTCCTCTCCTTAAATCTATCATTATATTATAATGGAACCCCAATTTGCCATTAAAGAACTGGAGAACAGATGTTGGTTTTGGGGTGTACTATTCATTCACCGCTTTTAAGTAAGAAAAAAAAAAAAAAAAGAAGAAGAAAAAAAAAGGAAAACCTGGATCTCTGAAGCCTACTTTTTTTTTTTTCTGTTGGTTTTGCAAGCCTTTTTGAGATAGATAGTACTTGCAGGTAAACAGTTAAAACTGCTTTGCAATACTTTGGTACCTGAAATCTGAAGTTAGATACCTCAAACGTCAAGCCTTCTACCAAAAATGTAAATCAAAGCCACACGGTCAAAAAGTATTGTCAAGATGAATAGGGCAAGGATAATACAAGTGTGAAAGAACCTCAATATATCCCCTCTGCTTCATCCCCTAAAATTCTGACTGCAAATTAAGATGCAAAATAGTGTTCTTATCCTCTCTGTTCCCATGCCAGTTCTTTCTGCCTATTACATAATAAATATTAGATTTTGTTGCATAGTCATTCTCTTTATGAAAAGCTCTTCAGTTAGCTCTTGTTGTTGCCGATGGCTTTTCCTAGCATCATAGTCCAATTTTCATAATTCTTTCTGTATGATGAAACTGAGATACCAAATAACCCTTGAAGTCACAAGCCTGACTTTACACAATTTGAGTTTTTTTGAAAAGGGATTGATTTGGAAATGTTACTTCCATTTCCTGTTTGGGAAAGGGTAGTCATGACAAGCGTGTCAAGGTTAAAGAAAAGCACAACAACCTGTGAGAATTTTGGTGTGCTACAAATTAGGTTCTGAGTGCCATCAGTAAAAACAAATGAGCTGTTTCTCAATCTGTTTTCAACCATAGTGACAAACTATGGATAAAAGAGGCCAAATTTTATCCAGCTGCAAATCAGGCAATCCATGAACAACAGCAAAGACAATGGATAGATTTGTCAATATAGTGAGGAAGACAGTGCTTCAGACATGATCCATACTTCTTTGTAGTCCTAAGGAAAAAGTCAAGTTGTATGAAATACAAGGGAAACAAGCCCTTATGTAGAAATAGAATTTTTGAGCTCAGTCTGACCATTTCTTTCAATCATAGCTGTATCTTCTTGCAAGTCTGCATACTGTGACACACAAAAGCATAATATGAAAGTTTTTATATTAATTAAAATGATATTAGCATCCCACCAAAATGCAGGAAAACTAGTGTTTAAATAAAAACTTTTAATTGGTTGGGTTTTGCTGTTGGCTTGGTTGAACCAGACATTCCTTGTGGTTTCTAGTTGCTGCAGCTGACCCTAAAGCATGTATACTGGAGATTTCAGATTATGGCAGTGTTTCTAGTTTCTAGACATGCCCATTCAAACTTCAAAAGCATCTTGTGGACAGATTTCACATGTCTTATCTGAAGCCCACATTTTGGAATAATCTGTTCTTTTCCAAAATACGTATCTCCATGTGTATCTTACTGTATGTGACAGAGTTATTTTATAGACAGTCACATCTAAAATGTTTTCAGAATTATAACATTTTTGACAAGAATAAGCCTCTTGTATTTGACACTAGAATTTATTCTGAATATTCAAAACATACTTTGCTTCAGAGTATTAAAAAGCACAGAATGGCAGATTTCATTTTATAGCAGTTTCAAAAAGAATGATTTTGTTCTATAACAGTACATTGATGATGAAGGGTAAATTATGCTATTACCTCCACTGCATATATAAAAATAGAGGTGTTAATATGTCTCTTATTGCCGGTGACAGGAAAAATAAGTGGAAATGGACAATATGAAAAGGAAGAACACATTAATTTCAATCCTTTTTTCTGGTTGTTTATTTATAAGAGCGACTGAAGCAAAAGCAAAATATTCCCTCAAGAGTCACTGCACTCTTCTCCATTAGTCATCCTCCATTATAGGTACATGTTATGTGTATGACAGTGCAGTTTCAGAGTGATATCTGATAATTTATTGTTTTTCAAAATATTGAATTCAGTATGACTTCAAAGTCTACACATATATTTATTAAAGAAAAAAAAATATTATTGAACTTTCCCTATTGAGGAAAATTTATTCAGGGATTATTTGGCCTCTAACAATATAATTCCACCTTACAACTTGTTTTATAAACTGTTTTTAATTTTTTTTTAGTCTTTCAGTTAATTTAATTAAATGGCATAAACACTAGCTATAAGTATTTCTCTTCCCCAAAAGATTATGAAGATTTTTCATTTTATTTTCTTGGGTTACGTGTAATTCTGGAAGCACTGTATAATGATTGCACTAGATACTGACCTAATTGGTGTAACAACTCCATCCAGTTCTCTCTGCAACATCTAAGTAGTCTCATCAAGCTTAGTGAGAATCCCAAGCCTTCATATGTCAATGATTTGTATTTGTATAATTTTGTATGTCATGTCCTAACTCAAATAAATCCTCTTAAAACTTTGTCCTCTGTTATATAAGTTGTTTTTTTTTAAAATACTTTTCAAATTCTATTCTTTTTAACAAGACATATTGCTAAAAATCAATTAATAATAAAGAAATTGTATCTTCTTTTGAATAATAGTTTCTTACACAGAAGAGCAATATCAGGAACAAACTGTATGTGTCTGGTTTTTTAACTAAGGTGAATAGAAACAAATCAGCTAGCACTAAGTTTGCTACCTATGTGCTTTTGACACCAAATACTTATGGAACTTAAAATGTGAAAAGTCATAAACTGTACAAATGCTGAGCTATTTCTACTTTTTCATCAGATGTTCCCAGCAATTCCCAATATTCCAAGTTCTTAAGGTTGCAATAACAACAGCAAGAGAAAGAGCTTTCACCAATTATGCAATATATCTTCCAGCTGTTTATATAGGGACGTGTATATATGTATATGTTTGGGGAACTAAAGCCTAAACAACAATAACAAAAGGTTATTTGGGGAAAAATTGTAGCTAAAAACCCATGGGGTCCTGAGGATGTCTCTCTAAAGGCAGTATCTACTAATTTTTAAATCCAAAATCATCTTATCATTTCAGTGACAAGCAGTTTCACAAATCCATATAGGAATGTGACTACACTTTTGAATGCTTCAGAACCTAAGAGCTCTGGGGATATGGCACAAACATGAAATACTTCCAGCACTACGGTATTTCCATCCTTTCATGCAGTATCAAGGTTGTATAAATTTTTCTCCCTAATCTTGGTTCTTGCTGCCCTTAGATTAAGCTGAGAAAGTTATGAAGGAAGAGCATTTTTTGAAACGCTCTTGTATTTGGCACTATGATTTTGATGCTATTGATTTACTTCTCCTGATACAATCTCAATATATTAGTGCTTACGAAGCCATATATAGCCAGCACTAATATAAATTGTTTTCTTCAAATGTTTACTGACATATTTAACATTAAAAATGTAAATAGTCATGTGTATAGGATTAAAGACATGCATGTGTGTTTATAGAATCATCCTTCAAGTTCTTTATTACCAGGGTTGAAACTTTCCACTTTGATATTTCTATGACAAGGGTCATTATTGTACGTATCTCTTGAGATTCCTGTACGTATTCTCTTGAGATATTTAGAAATCAAGGCTTCTTTAGGATCAAAGTACATGCTTCCATTTACTTCAGAGGGTCTCTGTTTAGTCCTCAAGTTCCACAGAATTTTTCTGAAGTGATGTAGTCAATCTAAGTGACATAGGCATGCAGTTAAAGTTCCTTCTGATTATTAATATTTATTTATTTTTAATGATTGATTAGGTATTCAATGGAAAATTTCAGCTGGAGTCTGTCCTCTATGACAGGTTATTTAATTTGTTTGCATAACAGAAGATTCTGCTTTGCTTTTTATCTGCTTTCTCAAAGGTTTTCAGTTCTCAGTGAATGTCACAGGACATTCAGAGCTAGTAGAGACAGTCTTGCAAGTCCTCAGTCTTGTAAGTCATAATAGAACTTTCTACAATCTTCATTACTTTCAGAACACTTTCAACATGTTTTCCTGAGAAATCCTTTCTTTGGATTTATTACAATTGTATTATGGCATTCTACCCTTACCTTATTGTTCTGCTTTTGTTGTGGGTTTTCTTGGATTTTTTGATTGGTTTTGCTTGTTCATATTTTGTTTGTTTATCTTCCTTTTCTGTCTCAATGACAATTAAAAACTTTTTGGTTAAAAAAGGGCAAAGTTGAATCTCCTGTAATATCCTAGCCACATTGTGTCTCTTGAGAATAATATTTAGTGCTTGGCATAATTATTTGCTGGTAAAATTATTTGCAGAATATTTAGTCTTAAAAGGAGAAGAAAGTTTCAGTGAGAGTTCTACTTTTGTGTCTTTATATATTCTGCAACATTTGAGTTTGCCATACTTTACACTTATCATAGTTCTTTAGATAAACCTGACAGAAATAGTGGCTACATATTTTTGGTGGTTTTACTGTTGTTTGAGGACGTTTAGGTTTCTGTAGTGTTGCCAGTCAGAGATGAACTTAAATTACTCTGTTGTAGGTGGAACTAAAAGGCATTTAGAGCTAGAAAGATCAGAGTTGCAAAAATAAGTGAATGCTAAGTTTGATTGGCATTAAGTGGGAGCTTTTGATGCAAATGGTGGATAAAAAAAAATTAGGAAAAGACTTTTCTTTGACCTAAAAAGGTCTTAGGCATGCTGACTATTCAGAACAGAAATATTTGGAAATTAACCAACTTGATAATTTTTTTGCATCAAAATACAAGAAAATTCTCCAGTCTTTGTGGGGTGAATAGGAACAAGCTCAAAACAGAACACAAAATAAAGTTTAAATCAAGGTAATTATAGCAATTTTCTAGTAGGAAATATAATTTGATACTGGAATAGGTCACATAGAAAAACTGCAAATTATCAAGCTCTGATCTGTGTGTGTGTATCAGAACATGTTACCTAAATTCTGAAATAAACATATCTGGGTCTATTTGATTTCCATTTGAATTAGATGGTGAGCTAAGAGGACCTTATGTACCTTAACTCTGTGATACTCTACAAACACCTCATTAGTCACTGTATTTCAGAGTTCCTAATTATTTATTTTAAGAAAGATTTTAATTTGTAGGTTTTTTAGTGATTGGTTTCCATGTTTCTTTTTTTTTTTTTTTTCTTTTTAATTACTCAAGAGACAGTGAATTTTCTTTTCCAAGTCTATACATACTTAAACAGAAACTCAGGAAGCTTCTAAAGGCTGCGGAAGTTGAAAGTGATAAATTTATGATTGCAAAGAGAAAGTCTTTGCAAGACAGGACTATTATATCCAATAAACACCAGCCACCAAAAGCTGTGACATTTTCATAGAAGTGTCAAAGCAAAGGTTTTATATTACATGCCAGCTACCTAGAAAATATTTTACAGCTCTTCTGCATGTCTTCACTTCTAAACCAAGGAAGTTGGAATAGAGCTGAAGAAAATAGACACATTTCAAAAACATAAATATTTCATCAGGGCCTAAGCAAGTCTGGTGTAAGAACAAATAACTTTCCTGCTTTTTTTCAAAGCCTTAGGATTTCACATTGTTACATTACTATTGCTGTATTAATTGTTACATGATTACATGTTTATCCAGCCATAGATAGACAAAAACTGCTAGATTCATAAACATGAAATATCAGATGATTCTGAAATAATACTTCCTTAAAGTTTATCCATTTCTTGCTTAGTAAAAGTCTATCAGGAAAACCAGTGAGTAGATCTTGTATATATATTTATTTCATAATTATGAAGTCATTTATACCTATGGAAAAAAAAAAACCCACAGTAGTTTCATGCAGGAATTGTAACATTCTACAAGAAAGTAACATTTGCACAACAAAGGCAATTTTTACAAGAGTTGGGAGTAAATACCATTGAAATGCATTCATTGTAAAGTTGCTTAGCTAAGTATGAATTTCAACATTTAATCTAGAGAAGAAGTGTAGGAAGTAATATTAAGCACAGTAAGAATTCTTAGAAAGGAATATTTCAAAATAAAACTACACTGATAATGATATCAGTCTCAACATCACTACCAATACCAATATAAACACTCTAGTACTAATATAAATGCTAATACTACTAATTTGATACTAAATTGTGTAAGTAAATGGCTGTATTTCACCAATAAAAATAAGTATACTTGCAATAGCAATGGAAATGATAAACAACTGAAGTGTAATTTCCATTCTAGCACTAAGTCTTCTTTAAATAATAATAATATAAAAATCAAGCCAGGGTCCTCATAATGTGAATTATTTCTGCACTTGTGCTAGTGTTTAGAACTGTATGATGGCATCTAGCTATAGGAAATAATAATTAAAGGATACAACATCACCTTTTTAAAGCATTCGGTGTTAAAACACCCCATAATAAAATGTTTCTTCAGCATAAACATAAATCAGCATAAATATTTCAAATAACAACTTGAGCTTATCTTTGAACTTATCTTTGAACTTATCTTTGTTTTGATGTCTGGCTTTCTGTGCCATAATGTTTGTGACCTTAAATCCACTAAAAAGGTTTGCCTGTCATCTTATATCCCACTGATTTTTAGTGAAGCTTCAGCTACTGAGAGTTACATTAATAAAAGTACATAAACAGACAAACCTAATAACTATACAGCTCTTATTGTTCAAATGTACCTCAACTCTTTTAAATACACAGCACCACATCTGTTCATACTCTAAATGCCTGTATCTTCAACCAAAACTGCACTAAAAATCTTAGAATTAATACTGTTTTGTTTGTAGGACTAGATACTTGACACGCATTTTCAGGTTTACTTTTTTGCATTTGACCAAACCTTCCTCATCTTCTTCTGAGTCACATTATCCAGTAACAGTACCACTTCACTATGGCCTTGACATGGAACGTGGAGGCCTTCTTTTTGAAGCAGTTCCCTACAGGCCTAAAGCAGAAATTTTACCTTTATCTCTCCTGTTTCTGTCATTCATCCTGCCTCCTCAGACAACTGGCATTTTGCTGTTGGACTTGAGATGCAGGGCACTCAATATGGTTCTAGTTATTATTCTTATAGTGACTTGAACTAAAAAATGTCAACAGGATAGTCTGAGAGAACTCCACCTGCAAGCTCCCCATGAGAACTGTAGTCTCATGGCTATACTCTTCTAGGACAGCTCAAATCCTCAGTAAGCAGGGGCAAGTGAACTTAAGCCTTTCTGATCCTGCATTGCTTCTTAAAACAAGGGAAAGGCATAGAAGGGAGCTGACTGTGCAGTCTGTGGCTTTTCTTTCTCTGCAAGAATATCCATATTAAGACCATGACTAAAGAAACAGGCTGCAATGGCTGTAATTTAGTAGTATTCACAGTCTGGAAGATTTTACTCTAAGCCTGTCAGAATTTCAAGATTTAGGTGGCTGTATTATAACACTAGCTTCATGTTCACACCCCACTGAGTAACATTGTATAAGAAAAAAATCTACATCACTTTAATTCATCCATTTAATGTCCAAGGCTCTTTGTATGCTGGCAAAATAAACATGCAGTGAGACAGGTCTCTGGCTCTAAGGGAAACCACTCCAGAAAGCTCTTTCCCATGAAATCAAGTTAGCCCATCCAAACCACCTTGTGCCAGGACTTGTCCTCTGTCCTGAACCAAGACCAGAATTCACGGGGTGAGAGTATTAACAGCTTCCCAAAACACTACCAGTAGTCAGGGCGCTTTATTTTCTAGTGTGTCTGGAAACTGCCTGCTTAACCTACTAGTATGAACATAGACTTTTTAATTTTAACACAACTTTTGGGAAAAAAAACCAACAAAAAACTACTAAAGATGAAATAAAATTCCTAAAGGACTGAAAGTGTTAATTGTTTAATCAAGATGTCTATAAATAAATCCATAATATTGTGTAATATTTAGTTTGAAATTAATATTATGTTTAAATGTATCAACAGCAGAATAATGCTTAGCTCTGGAGAGGTCAGTCAACAAAAGCAACTACCAGGTTTCTCCAAAAGTCTTGGTCACTTATTTGGTATAAATCTATCAAACACGCTCGATGACATATATTGAAATGTTGTGTTTATCTCTTCCCCAGTACCAGAATTTCCAATATTCTTAACCAGCTAATGTATCTGATGGTATCATACTTGCTCATAAGACTGTGAACAATATAGAACTCCTATAAAATCCAGAGTAGTTTTATATGTAAAAGTCTCAACAATTTAGGTGAGATATGAAGATAAAACAAACTCAGTGCTGTAAAAAGTTTTAAAAATCTATTTAGGTCCAGAATTCAATTCATTTATTTCACTCAGATGCATTTCAACAACTCATGGCAGAGTCACCCTCTGTGTAAACTGAAACGTAATGTCTTGATATAAGGTGAGTAGTTTGACCTCAGAATGTTACATTGTTAGTCTTTAAAGTGCTGCTTTTTACAAGACAAAAGCACACATTCATCAACACAATACACTTTACTTGATTGGTTTTTTTCTGTGTTTTGTTGTTGTTGGTTTTTTTAAGCTGTTTTTATCTTTCAAAGCTCCATATAAAAGAAACTTAGGATAGTTCCAACATAATAGAATGTATCATCTCCATACAATTCTTCAACAATACTGAACATATTTTCTTTTTAAACTCTTGCACACAAAGCTGGATAAATTAACCTTTTAAAATAAACTTTGTGAATTAACTATACTCCTTCTTCTTTCAGGTATTTAGTATCATCTTGTCCTTATGTTTTCTGAATGCATTGCATTTTTTTACTCTGTTGTTTAGGGTATCTATTAAATTACCTTGAGAAGAAGTTTTGCTGTTGTTGCTTTTTATATCTTGCTCTCTGTTCAGCAGCGTGGCACATGAGTACTATGAGGTATCATATGCTTTCACCATGTATCATTAAGTAAAGTGAAGGATCACTAAGTATGAGGGGCACCTGCTGTTCTGCTGTTATTTGCAGCACAGACAGATTTGTGTGAACTAGTCAGCCTAGTACTTCTATAGAGAAAATGGTTTCAGAAGAGTATAAGAAAGATATTGAGGACCTGGAACATGTACAGAGAAGAGCAACGAGGCTGGTGAGGGTTTTGGAGGGCATGTCATACAATGAGAGGCTGGGGGAACTAGGGTTATTTAGTCTGAAGAAGAGAAGGCTCAGGTGAGATATTATTGCTCTATACAATGACCTGAAGAGACGTTGTAGAGACACAGGTGCTGGTCTCTTCTCCCAAATAAGGATGAAAAGAAATGGCATAAATATGGGTAGGGGGGTGGAAATAAATAATAATAATAATAATTTTTTTAAAAAAAACAAAAACAAAAAACTAAAGACACTAGGAAGGAGGCGAAAATATTTTGGTCCCAGAAGAAGAACCAAAGAGAACACGAGCCCATCTTACCCTGAGGGATAAATATAAAATAGATTGTAGGCACTTAATGTCCCATAGCTTCTCATCAACCAACATTCCCAAGCCCTCCTCAGGGCTGTTCTAAATTCATTCTCTGCCCAACCTGTAATTATGCTTGGGATTGCCCCAATCCAGCTGCAGGACCTTGCGCTTGTCCTTGTTGAATTTACTGAGGTTGGCACGGACCCAACTCTCAGGCTTGCCAAGGTCCCTCGGAAGGAATCCTTTCTCTCCAGGTTGGTGTCGTGAAACTCTCCAGTTTGCTTCAGTGTCTCCTCTGTCTGATATTTTTTTCTGAAGTAATTTGCCAGTGTTTGCAGTTTCCTGTACTTTAGTTAACATGCTGTATGCATCCTTCTTACTGCTGGTCATTTTTTCATTTCCCAGTTCATCTACATCGACAAAAAAAAAGGAAAGGAAAAAAAAAAAAAAAGAAAAGAACAGAATAATACTCACCACTCACTCTATTTATTGCTAGGTGGCATGCATAATCTCTGTGCCTGAGAAATTTATCTCTAAACGTTTTAAATTTCTCTCCATTACTCAAAATCGTTCAATTTCATCCATCATTTCTTTCACACTTCCAAAATCTTTTTCTTTTTTTTTTGCTGCTGAAATTCAGCATCCTTAGGACTCACTTCAGTCCTAGCTGCAAACTAAAAAAAAATTGCATTACAGTCTTCATAGTTACCTTTTCTCCTTATACTGTGTAGCAGCAGTCAATTCATATTTATAGAATTCCTGAGTAGTTTATTTCTTTAGCTTAGTATGTTGTATCCTCTACTCAGGAATATTTCAATATTATATTTCATGGTTCGTAATTATTAACCTTGGTTTTGTTTTTTGTCCTTTTATTTGTGTTTCTTTTTCCTCGTTTTTCATGAGTAATAGAAAAGGACTTTTATTTTATTTAGTATAAAATTAGGAAGATTGTATTCATTCAATGTTTTTGATGTCTGCAGACCTTCAGTACCCTTACACATGCAGTGAAAAACTCTCACATAGATGACAGATAATTTTAATTATGTCAAAATTATATATGAGGTTTCAAAATATGACCAACTCTTTTTTCCAGCAGTAACACAAATTAGCATGTTACAGTGCCTGGAATGTGATGTTTTTTTCTTACTGGAAAAATATGTAAAACCTCCTAAAATGTGTCACAAGATACACTTAAATAGTAAGATTTAGGCTTTTTTTTTCATTTTATGCTGCAGAGATTTTTCAAAACATCTCAAAGCAATTGTGCAAATACATGACATAAAAATAGTAATTTCTTTTCTCTTCATCTGCAAGTCAGTTAAGGAGTTCTGTAAACCTATAAAAACAGAAGGTAGCTCTGACTGTAGGTAAAGGGAGACTTGAAAACAGACCTTCCTTTTTCACATCACCTGCTAGACCTCACTGCTTCTTCTCCTCTGACTGAAGAGCTGCCATGGACGATGCCTGCGGTCACAGACTGAGCACAGATGAGGGTTCTCCCACCTCCATCAACAGGAAGCTCACAGAGCTCTTGTAGCCCCAGGTAATGTTTCTATCTAACAGGAAGACCATAGTAATTCCTGTGCCAGAGAGCAGAGCTGGAGTTATTGTGACAACACAGCTGAAATTAATGTGGAAACAGAGTCTTTCCCTGGCAACCTGGCACCTCAGGAATACAGTGGTTTGGGGAGGGACATGCATTGTGGGCAGGAAGGCTGTGGGACAACCAACTGAAGCAAAGTAGGATAGTGTCTTCCACTTACCAGCGATAGGCAGTATAAGGCAGTATGATTAGCCACACAGACACAGTTATTATGAAGAACGCTATTAAAAGTCCACCTTTCACTCCATTTTATGCTTCAGAAGAAAACATTTTATATGAAAAAAGATAATAATCCATAAGAGTATTGGTGTGCTTTAGAGTGCAATTGATGAAACCAGCTGTATTTCAGTGCTTAGAAGAAATTGTGTTTCTACAACACCTAGCTAACTAATAGACACAACTATTTCTGTGCCTTGTTCCTGCTACAGCAAGAGTTATGTATCAATATATCTTTTATGTTTACCTTTCTCTGCTGCCTCATTGAGAATTGCAGACATTGAATTAAAACGCATTTGTCCCAATTGGGCCATTGGACCCAGTGCTTGATCCTGAGAAAATGTAAAGCTCCCAAGAAACAAATATTTTAATTAACTCTTTGCTACAGACAGCAGCAGTTTTCTCTGTTTCTTACAACACATTTAATCCTCAAATATCTGTATTTTTAAATTACCTTGTTGCATGTATATTATGAAAATGTACATGAAAATCAGAGGGGTTGATAGGTTAGCACTGCAAGCCTGTATGTTGAAGCTGTAGAAGCACAGCAGAAAAATGTGGGAGTTTATGGTATAGTCACTGTTGACAGTCTATAAATATCAGCACTTATTATTCACCCTCTCAGAGGGTGTACTTTAGAACAACCTAGACTGTCACATTCGTGTTACATGCTATTCAGATTGTCTATTTTAGAGTCTGTTTTATTTCCACACCTTCTTTTTATTACAAAGTGAAGGGAAATTAGAACAAAGAGGATTCCACATTGTATGTCACATCCTCGCTATTTCTTATTTAACACATTGCAGCTTTCAATCTGGCTGGAGTTTTACAGTTTCTTGGGTTCAGTGGGGTGTGCACATAATGTAAAGTCACTGACTGGTTCCTGGTATTAAGGAAACAAAACCTCACAAGACTCCAGCTTGCCTCATGGCACTGTCCAGCTTATTTTGTATGTATGTCTGTCTGATTTTTCAGAATATTCCAGTTCAGCCATTAGCCATGTTATTTATTCCCCTACTTTCCTAATGATCTGGAACTTTGTCAGCAAATAACCTTCACACAAGGGAACCTTTAAGCAGTACCTCCACAAACAGCCACAAGAGCAGGTTGATGTTATTTTGATTGTAGTTTTCTCAGCTTGCCTTTGTTAATAGTGAAGGATAATAACATGCTTTCTGTGTAGCTACCTGAAAGGTTGTTCTCTGGGTTATGGTAATTGTTTCAGTGAAGTCCACAAAAGACATAATTGAATGTAAATGGAATAATTAGAAAATGGCTCTGGCAAATACCTAGGGTCTAAACACACTTGAGTTCATATGCTGAACACGAAGTAAATAAAACCTTTTAGCAAACTGGTGTCTTGCTTTGACTGTTTAATTATTCTTCCAATGATAATTTTACATTAGCTGGAATACACATTGGAATATCAAGACAGACATAAAGAATTGGGCAAGTTCTCTCATGACTTCCTTGTCTGAGGCTCCAGTGACAATATGCAAGGAAAATGGGAGGGTGCAGTAAGCAAAAATGTCATGTTTGTTACATATTCTCTAAAAGACATAGCAGGGATTTGGGTTCTGTAAACAACATAAATAATTAATCCCAAAGCTCTTTAAATCATTGTTGTCAATTTAATTTTCTATTTAAACCTTCACTAGCATGGTTTATGTTTAGGTGTACTGGAGTGTTGACAGAGTTCCCATAGTCTAAAGTATATTTTTTAGCTGTAATAATCTCAATCACCAAGATTGTATTGCCTCTTCTTTACCTGTTAAACTTCTGGTAGGTTGATTCAGAGCTATAAATGAAATCTTTTACTTCAGATTCTGTAAACCCTGTTTTTCAGCCCAAGACAGAGGACAGTCTCTTCACTTCTAAGAGTCCTCTTTGTCAGGGATCCTTCCAGCTTTTTTACAGGAGCTCAGCTTGTGAATTCCAAGGAGACTAAAAGATTGGGAAAGCTAAGTCATTTGTTCTCTTGCATTTGCATAAAAGAACATTTAGGACTAAGAAAATTAAGAAAAGAAGTGTTTTGCTCTTGCTTTAAATGTGAACACAAACATTTCTGTCATGTTTACTCAGGTACTGCTGTTACATTTGTCAGGGAGATGTCTAAGGTTAGAGTGTCACTGTCCTATCTTGGATAAACAGGAGACCAGGGGAGAAACCAGAATCACATAGGAGGGCAAAGGTGACAATTTATTGTCATAAATTGGAGAAACACGACTTCCGTGTGGTAGTTACAGCTGCTGGCTTGCAGGGGCAGCAATAAAATACTTCATATAAAAGATAATTCTCCTCTCTTTGGAAGAAGAGGTGTCTGGCTTGAACCAGGACAGAAGAAGAAGGGCAAGATTATGTCCAGAATTCAGTCATCCATTTGTTCATGAGATATGCTGCCATACAGTGTTTTTTTGCTGAATGCTTACAAACCAACATAAAACTGAGCAGGAGATACAGTACTACTTTACTTTTCTTTAGCTCCTTTTTGTTTCTGTTTTGTGCCCTTATAGATCTGGATGCTGAATTTTCTTATGCTACTAAAATATTCTTCACTGCAATTTTGCTACAGTTGGCAGTTGTCTGCATTACAGTGCAGAACCATTCCCCAAGAAATGCTCTGTGTTCTGTAGCTTTGGTGGCACATCTTCGTTAGCTTTTTACATGTCTCTTTGAAACCATACAAGTTTCATAGAAGATAACAGTGTCTTCTCAGAGCAAGCATCATGGACACAATTATCAACTCTTTCTTCCTTTTTAAAAGGATTATGCCAGAAATATTGCAGAGAACTAAAAATGTCATGGACAAGGCAACCATGGGTCATTTGTGCTTAAAAAATGCCAAGATTATAATGCTCAAAATAATGTAATCATAACAGTAAGTAGATTATGTTTTAAAAGCTAAAAAATCAAGTAAAAGAACTTTTCAGTCATAAGGCTTGTTCTTAGGATTTTATGCAGTTAAAACAGAAGTTTAACAACTGGGTTGACAAATATTCTCCATTTTTAATTCCCTGTAGAAAAGAACCTTCTCAGACTTTGCTTATTTACATTTAGGAAATGAGGGTTGAGAATAGATTTTGAAGTGTTGTTCACATTGTTCAAGTCAGGATTTAAATATTTTCATCATGTTTTCCTGTGATAATTCTCTCACAAAGAGCAGTGTTATCTACCATGATCCAACCTAAACTAGAACTGCCCACATTGCAATGCTGTATCTATCTTATTTTCGAGATCAGCACTTCAGTTCATACCTGAAAGGTCCTCAGGACTATTCATTAGGAGGGCCAGGTATTCAGGTGTTGAAATTCTCATCAGAAGGGGATGAGTTAGATCTTTTTCTGTCTTACTGAGCTGAGTGAAAATATATAGCTATATATTCTAAGGTTTAGGTGTGAGTCAGACTCCTCTAAAAATACCAGATTCAGCTCAGTGCTTTGATTGCCCTGACACTAAAATGGGCAGAGTTTTAGAGAGAAAGTATGAAAGTAGCACCAAGCCAGTTCTATTCACTAATGGGCCTTTGATCATGTAATAATTCCTCCTGCAGGAAAAGTCTTGATGGCATGTTTTCTCACTTATTACCTTCCTCAGGTAATACTTACACAGAGTCAAGTTAAGAAAATGAAGATAAAGACAGATTATTAGTTACAGATTCTTCTTTTCACTCTCATTTCCTAACCTCCTCCCTGCACAGCAGCTACACAAACCTCTCTCCACAGTACCAAATAAATGTTCCATGAATGTGATGTTCTTCACAGTTGAGAAATCACAAGCAGCTCAGCCTAAAGAGGAAAAGCTACAAATGACATAATGCAGCTTGCAAATAGATGCCAAGGCAGACAGAAGAGTATGCCATATGGAATTATACCTGGATGACTGGTTCTCCTGTGTTATTAAGAAATAGTAAGATAACCAAAACAAAAACAAAAAAAAAAAAAAAAAAAGGCAGGGGGGGGAGGAAGAGGGAGAAGAAAGAAAAAGAATAAGGAAACAAAAGAGGATAATATGAGAGAAAAGTGAGGAGGGACTCAAGAAGGCTAGACTGTCATATCTGCATATTATTTCTGTAGGTCATGTGCATAATCTCATTAACCTCTGTCTTTCCCTTTGTTCCAGTCTAAGGTGAAGCTCCTGTCTGTTTCCTAACTAGAAAAGTATTAAGAAACAAGAAGATCCAGATATACCTTCATGTCCTTCCCTTACAAGCTCACAGTTGGTCAGAGGCTCTGGCTGCTTCTGTAGTGGAGATGTCTCATGCCCTGGCAGCCACAACAGACACTCTTGGCTCATTTTCCAAATGTAGATCTTATGCAGAACTTTGTCTGCAGACTGTCTCTAACCCAAGGACTACCTAGAGCTCCATGGAAAAGGGGCAGCAAGGCTCTTTTCCACTCCAGAATACCTACAGCAGAGCTGAAAAAAAACTAAAATCCTTTTGGGAGATAGGGATGCTTAGCAACTGTTTGAATAAAAAGGGATCACGTTCTTGAATCTTGATTACAGACAAACTGTGTTTAGCACTAAGCTTAATTTATGAAACAGGAGCCTTGAGACCATAAGGGATTAAATAAGACTTTGGTGTAAGCTGAATCAACACTAGGATTTCCGTAATGGAAAACTACATAGTAGATCCTGGGTGGAGTGAGCACAACTTTGATCAGGGACTGAATTGCACATCTACAGTGCAAGTGGAATTGATTTGGCTGATTATCCAGTTACTGGAGATTTCTCCAGTAGACAGAACAGAGACACTTTTTACCAGAGTTTAAATCTGATTAATATTGGTTTAATTTTTCTCTGCACAGAAACTGAGCTGCAGATTAACAGGCCCACCTTCTCATAAGTACAACTGCAAAATGATTTTCACTTCACGTTTCTGTTGCAGGTGTCAACTCTTTTATCTCTTTTTTTTTTTTTTTCTTTTCACAAATGAGACATGGATTTTTCTTTCTGCCTGGAAAATGTAGGACTGTTAAGTGTTGAATGACATACAGTTTCTGAAAAGCTAAGGCAGCCCATATTAACATACAGAAGTGTTGTTTAAGGTAGCAGAATAATTACAGGCAAAATTGTATAAACTCAAAAGAGGCACCTGGTGAAGAAAACTGAGTATTGATGCATTTCTCCCCCAGAGAGAGCCTGGATAGCAGAATCTGAAGATAGCATGGAAGAGCAGATATGGGAAAGATATGCTCTTTCCACAGCTCATAGTTCTCTCTTACAGTGATAAAGTAAGGAAGCAGAATAAATACTAGGGGAAAAAGAGAGATAAAACTGCAACAATAAAAAATGTAACATGACCTGAAAAACTGCACCTTCAAGCAATTTCATAATACATTTTTGGGGCACTGTAGAGACTTTCTTTTTTTCTTTTCCATTGAGAATTTTATATCTTGTGGATATCCATTTTCCACTACAGAAAACAGGAATTAAATTACTGATAGCTGATGGTTGCTTTGGAAAACAGCATTATGCGTAAGAGGGTTCATAGAAAGAAAATTCATTTTCAAAGCCATTCCAAATTAGGGATGTTTTCAGAGCCTTTCTCTGTCCCAAACCTAGTGTATGTGGTGGGTTTCCCCATGCTCTGCTGCAGTCTCTTTATTTGATGTGCAGCTCTTCAGCTGCAAACAAGGCACAGTGAGAACAGTCCTCACATTGAACAGAGCTGAAAACTAGGACTTGGCTGGCTCAAGCACCTCCTCCAGACAGGGAAAGCATGCAGAGCAACTCTGGGTGCTCATTAGTAGAGATGCTAGGACTTCACTTGCTGCAGGTCCCCATCCCCATAACAGCTGTGTATGTATAGGAGGACTGGCCAACATTCAAGTCCAACAGGCAGCCCAGCCTGTGATACCAGGGCCAGGCCTCCTGTTACTAAACTAGAACTGACACAACCCAGCATCATTTTCCAGTTCTCTTCAAGTAAAGAAATGTGCTCTTGTAGTGTTTTGGTATAAACTTGGTGGCACAAAAAGGGAGACTAGATTGCTATCATTGCCTTCAGGAGCTGTTTGAGATAATACTTAGCTCTCTTAAGGCTTCTCATGAGCTGAAAACTCATCTTCTCTCCCTCCTTTTCACTCCTAGTTTTCTAGGAGCAGAAATCCTTCTCATCATGTGGCCACAGAAAATAAAAATTGAAAACATGCAGTTAAAAGACTAGGAAATGGAGAAAGAACAGAATCTCTCCTTATGGCAGCAAACAGGATTTATGCTGCCTTCAGATGATCATGTAACTACAAGCCACCCACATTAAGGAAGGCTTTAGGAGACTGCAGAAACAGACCTTCTAAGTTTAGGCTACTCACTTTTCATTGTGTTACTTATTCCATTCTGTGCATTGGAAAGCAATACATGAGGTAATTGTGAGGATGTAGATGTTAATGCCTGTTAGGAAATCAAATACTGTAATGAAGATCCCCACTGGAAATGTGTACTAAGCAAAAATATTGCAAGGAACGTTAAAGAAAAAATCATGTTTGCAGACATTGAGGAATACATACAAAATATCTGCATCTCCAACAGATGGAGACAAAAATACAAGAGTATATTTAATCCACAAGCTGTATCTAGTATGGGAAAAAGACATTGATTACAACTTTGAAGACATAATATATATATATAGATTTTTTTTTTTAGCAATTATTTCAGATTTATAAAAATAATTAAACATAAATTAGTTATCTGAAAGTCTTTAAAGAAAATGACACTCAACAAGTATTTGTAATTAGGCTAGTAGACAAAAATTTAGTCAATTGTAATTATGAATCAGCTATATTACTGAAAATAGAATGTAAGAGAATTAAATTATTAAATATATTGCCAGCCACTTGCTGGTTATCTGACAGGTTTAAAAAGAGATTGATACAAGTTAAGAAATAGAATTAAAGGTTGCTGATGAGAAGCTAAAAAAGAATAGGCAATCTTACCTGCTTTTTTATACACTGAATTTTAATGAATACTTTAACATTGAGTCTTCAATGGAGTGATCAATATCTATAATTTTTAGGTCTTAACATGTTTTAAAATACATAATTTAAGCTACATTTGGCTTATCCTCTTTATATTCATAAAACTATTTGACTCTTTTAAAAGAGACAGCAAGATCATAAAAAGAATCTGCCTAAGATGCCAAGAAAGTGAGCTTCATGTAGCAATCACTGCATATATATATATAGCTATAATATATTTTACATATATATATATATATATATATATAATTGAAAAAAATGCACCAAATAATTTTGGCAAACATTAATTGTCAGAAACAAAAATGAAAATTAAAAAGCCTAGTAAACTTTATCAAATGGAACTACAGATATCAATTCTGGGACACTTTCTTCTAAATCTAGGATCAGTTCAGATCAAAACAGCTATTTCAACTTCTTTTGGTAATTTGAAAGCTATAAAAATGCACCAAATAATTTTGGCAAATGTTAATTGTCAGAAACAAAAATGAAAATTAAAAAGCCTAGTAAACTTTATCAAATGGAACTACAGATATCAATTCTGGGACACTTTCTTCTAAATCTAGGATCAGTTCAGATCAAAACAGCTATTTCAACTTCTTTTGGTAATTTGAAAGCTATACCAGGTTCATCTGAGTCTGTGATTTAAAATCCTACTTTCTGAAAGCTTACTGAGTCATAAGATATCATTCAGGTCTAGAAAAAGCTGGGTTTTTAAAGAAAAGTTGTAGGTTTAGAGTTTGTTTTTTATTGTTGTTTTTCGGAATTTCCCCACACACACACCAGACAGTGTGGCATCTTTGCTTCCAAACTTTCAGACAGAAAGATGAAAACATGCCTGTTAATAGAGGATGCTGAAAATGCCTATCTGCTTTAAAGAAACTGAACAGTCTGAAATGTTTCAAAGCAGAACTGTCCACCAACTACCTTCAGTCACCATATTGCTCACTCTGAGGGAGTGGATGTTGTGCACCACATTTGCAGAGATGCCAAAGCCCACCAGAATTAAATCTGGTGAGCATTGTGAAAGGCAACGAGAAGGTTTCTACAGATCAACAGCAAAATGATGATGAGGGAAACTGTGGGACTCCAGCAGAATGGAGGAATCTTCCAAACATATTAAGGACAAGAAGGTGGCTGGAAGTAGTCATAATGGATTTACAAAGGGAAAATCATATCTAACCAACCAAGACTGGCTTCATGGATGAGGGAAAAACAGTGGGCATCATTTATTTTTCTTTTTAGCATGGTTCTCAGCATTATCCCCCATAATAGCATCACAGACAAATGGAGGAAGTATGGTCTGGGTCAGTGAATAGTAAGGTAGATCAAAAACTGGCTCAGCTGTCATGGTCAGTGGGTTGCAATCAGTGGCAGAAAGTCCTGGTAAAGGCCAGTAGCTAGTGATGAACCCAAAGGGTCAATATTGAGTCTCATATTGTTTAACTTCTTAATTAATGCCCTGTATGAGGGGACAGAGTGAATTCTCAGCAAGAATGGACACTACACAAAGGAGCGTTTGATAAGGCAGATGTTTGTGCTGCCATTCAGAGGGACTTCAAAAGACTGGAGAGATATGGGCTGACAGGAAATTCATGAAGCTGAACAAGAGAAACGACAAGTCCTGCACCTGGGGAAGAATAGCTCCATACAATAGCTTGGGATTTGGGTAAAACCTTGCAGAAAAAGGACTTGGTGATCTTCACAGACAACAAAGTGAACACGAGCTGGCAAACTGCCCTTGCACCTAAGAAAAGCAACAGAACTCTAGGCTGCATTAGGAAGACCATTGCCAGCAATCAGTGAAGGTGATCTCTCCTCTCTACTCAGCACTTTTGAGCCATATCTAGACTGCTGGGTCTGGTTTTGGGCTCCTCAGTACATGAGAGTCAGAGACACAACAGATTGAATAAGGCCCACGGAAAAGGGCCTCAAAGATGATTAAGAGATTGAACATCTGTCACAGGGAGAGGCTGATAGATTTGAGACTCCAAAGACTAAAGCAGAGAAGGCTGAGTGGAATCTGATGGAGGTAAAATGGAAACAGACTCTCAGTGCTGTCCAGTGAGATGATAAGAGGCTGTAAACACAAACTGAAATGCAAGAAATTACCTTAAAATGTGAGGAAAAAATCTTTTTTACTTTCAGTACAAATGACCACCGGAAACAAAGAGGTTGTGGAAAACTGATTCTTGGAAGTATTCAAAACCTGACTGCACAATATCCTGGACAATTTCCCTAGTTGGCTTTAAACAGGGGCATTGGACTTAGGCAGTTTCCAGAGGGACCTTCCATCTGGAAAAGTCTCTGAACTCAGCAATTCAAAACCTCAATGATTCTGTGATTTTGTGAGTCTATGATTTTAGAAAAGATGCCTCTGTGATAAGCCCACAAGTAACTTTTACTTAACAAAAAATAACATTCTTAACATTGATGTTAATGCTTAGAATAGTTTAGCAGATGTACATAGAAATTTCTATTGATCTGTCTGAATGTCCCATTCTGTTAACATGGTTAAAGAATAAAGAGAAGGACATAGTTACCATCACTGTGATTGGTTGCTTTCCACTTCCTGGGCTTAATAGTCAACAGTCTTCTTGGAGGACACAGGCAAGAGACAACCTTTGTTTTTAATCCGTTATAAGGTTTGAGTGTCTATCTTCAAATTGCTACAACTTTGGTCTTTGGTGGATGATGTGGTCCAACAACATTAAAACCAGCTCAAACGTTTACCAATCTTCAATGTTTCAATGAAATTTTTTAGGTAAGAAAGGACTAAATATCTTATTTCCTCCAACCAAAGCTCATGCAGTCATAACAAAGAAGCTCATGGTAGATTTCCTAAGTAGCTTGAAAAACAATGCATACCTCGTATGACTAGGAAAGAAAGGCATTCTCTTGGCTCCAAGATTCCTGAAAGATATATCTATGTGTGCAATTCAGCATTCAAAATAAAAAATGTCATCGTTACAGTGTGGCATTCCGTGAAGAAGAAAAAGGTAAAAGATAATGCTGATGTATTTGTCCTCAAGATCAGGTGTGTCAGTTACCTCCTTTCCTTTTATCTACAGCAATACATTTTGTCAAATTCCTAGAATTCTGTCATTCCAGCACTTCCAGAAAGTTAGTGTTATTGGACAGGAAAAAGAGAAAGCATTTATTCAGTTTTAATTAGAATAATCTGTCATAGAAAATTTCTAATGATACCCATAAATTAAATAATAAAATAGGATTGGCACAGATTTTGACAAAGGGAGGCTTGTTCAAAGTGGACAAATACAGTGAAGGAAGGCAAAGTGCCTGATGTTCAACTGAACAAATTGCTTAATCACAGCTCTTCCAAGCTTAAACTTATGACAATTTCTCTTTCAAAAAGCTCACTTTACATGCAACCATTCTTTTTATGTGTTAATCTACTTTTTTCCTTTTTTAATATAGCTGATTTCACATTAAACCCTTTACAGAGGCTATATGAACATGAGGTTCTATATTCCTATACCGTGACCATGTAGGGGAATTTCCAGTAAGATGAGCTGGTGTGATGGGTTTGAGTTGGGTGTATTATTTGTATTTTTAAAAACTATTTTATTGCTGTAGTGATTAGGATTTCAGGCAATGAGCTAAACCAACATATTACTAAACTGGCAGTCAATCAGATCACTATCACTTCAAGCATCATTTAAGAAGATCTACTTTGTTTTATTATTTATATAGCTCCATATTTCATGGTGCTACATGAAACAAATCAAAGACAGATTCCCTGCCCCCTAAGAGCTTACAGTCTAGGCAAGTACAGGAACAACAGGAGGAGATAACACAGGCAGGGGACTGAAAGGGGAAGTAAATGAAAAGAAGGACAACCAGATTACAGTCACATGAAAAGCTAGTGTGTTTATCTTTGTGGATACAAAGTGGGGAGATGAGGTGCTTGAGTAACTTAATTTTTAATTAGAACTACATTTTATAGGAAAGCCAGAAGAGGGTGTTTTTGAAAATCAATTTTAGTGTCAGAGATGCTCGTAAAGAGGCAGAGAGGTCAGACTGGAAGGGAACAGAACACTAACATATTTGACATTGGAAAACAATGATCTTGACTGTCAGTAGAGTCAATCTCAGTGACTTTGTTTTTTCCCT
>NW_009954333.1:237276-243078 GCF_000747805.2 Chaetura pelagica | reverse complement strand
TCCCTACACTTTTTTGAAAATATGACAAAAAGCACAACTGCTTAAATACAGACTTGTATCTTACTTTGCTGTTAATATAGTGTCAGTACAAATTGACTGTGGTCTCCACTATTTTATCAGTAGACTTTTGGGATGTAATGTATCTTGATTTCTCTGAAGTAGGAGTTTTGAAAGTGCTTTCAAAGTAGCATTTTAATCATCATGTTTTGTGATTTTTGGTGTATTTGGAGACTTCAATGTATTGGGAGACTCTGTAGTTGTGTCTAAAGTACTATAAATATTTTTCCAGTATTCTTCATATAATAATTATACAAAAACTCTTTTATAACATTGTCCTTCACCTCTCTGAATGCCACTATCTCTGCTCATTACACCCTTTCCCCAAAAATATTTAGCTTTGTAGAATATCAGGGTAGTTCTTCTATTTGTGGCTTTGGACTTTGGTAGGACTATTTTTTTTCACAAATTTAGATTTTTCCATTCTGAAATATTAACTATTTAGTGCAGCAGGGCTTAACAGTATTATATTGGGTTTTTTTGAAGACTCTGTTGATGAAACCAGGAGGGATTATTGCACAGAGCATCAAGTAATATAAACAAAAAATAAAAGATTCTTTCAAACCTAAACTGAATTTTTCAACTGAAAGTTGAGATAGAAACTTCAGAAAGTAATATTTCATACAAAACCTGCCAGATACTCCCTGGATATTTTGGATTTGTGTTTGTGTAATAGAAGAACACTGTGAAATGGCCTGCTGATGTCTATAATCACCCCAAACCTTGTTTACTATAAAGCACCACATACCTCTTTATTTCATCCAACTATTTGGCTCAGTCCTTCATAAATGATATTTATCAAAAAGCTAAAGGGCCTTTTTGTCATTTATTCTGTGATATCCACATAGTAATCTACAGAAAAAAAAAAAAAAAAAAAAGAATCCTGTTCAGCTTTTACTTCCAATTGTCATCCACCAGATAGCACCATATAATTGAGCCATAACTGCTTTAAAAATCTTTTCTAGAATGACATTCAAGGTCAGTCAGTGAAGCACCCATCGTCCTGTACTAGGAAATCAACAGACTAATTGAGCTATTATATGAAGCCACATAGAGCAGTTATGTACAGATTCTGCATTTTCATGGGCCAAATAGATACTCACTTGATATTTTTATATTAGCTGGTGTAGTTCCATAGATTTTATTGACATTATGAGAGGCTTTTCATAATTAGAACCTTTTCTTTAGAGTTGAGGATTTCCTTCACAACATCAAAGAGGAACCACTGAGCTTTTTGAAGTATAAAATTACCAGTAGTATTTTCTAATACTTTGGGGGTCAATTCTTTATTAGCAATTTTTCCTTAAATATCTTAATTTTTCTTTGAAAAGCACATGAATATTTACTAATGCACAAGGAAGTAGCAGCATGAACTAGTGTATGTTTTTTTTATAAAAAGGCATCTTTCTACTATGAATCTGTGGAGTCATGCATGTCTTTATCTTAAATACATATCTCCAGTTACTTTGCATATTTCCCTTATTAATGGAAGGCTAAAATTCTCACTGAAATCTTAATTAAGCCACACTACTTCTGTGTTAGGACTTTTGTTCCTTGGGGACTTTGACCCCAAAGGTAAAATATCTGGGACCTACTCTGCATTCACTCTCTCTTTGTCTCACATAAAGCTTAATGAGAATTAGTCGTGTGCATCAAGGTGACAATGGAAACCTGCTTATTTCAACACCCTTAATGGAGAAAAGAAAGTTTTATTTTAATATAATGCAGCATTTTATTACACGATTTTACAAATTTTATTGTAAATCATCAATCAAATGCAATAGCCAATTTTTTTTCCATTCCAAACCATCATCATTAAGATTTTTCATCGTGTTCTATGACTGTTACTTTCTTCCCCTATGTATTTTAAAGAATTAACTTAAAGTTAAATATGTATTATGCAAGTATACTCATTTTCAGAATCTTTCCTAAAGATGTTTTTATCTTCTTTGTACTTCAGACAAAGATAACCTGTTCTTTGCTATCATATAAATGGGGATGAAACTTTCACAAATATAAGAGAATTTGCTTTCTCAGTCCCTGTTCACAATGAAAATGGCCAGCTCAGCCTCTATGAAGATTGATGAGAACTGGGTAGTAGACACAAACCTCCCCCTTTCCCAAATTTCATGATATAATTTGTACAATTTGAACGATACATTTTACACTCCTGTGATAGAAAGATGGTGATAAGATTAAATTAAGCCCCAGTAAACAAATTTGATCATTACTTACCAATGACTGATTATATATGATAATATTAAAGGTTTTTTTAATTAGTCAAATTAATTATTTTACATATAAAGACCATCTTCATAATAATTTTGTTTCATTGACATAACATTCCTACATAGCCCATTCTATACTTTTTTTTTTTTTTGTCAGGATACAAATAGATTTACAGTAGCTGGAGTTGCAAGATTCAGCATCTCTAGGGCAGTGTTTCAAAATGTTATGTCCAGGAACTCACCACAGGCAGTTCATATTTATTAGCTTTGAAACAGGTAAGAGCCAGATCCTGCAAAAAAAACTTCTTACAACCTGCTGTATTAGCTTCTCTCAGAAATCCCAGCAAGTTCTCTGGCCACAAATTCAGGGCAGGAGTCAGCAAGATAGGACAATAAGCTGAGGCAAAGTACCAGTACTGACACAAAGTACTGTACATATGTGGATTCAAACAGCAAATTGAGTGCACTTGAACTGTTATCACAATGTGGTCAAGAGGTCTGTGTCTTTTACCATTTACACACAATTGTTCATGACAGCATGTTATCAGCCTAGTGGAAACCAGAGGTGTAGTATGGCAAGCAGTGGTGGTAGTGCACCTAGTTTTTATATTATCTAACTTGAAAATATGTCTCTTCTAAGATTCCTTTTTCTTGATAAAAATAGTTTTCACCAAACGTTGGTGGTGCACACGCACTACCATTCATGCTTGGCATCACACCCCTGACAGAAACACATGTTCTTATTTTGTTGATAAAAAGTATTACAAAAATTTCCATACAAAAACTATTTTCATAGAAATCTTGCATTTCCACAAATAAACCTGAACATTTTCTTTTTTTTGAAAAAAAAAAAAAAAACTGCTCAAGAATTTTGTTCATTTTACTCTGACTGTATTGAAAAATGCAGTCCTCCTCAAAGCTCTCTACATTCACTTCTTTCAAGTGACCCATCCCACTCCCAATATTAGTGAGAATTGCACAGGCTCCCTTGAATTCAATTAGTAGCAGGAACAAGGGTTTCAAAACCCATTCAGGCTAAAATGCAAACCCTCTAGGTGTGAAACACACTGCTTCCCACCCCCCTTCCTTCTTTTCCCAATAAAAAAAAGAAACTGCAATTGCTTTTCTCTAAATTATTTAAGATACATTCTTTTGTTCTAAGAAAACTTTCATTCATTTAAAAATTGGGTCAAATTATGGATTTATTTTCTTGGATTTTTAGATCTAAGTTCCAGCCCAGGTAAATTTAAGTTACAGATTTTTTAAAAAATTATTATTTATTTACTTAGTTCGGTGACACAGATAGTCCAAAAGCAGGTAAGCAACCTTATATTTATCCTTCTATTATTGGGAGTCATGCGTCTTCACTTTAACATTTCTCCCTTCCAGGAAGCTCATATCGCCTGTCCAGATGGTAGTTTCAGTCTACCAGCAGTTACCAGCTCTTCTATGCTTAGAAGTTCAGAAGAGCATACGGTTTCTCGTTCCGCTACAGTTCTGAGACATTACTTTTCCTAGACTCCTTCCGTGGTTAGTATCATCTTGGGCGTTTGTTTTCCATCTCCTGGCAACTGTTGAACTTCAAAAGGAACCTGTAACTTCTCACTGAGACTGCATTTGAAACCAGCCACAACACTCACATGGAACATTCATTCAGAATGGTGGAAACCCATGACGAACAGTGTAACCCCGCATAACTTGGTTGATCCATGATGCTTGTGATTCGAGTCTGGCCATTGCAACTGCTGAGATCACAGAGTCTCTAGTTCATAGACACAGCGGCATGAGGTAACTCATTTTATTTTGCACAGGTTGCATATTTCCACAGGAAACATTCTCGCAAGGTTGATTGGAAAAAAGACGACAGTTTGTGCTTGGGGTATTTGGCTTCCCAGCTCTAGGCCATGGTTTCTTTACCCGGCAACCTTCTGTCGTTAAACGTGTGCATGTTGATAACTTCTTCTGTTTTCACAATAACAGGGGCCTGTGGCTTGTGTTTTAATCGACGCTGACACTTCAGAGACATCCTTAGCTCCTCTACCATGGCGCTACAGAAGGACCTCTACAGAGGGAAACAGAGGAAGAAGAAAAAAGACAATCTGTAAGGAATGTAGCTGCAATGTCTAGAAGTAGATTCACTCTATTGGCACAGCCTTGTCCGTCCTGTAAATTTGCTTTGTCTCAGCCTGGAGCTCGTAACAAATTACTGTCTTTTAAACATGTATCACATCATAATGAGAATGACTTATCAAGCTGAGATGACTTAGTGAAAAAAAACACCTTGTCTCTACAATTATTCATCTGGCAGCTACTGACCATGGATGTAAATGATATATAAAAAAAAATTTCCAACAGATGTTCTATTAACATAGTTTTGCCTTAGAGGATAGCATCTGAATGTAATATGTGCATGACTTATTCAGTAAAATCTCCTTGCCAATATTTCAAAACAATACATTTTAATTCTAAATTATTTAAATAGCTGCTCCTCAGCAAAACAAGCTTTAGTGTAGGAAGTTGACATAAATCAATGTTTAAATAGTGTTAAAATGCAGACTCGTTACAGAAAAAAAAATGTTTTCTCCATTACTTTTAATATCTAAAAACTGCATCTAAACATTTTTCCACTATGATTTTTGAAACATGTATTTGCAAAGGATATTCAGTTTCATTGACCTTTATGAAGAGTACACTATCTTAAAAAAGTTTACTAACATGTTTGAATCAGAAGCTAGATCCTCAAAGACTTTTTAATCCATTTTGCAGTGCAAGAAATTTAAAAGGTAAAATAAAATCTCCTTTATTCCCTCAGTCTGGCTGATATCTCGAATGCCAATAAAGTGCTGAGCAATTAGCTTCTCCTCAGTATGAGAACTGGAGTATGGAAGAAATCTAGAAGGAACATGAGTCTCAGTTTTGCTGACAGTGAGTTGGCCACAGTTATCATACACTTTTACTTAAATGTATTGACTAAATAACACATCCCAGAGCCTGAGACGTTGCGATTAAACCTCTGACAATTATTCTCAACCAAAGAAAACTTGAGGTATAATCTAGCCTTTTGTATTTTTCTTACTTAATAACCAATCTGCAGTTCAAGGAGACAATCTGGAAAAATAAATAAATAAATAAACCCCCCCCCCAAAAAAAAAAAAAAGGTGGGGGGAAGGGGAAAAAAAATTACATCTAGAATTACTGCAAGTATCTCTTGATCATTGTGTTATTTTGTGTGATTAGTGGTAAATCATCAGCCAATACGTAATAGTCTAAATTATCTCCCAAATCAAGAATGCTATATTTAAAAACAATTACATCTCCATTATTCATACAAACCTGGAGTTTGGAGATTAAATCTAGAAAATATTTAAGCACCTCTCCCTACCGAGTTCTTCGGGAAACTGTTTATCAAAATGTGCATTCAGCTTCCAACATCCAGGGCTGAAGACACACTGAGCAGCAAGGCTCTCAGTTTTCCACATCAGAATTTATAGGTTTGCCATTTGTCCACAGTCAGTAG
>NW_009954333.1:232485-237212 GCF_000747805.2 Chaetura pelagica | reverse complement strand
TGCTGAACACATTGGTGCTTGGCTCAGTCCTGGATCCTGTCAGAATTCATACTCAAGTTCTCCATGTGCAAGGTCATCAATTCAAGTAGGTGTGCACTGAAAGGACCTAACAAATCAAGTTCCTCTAAAGAAGCAGCAACTACTAAAGAAGGACATGTGGCAAACTTGACAACTTTCTTCTGTGCAGCCATTCATCAGCTGGAGCACCAGAGCTGAATGTGAGACACATTTATGAGTGTCAATTCAGTAGTGGCTTTTGCGGGAGATTTATGCTTCAGTGTCTCAGCAAAAGGCTGTGACTTGCAGTTCCCACTTACTGATCCTTCTCAGCTTTGTATGGAAACAGTCAACAGAGACAGAGCAGAAGAGAGAAAGAGGAGAACATTTGTTGTTCTGTACATGAAGGATCAGAGCACACAGTGACAGAGGAAAGACTTCACTGGTAGCTGTGTTTCAATGATGAGTACAATATTTTTATGTTAAATTTTGTTTAGTGCAAAAAGAGTGCAAACACAAGTTCCAGTAATGAGTTAGAAGTGAACCTGAAACCCTCTAATCCTGAACAAATGTCCTCTTCTCTAATCCTCTGTATGAATAAGGGAATAGGCAGGTGGGGAAGTAAGGGTAATCTTACTTTGGCTGTGATGTTCTTCCTTTCTCACATGCCCTTCTTCTGCTGAGTTTGAAATAAAGAAATGACACCTACTCAACTCAGAATAGAAAAGGCAAACCCAAAGGAGAGATATATCTCTTTGATGCAGAGTCAAGCACAAGTCCTTCAGAGGACCAAGTTCAAGACAAAAGTTGTCATTTCTGGCTGGCTACATGGGGTGACTTCTGCAATGGATGCTCATTAACAATCCCTTTTAAAAATGTACTGGTGCACTGGATTGACATCCAAGACAGAACTCGTAGTTTCCATTATTTCAATGAGGTGGTTAAAATTTCTAATTCAATAGTCTGAGACATAATATGCCAGATCACCATGCATAAGGTCTCTTTGCTTAGAATTGTGTAGAAAACAGGAAGATGCACCTCCTTCTTATCCAGCTGTGCTTTGAAAGAAAAATGTTCAATTGTCTTAGACTTAGTCTTTTCTTTTTTTTTTTTTTTTTTTTTTTTAATAAAGTGCTTTTGCTTAACATCAGAACCACAGTTATGCTTATGAATCTGAAATTAGCCCTGAAATCTTTGGAAAGGGCAAGATTTACTTTAACATTCCCAAATGGTTTACAAGAAAAATTGCTAAGGTTTGCAAATGTTGGCATTTTCACTACATGGGGAACACAGCATATAACTCAGGAATTTCATGGGGAATCCATTAAGAAGTAAATGCTGCGGCTCTCAGTATTACATCACCTCCAGCCATGATATGTCTCTCACTGCTGGAATCAAAGGCCTAACTGAAACCTTCTGAGGAACAAAGTCCTTCTAAATTTAGAAATGGTACATTAGCACGTAGCACTTTCAAGATTGTGTCACTTGTCTGTTTTTTGTTTTGTTTTGTTTTTTTCAAGACATCTAACAAGACTGCCAAAACAGAGTGAATTCTTTTCAAAATTCATCAATCCAACAAAACTTTTCACAAAGATCTGCCAACACTTACCAAAATGTAAAATATTTTAGGCAATGTCAGTAGGAACAGGATTGCAATCAATAGGAGATACATGTTTTTAATGCCAAGATCTGAATTTTCTTGCATATGAGATCTCAAAAAAATAGCCAACACATTTTATCTGATAATTTTACTTGGATCTGAAAACACATTAAAATGAGAAATGTTGGCAAGACTGACAGTCTTAAAAAAGGCTAGTAAAAAAGTTTTGAGATAATTACTTTATCTAGAACGTTTCCATTCTGTGTTTTCAAATTATTTTGTATAAATAAAGTTTCTGGGAAATTATGTGTGTATATTATCTTAAAAATATTATTTAATTACTTCAATAACTTTTTTTTGTTTACTATATAGAAATAGAAATTCTTTCTTTGTCTCATTTCAGTTCCAATCTCTGTACAGTCTCCATTTTCTGTACAGTTAAGCTTCATGTTCTCTCATTACTTTTTGAAAAATACATCATGAAAAAAAGAAGTAGCTCTAGAATATTATTTTTCTTTTGGTGACAGGTAAACGACATTTTCAGATATTATTTTAGAAAATACAATTGAATGTCTCTATTCTGAATTCAACTGGCTGCTCAGATTGTTAGGGGAAAACAATGAAATGTTTACAGAATTTATAGGCTATAATTCAAAACTGTTATCCATCACAAAATTGAGCACTTTTAGCACCTATTACAAGACTCTGCTTAGTTCAAAGAAAATAACCTTTTGCCTCTGACTTACCTTCCATACTGCAGGCATGTTATAAGTACATCAGTTATTGATTTTTCACCAACCCTTACAAAATCATAGGTCGTCTTTTTAAATATTACCAGAAAGCAAATGCTGCCTCCAGGGCATCTTAGATGTAATCAAAGAGTAGAAGAACTGAAGAAGGGCATACAGCTCTCTAAAGGGTGCAGTTAAGTGCAAACATTTTGTTGGAGCAAAACAATCACCAGAAAACATTAGAAAAAAGAGCTACAAGTGGGGAGTTCAAGTGTACAAAATAAAAATTTAATCAGAACTCTAGATCTTAACCTTTTAACACAAAGCAGTTTTGAAAAAGTTCATCTCCTCAAGAAGAGTAAAGAAGCAACTGATACCTCTCTCAGTCTTCTTCACAGCTGACAGCTCACAAGTCTTGTAGAATGAAGTTAACAATTATGCAAAATGCTACCACTGTTTACAGTCTATTTAGACAGCCTGTGCATTGCTTTACTGCCTGAGAAAAAGTACATATCTTTGTATGTATGTATTAATGAAAGCTAGACAAAATTTAAACTGTTTCTATTATATTGCTCTATAGGAATTTAGAAAGTTAATTTGAAATCATATTAGCATTTGTTAGAGAATTATGAAACTATCCCCACAGATTTTCCTTTCAACATCCTACAAGCGAGCATCAGGAAGACAGGAATGACATGCCTGTACCACTCAACATTGTGATTGAAGTAAATAATATTCATTGTGTTTTAAATATAAAAATCTCCAATCACTTGCTGGTTTATATTTTTTCTCTCTTTGATAGAGTAAATATAAAATTGACTGTCAACGTAAAATAAAAACCTGTATTATTTACTCAGAATCTCATTACTTCCCAACTTGTGTGTCAGGTATTTTTTGAAGGCATGGTTCAGTTTCTTAAAGCAGATACAACAGTAATCCTGAATCTTCTTCTTATTTTATAGATCAATTTTCTAGCATCTAGTAGTATTTATCAATCAATCTTTTTTTTGTCTTCTTGAAGCTGAAAATGAATGCACAGCCCTACCCTGACCCTCCCTCCTAATCAGTTTCTGCTTCCATATGCCACTCCTCCAGGGATTTTGGATGTGTATATGGAAAACCTGCCAATCAGACAGAAACAAATCCTAGCAAAATGTTGACTTCGGTTCACAAAGAGACAACCAATTAATCAAATGAAAATAAACTCAGATAAAGAGAAATCACATTTCAGTGTAGCTGAAGCATTACCATTTCAAAAGAAGTTAAAGTACCCTTGTAATTATCAGATTTTTAGGTCATCTAGATAGATATCTAGTCTTAGACATGATTGTTGATTGGAGGTTGCTCACATATCTATGTAGATACACATATATATACACAAATGATTTGATTACCTTAAAAACATTTTGCCACACAAACCTTTCAGATGTTGTACATATTCAATCCACAGCAAACACAAAGCACAAGTACACTGCAGACAAAATTCACATCAGTTGCCTGAAAATATCACCAATTTCAGATTTAGCAATTATTGGGTTTTTTAAATTTATTATTTTTAATTATTTAATTTTTTTTTAGAAGTAGAACGAGCAACAATTCTAGGAAGTTATTTACATGTCAAAATATATGGGAGATTTAATTGCCTATTCAAATAAAGACAATAATATAAAACACAATAAAAAATCAATGCCATAAATTAAGCTTTGTTTCCATCATAGTACCTGCAAAGTCAAGAACAGTAGAGTTGCTTCAGACACCTTGGTGAAGCATAAGATGCTTCACTTTGTAACTGAATTGTATGTTGCTTGTTTCAAAGACTTTTCTAGCTATTTTATGGAGAGGATCAACAAGAATCTGATGGCACTTTCCCTTCCTCTAACAAAATAACACTGAAATAATCTGTGGACTGAAGAGCTCAGTGAGCTTTAGTTATGTGATGAATTTAGGTGATATACAGGACCTCACTGCAGGCCACTTTTAGCACAGGTTGTTTGTGTCTCCCAGTTGGACAATAAGATTTCATCTTGCCTTAAAATAACTATCAATTCACGTAAAAGAGAAACCCACTTCAGCCACTCTCAAATTCTAAAATATATGCCCTGAAAAAAACTAAATGCACTCTGGTGGATGACAGACTTCTGGTAAAGCAACTTGGAGTCCACTTAAAGTCTTCTGAAAATATTTAACTTGGTTTCCAGTCTGAGTGCAGCCTGACAGTTACACTAGTTCCTGTGGCTGATGGGGAACTCCTGTCAGTGTAGTAAGCTCTTTCAAAGTTGACTTTCTTTAGCTCTGCCAGCAGCCTTTCTGGCCATCACTCTGACCATGATGTTTTTTCTGACTCACCTGTGGACCTAGGCTGGGGCAGATGGGATTGCACTTGTGTGGTTCCACTCTTT
>NW_009954333.1:227516-232346 GCF_000747805.2 Chaetura pelagica | reverse complement strand
CTTTCCTCTCAGAGAAATCCCAGAGGATGGCATAGGGGAATTGCTCATCAGCCCCGAGGGCTCCCTCTCATGCAGGATTCCACAAGGTTTCATCCTGTCATCTCTCCTTTCAACATGTATATGAGGCCACTGAGGAGATAATGAAATAATTTGGGCTGTGGTGTCATCAGCACACAGATGATACGCAGACCTACTCTCTGGTCAGACCAGGATGGTGCAGACATTTTGTGCTTCCAGCATCTGGCTGAAATAGGGGTATGATGGCAGCTTAATCCCACTAAGTGCTATGTGGCACAATTAAAGGGAAGCACTTGGAAGATCTACCCTTATCAGTCAGTTCCACCTCTTGTGAAAGAGGTTTACAGTCTCAGATTTTTCCAGGTTCCTAAGTTTGGTTCTGGGTTTTTAAAATTTATCAATGGTGGTGAGGACTCACTTGTGTTTCAGTCAGTGGCAAGAATTGCTACTGGTGTGAAGCTGCCCACACCAGTCCAAGTCTTCTTCCAGACTATGGTAGTGCTGTCTAGTGTCCCTGGACAATGGCTACAAATGACTGCCAGCTGATTGCTGGTAGCAATTCATGGTACTTCAGCCATGTAGCTGCTGCTGAGCAAACAAATAACAGACTATATGGTACTGCCTATCTGATTTAGACTGACATCCAATGCAACACTTTAATGGTTCTGTATGCTGTGATCACAGCTGTGCAGGGTATTTCTCTGCCTTTCAGCAGAGAAGATCTTTATTGCATCTGAGATCTTGTGCTCTCAGTCACTGGATGTGAAAGTTCATTCAGATTTTAAATAATTTTTTTTTATCCTAGATCTAAATTCATTCACTGCTTGTCCAAAGAAGGTCAGGTTTGTTGATCTTCAAGCATGGAAGGAAATTCTGATGATATGGAAATAAACCTTCAGAGTATGAATGTATCTGGGTTAAAATACTCTATATAACACCATGTAGTTCAATTTAAAATAAATAGTCCATTTTACAGAGATGTTTTAGAAAATAAACACAGCCTTTCTTTCCTAAACAACTTTTTAATAGTTTGCTGACCTAAAGTCACTAGACGTTATTCACTGTGAAAATTTATACTAGTTTTATAGTTCAGTGTGATAGCAGAAACAGTATAAAATTTGGCATGGCCTCAAATCATATTGAGCAGAGAGAGACTCTTTGTATCAATTCAATGCCAAGGGTTTCTACTGTTTTGGAAACACTAAATGCAATACTCAGATTACACACCATGGAACCAACATGGTTAGCATCCGTTTCTCTGTAATTACCTGGTTTCATCTGGCAGTTTAGAATATTGTCTCAATCTAAAAGGCAGCTGGAAGTGCTTGTTACTTTGCTGGCTCTTACAAATGTCAAAGTAATCTAAACCACATGACATAGACTTTGCTTAGTTCTCCCCTTAGCTGCAGTATAGCTATTAACTCAAAATGCAAAGGTTAATATTTATATAATAAAATATTTGCATACGTGATATTTTAAAATAGTATTTAGAGGGAGATATTAGAATTATTAGAAATACATGAATATTCTATAATCTGATAGCCTTTTTTTCTTCAGAATGAAAAAAAACCACTTTTTTCAGAGGACCCAATAATTCTAGAATGTAATTTTTTTTTTCTTTTTTTTTAATACTGATGAGTGAAAGTGAACTATACTTGCTATAAAGTCAGTACATGTAAGGATTAAAAAAAAAATAAAATACAAGTTTAAATTATTGCCAAACATAAAATATCCTGTAACTCAGACCTCTAACTTAAGCCCTTATCTCCAAATTAATATCTACAAAGCAACAGTGAGCCTCCTGAAATCATATTCCTACATTTGTACTTGTGTAATAGTCAATATTACATACATTTCTAATCTTTGTCTTCTTTGCTTCTTGAATGATATTAATAAAGAACTGGGTTTGGAACTAGATGATCTTTAAGGTCCCTTCATACCCAACCATTTCTATGAAAAAATCAAAAACACCTGAGAAGCAAAGTCTTGGTTAGGTATTGGTTGAACTGAAATGAAAAAAATAAAAATAGAAATCTTGCTTTTAATATTTTACTGTTTGCAAATGATTTAGAAAGTGCCACAGTCAGTCAAATTGGGTTTTTTTCCACTTTTTTAGGTTTTGTCGTTTCATTTCTTTTTTTCCCTGTGAAAGCATTTGTGAGTTTGATTTTTTTTAATTATTTTTTTTGGGGGGGAAGGGTTTGTTGGTATTTTTCATAACAGTTCCTTCCAATAAAGACTATCCCCTAATATATAGTTAGGTCGCCTCCAAGAAGACATTTAATTATAATTAATACCTCAAATTCAAGCAATCACACACTTGCAGATATACAAATTTGTGCAACCTGATCTAGAGGTAGGGTTCCTTGCTCATGGCAGGGGGGTTGGAACTTGATGATCTTTAAGGTCCCTTCCAACCTTAATGATTCTGTGAATCTATCATTGTATGAAATTAGCCATACACTTCTATACATCCACAGACAGGGCTCAAGGGAGCACAGGATGATAGAAGTTTGCAATTTTCCAACTATTTATCTGCAGAATGCAGTGTCCTAATGTTGGAAAAATATTTTCTTTTATAAGCTGTCACAACTCCTGCTGCTTTTCCCAGCCAACATCTAAAATTCGGAGGTTGCTCCATTGCAAAATGCAACATGACAACACAGACTAAGTCACTGACTGTACATCATATAAAGGTTACTTGGGATATAAATCCCAAAACTTTTACTTTGATTTACCAAGACTGTCCACATTCTTTTGTTTATTGTAGCCTGAGCAAAGGCATTTTTAACTTTAAAATTTTTTGAACTTGCTTCCCCCTGGAGAGGAAAAAAAAAGCAAGCAACTTCACTAGGCTGGGATTTACTTTGGGGTTGTTCCAAAACTATTAGAAATTACTATTCCAAATGTCAAAGGCTTTTGATATTAAGTGATTAGGAATACTCTCTGAACTCCAATAACTGCATTTCTTCAGAAAGTAAGGAAAAAAATAGTAATGAAAATGAATTAAGTAAGATTTGGAAAGAAAACCCACACACACATACACACACAAAACCGCCACAACAACAATATAAAATTCAACATAAAATACTCTGGTAAATGAAGATGGGATGTGGAAAATGTTATTATTTTGCATATGAAATGATTCTGGTACTTTTGCACTGTCGTGAAGATAACAATTAAAACAAAGAAGGAAATACTGACTTTGTACACATCCTGCTAATAATGAAGCACACACAATATTTCAGTACTGATTAACTTCTTCCTGTAAGACCATCCCATTTAGGCAAATAATTCATATGCACTTTGCTCACCTCAGTTCTAAAAACAAGCATTCTAAGACATACAGAGTAAATTAAATTTATTCTGGTGCAAATACATTGCAGAAGAACCTTGGCAAATAAATTCATATTAGTGTTTACCCTAACTTCATGTAAATCAAGACCAGTTAAACTGTATTTGAGAGAAGCACACAAAAGATGTGGTGTCATTTGTCTACAGTTATAACAAAAGAGCTTTTTCAGCCTAGAAGCCATCAGACCTTCTTTGCCTCTTAGGAAAGATGTGGGTCCACTACATTAATAACATCAGGTTTCAAGACAATGATAAGCAAAGGACTGTGAAGCCTGTCATATGAGGAAAGGCTGTGAGAACCGATTTGGTTCAACCTTGAAACCTTAGCACCATGTTCCAGTACTTGAAAAATGGCTACAAAGAAGATGGAGACTCCTTTTTTACAAGGGATGACAGGGAAAAAAACAAGGGGTAATGGGTAGAAGTTACTCATGGGGAGATTCTAACTGGACAGAAAAAAAATTTCACAATGAGAACAATCAGTCACTGGAATAATCTCCTTATGGAAGTGGTGGAATTCCCAACATTAGGCACGTTTAAGATTCAGTTGGACAGGGTGCTGGGCCATCTTGTCTAGGCCTTGATTTTGCTAAAAAGGGTTGGACCAGATGATCCTTGAGGTCCCATCCAACCTGGTATTTTATGGTTATGCAACCTCTAAAGCCAACATCACCTTTTCCAAAGAAACCAAAACCAGGACTGGTACAAGGACAAACACTTGCAATGGTGACAAAAATACATGTTGTATATATTCTTGACACTGCCTTCAGTAATAATGTGAATTTCATCCTAGAGTTTTCGGCAGTGCACATGAGGTTTCTACCAAACAGCTGAAATGGCAATATCTGTTCACAGTGTGAAGGTGGCATCCAAATGGGAATAATCTCAGGGAAGAAGTAGGGTTTTTAAATTTAAAAATAAATTAAAAAAATATCAACAAACAAAAACCAAAAGAAAGGTCAATAAATTCTCAATCTGAGAATCAACAATATATTATGCTACATATTAATGGTCTTCAAGGTCGTTGCTTTCCCTGGCCCTTAAGATAATAATATGAGCTATTCAAAACTAAATGTATGAAATGAGCATAAACCCATAAGACATTGACGCACATAAATATATATTAAAAAAAGGACATAGTAATTGTTTTAAATGGCTTCTACTTCTAACATTGCTTATTCACTGACCTCTGAGTGCCTGTTAAAATCAGAGAGCAGGTCATTTACCACCAGAAGCAATTATAAAATGCAAATGACTGAGCATTTATTGTCAAGATTGGCTAGATAAAAAAGGTCTGCTTCATAACATGTTTCCAAGCAGATGACATAATTAGATGTTTGCATTGTAAGCAACAGGAAATAATATAAGCCTTTAGCATTTTTTAGAAAGGGTACAATTAAAAAATAGGTGAGCATTGTGACATAAATTCTGTTTAAAATAATTCCCTCTGAGAAATTA
>NW_009954333.1:185498-227501 GCF_000747805.2 Chaetura pelagica | reverse complement strand
AGGAATGCAGTCAGGACAAGTCTTCAGTCTGCCATCTCCTACTCCTTCCTAATGTGTCAACTGGGATTCCAAAATTCTTCCACAGAGAAGGACAATGATTTGTCTTTCCAAGTACTACTCCCTCTGAAAAAAATATCAATGAGACCATGTACTAGCTAGGACTAGAGGAGTTATTTCACTCAAAATACACCCCAGGTTATCACATTGCTCAAATGTGTGTTTGAGGTAGAGAGCAAATTCAGAAGTATTGTCAACTGTAGCAAAACTACCCTTTTATTCCAAGCAGACCTAGTTCTGACCTGCTTATGGCTCAATGAGTTTTGAATGGCTAAAAATGACATCATAAAAGAGTCCATATATTCCTCTTTTCACATCCATTGTGAAAAGTGGATGATGTGAAAAGTGAAAATCAGACCCATTCTGGATCTTGTAGAAAACACTTAGGAAATCAGGACACTCATTTTTCAAACAAACCAGCCATAATGTCAGTGACTGACAGTCTAACTGTGATAGCATCCAGGCTTATCTTTACTTTGAAAAGGTGACATTAAAAGAAGAATGTCTCTGTATCTGGAAAATGCTGTGGTGGCACAAATTCGTGTGTGGTGGTCTGCTTATTGATATCTGTTTCCCCAAAAAATTGCAACCAGTGTCACTTGTTATCTTTGGATTTTTGAACACACCGGGAGTGTGGATGTTCTGAACCACTTTAGTTACAAGATGCAAAAGGTTTTTTAGCAAACAAAAAACATTTTGTCTGAAGCTTTTCTGAGCTCATCTTGCAAGATTTCACACCAGCCAATGTCTCTGTTTACATGTGCACTCCAGGAAAGGGATGACACTGAAAATACTAAAAAAAACCCTAGATTATATACTTTAAATCTGCATTGTTGACCTACTAGAAGAGCAACTTCTCTTCTTCTATTTTGAATACATTAAAAAGCAAACATACATATTCATATGTCCGTTTATATCCCAGGACACTGCATATATTCAGCAGCTGAAGTTAACTGATTTCCTTTTGTTTCATTGGTTGTTAATGTGATCTTTGATCTTCTCTGTCTCCAAATGTTGACAAGCATTATACAAATTCCAGAATGATACTCTGATTCTAAAGGGATGAAAGTATAAATGCTACCAAAAGCAAAGGCTCCTCTCTCCCTGTGGGGTAGCCAAAGTGGTGTTGTTTGCATGTTTTACTCATCCCAGCAGAGGGATGTAGGGACTGGAAATGGATGACAGTGCTGCTTACCTCCCCTTTGACTGCTGCTCCTCCATCTCCTAAGCAAAAGGAAGTTGCTAATATGGAGAGGAAGAAGAAGAAGTTCACTGAAGGTCTGTGTGGGCTGGGAGAAGAGTGGATGAGAAGATGCTGGGGTAGATCATGGGTAGGGATGCTGGTAAAGTCTTTCGGTTAATTTCACTTCATAAGCAAAGTTTCACTGAAATTCTATTGGTTTCCTGATACCAGGGTAAGTGGGTGTAGTGGGGAGGGGAGAGGAGGGAGGGGAGACATTGGCAGCAATGAGGACTCTTTCAACTGGCTCTTTCAACTGCTTCAGATTCACTTGGAACTTTTAAAATTGTCTCAATATGTGATGATCTGATAAGAACTTTCTGGTACAAATAGTGTTAAATGGTCAGATATCCTTAGTGATTGCTATCTCTAGCCATCATTAGCAAACAGAAAAAGAAACAAATAAAAAAAAAAAACAACAAAAAAAACCAAACAACCCAAGAAAACCAAAACCAGAAAATCATAGGGCTTAGAGAAACAAGCCCTTCCAGAAGTTTGTTTGCTTCCTGACACAGCTTCCAGTAATCTGTTACTGTCACATAAGATATGCATTCACACCCTGCAAAATACTGAAGTCATGTTACAAGATTATCAAAACAGTCCTATTTTTGAAGTGAGTGTTAAAAATCCATAAAAGCTAAACCAAATTATACTGATATCCATATGAAAGCCTTACCCGTGTTAAGAGTGGATAAAAATTATTGAGACCTACATGGGTTACGTAAATAACTACCATCTTTTTCCTCACAAATTCATTTCAGAAACATAACATTCTGGTAGTATGTCAACAGAAAGGAATCAGCCTGTTAATCCATCGAGAAGAGGAACTAAATCATCCTTTAACAATTTAATAAAATGTACCCATGTTCAAAACGTGTTTAGGACCTTGTGACCTCACATGTTGTGTGTTTTTAGAAAAAAAAAAAAAGCAAACTTCTTTAACAATATATTTGTAATGGGACATTGCCCAAAGTTCACCTCAAAGGAAGTGAAATAAACCGTAGATTTTCTTGTTAATAATTCCCATTACAAAAATTTATCAGTAGCATCTGGAAAAAATACCAATAGAAATGTAACTGTTGGGTTTACTACTGATTTATTAAATGAAATTATTAAATAGAAATATAGAAATTGCCATAGGTCACAAGCTCCTCAAAAGGAGAAGAAAAAAAGATAACTAGTAAAATCTCAATTTGCATAATTCAGAATATGTCATAGCAATTAAATGTATAGTTTGAGTTTAGGTTTAAACATGGGCACATATACAGAGTGAGATTTATTTATTTATTATGCAAAAATTATAATTCCCACTAAGAATTTCACAAGTTATTACTAGTGTTGGCACAATTACAGTATTGTGATTGTAAAAATTGAAATACAGAACAAACTAACACTAGAGTTTTGAAAACTGAGTCACTTTGAAATTACAGGACATCATATCAGTGGAAAAGCCACTAAAAGGAATCATGCTGAAATAATCTTTTTCCAGATGCTACCAGGACGACTTAGCAAAGAGAAACTTTCATAAAGAACATTTCTATAGAGACATTTTTAGATTGTTTCTTTGAGCTACAGACAGTTTGGCTTTTGAAAATCAGAATTATCTGTAGAAAATTAATGTTTCCCATTACAGGTTCGGATTTCTTCTTCATCCTTAAAATTAACCGCAGTGAACTTCCAGGAGTAAAAAGCTGTCTTTTTTCAGGCTTGAATAAGAGGAGAAATAGTCACTTGTCCTGAAATCTGGCTACAATTAAACACATTGAAGACAAATTAAAAGCTGTAAATATAAAACTCTGGGTTCTTTGCTGTGATCCTTTGTTATACAAGTACTGTACTCTACAATAAACAATCAATATACATCACCTACATTTTGCTACCAAATGCTTAAAATATTATTTAAGTAGACTATAAATACAAAAGAAAAATAAGAAAAGACAATATTTACCTTTTCCAACTGGGCATTTTTTTTTGATTTGTACAAAAACTCCCCCACTGCCACAAATACAGAAAGCACCAGTCCTGCTGCCAGCACGATGAATATTCCTCCAATATTTTGAACTCCCAAAGCACTGGCCTCTTTACTTTCCTCCTCTGGGCAGCCATTGCCTCTCCACCATTTCTCTTTCATCATGTGAAGTTTGCCTTCCTCTTGCAGCTGAAGAATTGCTATGGTGATCTTGTCTCTGTATGGTGAACCTAAAGAGACCATAGGGAACATCTGTTTCATGGGATGTATTTCAAGGAAAGCTAGTTATTCCTAATGAGAAGAAAATGTATGATAACATCACAGGAAAAACTATATACTCTACTATAATAATATTTATTGAAAAGCCATTTACATCTCACTGTGGTCACATAAGCACAATCCCACACACACTCACATATAAATACATATGTACAGTTTGATTCAGTTGCTGTTGCCTGTAAACAAAGCAACTTGATGTAACAAGTCCTATCACACTTAGTCCCACAGTCTCAAATATCTTCATGCTCATTTTTTATATCCAGAAAACTATTATTAACCTTTCCATTTCCATCAGACTTTTAATTATACAGTAGTAGATTTAGTCTAAAATGCACAAATCTACTGGCTGTTTCTTCATAGCTTTTTACCTTGAAGCTAATCCAAGTTCTGATATGTAATACTTTATACTATTACATTATTAAAAGAATAAACCACAAGTTATGCTTCAAGACCAAGCCACAAACATGCACAAGGTACCTTCCAAGCATATACTTAATTATTAACAGTACCAAGCAATACTCTCAGAAAGGTAAGGTTAAGCATGTTTGGATAACAGGGATATAATTTTTCACATTTTAATGTACTTCTCATAATTCAATATTATAGATGACATTATAATTTTGCAGCTTTTGAACATTTCATTATTTTAAGGGGCAGTTCAAATGGCAATGTCATATCTTTGTATGTCATCTACTCTTCATTATATAGTGCATAAGGACTTTTCAATGAGCATTTTAAAGTCTACATTAATTAATGAATAATGCCAATGGAAAAAGCTTTTCTGTTCTGAATGTTTGAGACTAAATCACATCAGTTAGAAGTGCTTTCTGTATTAAGATTAGTGCAATGTTTAAGGAGAGAACAAAGGCATCATTTTTCTTCTCCTCCTTCAAAAACAGGAACAAAAGACTCTTCACTGAAGTGGTAAAGAAATCCCAGGAGAAAAAAAAATATATATGAAATGGCATGACATCCCCTCTTTCATGTGATATGAATGCAATTCTACAAATAATCCCTTCTCTTTTTCTTTCTGTCATAATAATGTTTCTTATTACCTATAATTTTTACAGCGTCTCCTTTGGCTGAGGAGTAAAATGTGTTTTCATTAATTTGATACTTTTAAAAAAAATCCTCAGCATTCTTTAGAGACACTCACCACATTTGACTGTATCATGTACTGTGATTGACTGTGAAGGAGGTGAAGGAATGAGTGGATAGGGTATTTTATGCTTTCTGTGCTCTTGGAAAGCATACATATTCTTTAGGAATTTCATCCAAATTCTTCTTTATTTCTTCAAGTCCTTACATATCTAGAGCTTATCACGAGAATAAAGACAACAGCAAAGCGTTGCAGTGCCAGCAGGGATTTAAAACATAGAAAGGACCCTTAATTACAAAACACTCTGGTCTATTAGTTTTACTCCAGACTAAAAGGTGTAAAAAGCTGCCTCAAAACATTTGCTTTTCAAGAACTTGGGGTTTTAGCATCTGTATTTGGAAGATAATGATGTCCTGTACTCGAAGCTAAACTGTGTTTACATGGGACTACATAAGAAACTGAAAGAAAGGAAATAAACTCTTCTACTCTCTTTTGTAGGCAGGGGCCTAAGTCATAACATTTCAGAATGTCCTGATTATGAAGAAACTCTGCAAAATCCTGTGTTTGGTACATTTCTTCCGTCAGTTGGAAGGAAGTGATTAGTGTGGGGAAGTATAAGTGCATGCTATAAGCTTTAGGGGGATATTTTCAGCATTCCACTGCCTATAAATATTTAACAACAACAACATCTTAAATAACATAAGATTCTGAGAAGTAATCTTGAACCTAGTTTAAACCATCTCTGATCTGATAGGCTGCTTTCTAATTAAACTAATTTGCATTTCATTTCCACACTTGCTGTTGGTCTAAATATAGGCAGCATCAACTATTCTTCATGTATTATTTATATATCTAGGGACTAGATTTGTACAAGTACAGTTCTAGTCCATTTGAAGCGCTTAAAAAATTAATTAACTTAGGAATTCATAGACAGAAACTATAAAGCACATGCTAATCCTATCTACAACCAGCTAATTTTATGAGGATTTCATGAGAAACATGCAGTTAATAGTGATTCGGTTCAACAGTATCACTTACTGTTGGTGATTTGCAAAACTGGGCGCAAATATTTGGGGAGCAGACAGATTGCAGGGCCTCTGGTGCTCCTACTGCAGTATCTGTGTTTACTGTAGCTTGTTAACCTACCTTAAAAATTGTAATGTCACTAGTAAAAATCAAAGAAGATGACCAATTGCACACTGCTGCTGTTAAATGAAACATTTAAAATGTCACACTTCTGAAAAAGCTGGCATTCACTGCTGCAATTCTATTCTGAACAATTTACAATTATTTAAATTTATTGGCTCACATTTTGCAACCAACAATGAGTATACCTCATTATCTGATACTTCCAGAAAAGTCATTTTCTGTGTTGTTCATACTGATACAATCAGATATTAAGAGAATAAAAGAAGCATAGCAGCAATATTATTTCCTAAGATTTTATTTCCTCCTAGAAGCACCTCAAGTAGCTAAAAGTATCGCAGTCTGATCTGTGGATGATAAAGTCAAAGAAAATAAATAAAAAATATGGACAAGGCAACCAAATTACACTCTGGATGTTAAAATTGTTTCCTTGCAGAAATGAAAAAAAAAAAAAATCAGCAAGTAAATGTAAAAGATATTTGGCATTAACTAGTAGGTTTTGTTATTACTCCTATGACATGACTGAAAAATGAATCAAGCACCTCCATGAGATGCTGCAAGAAGGCCACGTCCTGTTTTTCTTGAGAGTTTTTAAATTAGTACATATTTCATATAACATAATTTACTGTTCAAGAGAAAAAAGAAAAATGAAGACAGAAACTTTAGGACTCCCAGTCAATGTATATAAGTCACAGTCATAAATCCATTACAATACTTTACATTTCAATATGTAACAAAAAGACAAACAGTTGAAAAATAAAAAAGAAAAATCTTGCCAGGTTGTACATGGGGGGAAGACTTGGAGGTGACAGACACACTAGTATTTAAAACTCTGTCTCAAAATCAGGGAAAAATATAATTATATAATCTTCCATTGAGTGCAGAGAAATGGATACATCCAGTGCAGAAATATCTGGGTTTATTTCTTCCCTCTCTTTTCCTAGTTCCTACAGCTTTCATTTCTTTATTGGTTGAAGAACTATTGCCATGAAAAACTGGGACTACAAGAGTTACAGAAAATTATCTATACATTATTTGATGATCACACACTAATTGCTGTTTGCAGGGATGAGAATTTCTGCCAGCAGAAGAATTTGACAACCTTCTGTTACAGATTATACTGTCCTTAGTGCTTTCCTCTGATCAATAAACTCAATGCAGTGATGCAGTTATCTGCTTATGAAAATTGAAATTATAATGAGAAGTGGGATTAATATTATCTGAAGTGTCTGTACAAAACTAAGATAACAAAGTCTCAGAAATACTGTAGAAGTTAAATACAGGTACGTTTTCTGCCCTGAAGTCTAAATGTATCAAGATTTATACACATAACAATGCTTAGTCAGAAATTCTGAACACATAAACTTTATATACTGAGATTTTGCTGCATACAGATTAGTATCTTGAAATCCTGCCGACCTGGCTGGTTTTGAAAAAAATTCCTACTAGATTATAATTTAGAAAAATCTTCTGTTAGATTACTCTTTTTTTGTTTTACTCATTCCATTAAATACAACAGGAATTGGAGCATATTGGGACCTGTTGAATGCCTCATGCATCACAGAGCCTGGAACACTTTCCAGGAATCTGTAGCATAGTCAGCCCTCAGCAATAAAGACTGACAGCCACAGTTCTAACATGCCGTAGAAAAGGAACAGGCAGATCAGGGGCACTGGCTGTAGGTGAAGCACTTAATTCAGCTCCACATAAATGTTTGCTTTTTTTAAAATTCACAGCCAGCTCTGCTTCTTAACTCCATTAACCCTCCCAAATTAGGGTGGGAGTGAAGCAACAGAAAGAAGGGTCAACATAGTTTGGTTCATTTTTCCTATCTGTGGATTCTGAAGTCTCCAAGAATCACATTCAAGAAAGAAGAGGGATTCTCTCAGTTCCCAATCCCTGGCTCTACTTTCAGAACCAGCTCATTTTCACATGAGATCACTGAGGACCCTTTCCAGGCCATAATGCCATTGCTGTGGCTGGGGATCTGATGCATTAAAAGTCTTTGAAAATCAAGCTAGCAAGCAACAAACACTGCATGGTGAAAAGAAGAGCAATAAATAAAATGAAAAGGCAACAGTTCCTGCAAACATGACACATGAGCAATTCCTCCTGTTTTGTTTTTTTTTTTTTGTTTTTTTGTTTTTTTTTTCCAAAATTTGGACCTCAGCTTAACTCCAAGTGAATAAGGCCCACCAACAAAAATAGAAAATAAAAAAATTAAAATAATTTAAAAGTCCATCAAAAAGAGATGTTCTCAGTTACAAAATTAGCCACGTCCATAAGAAGCAGCAATTGGCCAAGTATTTTTAAGAGTATAGAAGAAACCTGAGATCATTCCAGGATTGGATTCCATTCCATCCAGGAGATGGATGTCCATTCTAAATGTAGCTTTGATAACAGGTTTTCCTCATGACATTAAGTGAAGCACTTTTCCCTGTTTCATAGCTCTGAGCCTCACAGCAAATTTGTTGGTTTATATTTATGAAATGATCAGACATAACAGCATTCTCAACTCTGAGGTACACATAAATTAATAGCAAAGCCTCCCAGACACACAGAGTTTAAACACACTTCTGAAGTAATACTGAAAACATCTGCTATATTAATCAATTCAGAGGGGACATACATATTTTAATGTAGACAGGTGTGAAAATCTTGTTTCTCCCTCCCCAAGAGACAAGTAGCATTTATTTATATTTCCCACTCATTTATGATGAGTTAGGTTTAAATATTAATTAAAAGTATGCTTCTTGCTTCTCTGCCAGCTGTCCTTCTACTTCATTACGGACTCTTAGCCCATGGACTTAGATTTCTGGGCATGAAGAAGCCTTTTTCAAAGGTCTTTAAATTCTCCACAGGTTGTGTACAATAGTGGGAATAAAAATTTAAGTGGCAGGTCTATTATAAGAAGTTTTTGCAAATGTAATTTAGTTGTGTTGCCTATATATTAGAGTTCCTATTCTTGTCTTTCTGATTAAATGCAGAATTCTTAAATTCACTCTTATTTTCTAAAGGATGTATCAGGATAAAAGATTTAGCAGGATGGGCTAATGTTTCTCATAAAATCAGATTCTAATTATTAACCCTGAGGCTCTATTTTAAGGTAGCTATAGTGGTCAGTGTTATACATTTGCTGAATAAACTATTTGTTTAAATTCTATTTGAATCTAGCAGCCTATCACTAAGTTAGGAAGAAAACTATTGTATTGCATATATTAATAACTTAGATAAATATAAATATTTCATGAAGTCACATTCCTAGAAAAGGTATTAAATAGAAGAATATAAATTATTGCCTGAAATCCTTTATTTCTGCAGTGAAATCCTTAATTTGAGTGGAGTGTGAAATACTCTTTCTAGATTCTGCGTCTGATGAAATTATATGAATACTACTGTCTTCAAAATGTGCTTACTCCAAACAACATTTTAATTACATGCCACAAACCTACTTTTGGCTCTGATTTGCCAAAAATAAAATATCTGAATGCCTAACTAAAATAAATAAATAAATATTAAAATTATGGCTAAATTGACTTCTTGAAACTCATAGCTGAGTAGGCAAAATTTTGAGATTCTTTCAGAACAATGTACTGTGGGAAACACAAAGATGTTTTATTTGATATTTCTTTAAAATTTGCAGAAAAGAAAACTTCCCAAAAAATAGCACCTCTGAATCAATAGAATATGAGAGTCTTGAAGTTTTGCTTCATCCTTTGCACTTAAGTGGGTACACTGATATCTGGGGCCTGTAGCCCATGTATCTGTGCTAGGAGGCTGTTTAATTTATTCAAATACTTTTCTTTTTGATATGGGAGGTATAACTTGTTTATACCACAGCAGTTTCCAGCTTTCTATTGTGAATATAAAAACGTACACTGTGCAGACATATTCCATGTACTTATATGAATAATATTAGATACTTGAATCTGTTTTACTATTGGAAGTAATAGCAGTTTTGTATAATGAGTAGTTCTGTAAGACTTATCTCAGCAATGAAATATTGGTAGCTTGATCCACTTGGCATGTTGACCCCAAAATACATTGCTTAATTTCATTTGTATCCTGAAAATTGTATTTCACCCTCATGTACAGTGAAGAGTCTCTATATAGTTGGGACAGTGTACATTTCTTTTTTTAACAATTTTTAAGTGAACAATTAAATACTAAAGATAGCCTCAAAGCCTTTCCAGCATTTTTCAGAGCATCTTGATGGTCCATTACCATGGAAAGCAAAGGGGTATAAAGATCTTTTCCAACCTTGATGGTTCTCTGATTCTATGATTCTGTGATCACAGCCAAGAAAAGCTAAGTCAAAAAAACTAGAAAATGTGTAGAGAGTCAGGTAACATATTTAACTCACTATGTTTTACAACTGAGATATTAATGTTAGTAGCACAATTTATTATCTTGCAAAAACTGTACAGGAAGAAAACATTTAAAAATGTATATTGTGCCCTTTTCTCACTCTCTTTTTACCTCACAATTATCAGATATTGTAGGAACATCACTGCTAGACAGGCTAAAGCCCCCTCTTAATTTAAGTCTGTAACTTTCCACAGCTCAACAATCAGAGAGAAATAGTAATTACTACCTCCAGTTTCTTGTAGGTGCCATATCTCTCAAACACTAGTTTCTACTTTGTATTTCTTAAGAGTTACAATAAATATATGCAAATTTTTAGGAAGATTTACACCTACCATTTATTGTTTTTAAAATGTCAAAGGCATTGCTCTGCATGTATCTCCACATGTCCAGAGTTTGTCTGGCATGCACAGGATAGTCCTGGCTTGCCATGTAAGTGCAGATCATCTAAAATGTGTGGTAGATCTGCTCGTTCTGGAATGGGTTTGACATGTACACTTCAGGTGTACTTGACATGTACTTAACGTTCAACATAGAAGTAACTGGCAATTCAGTAGCAAATCTGCCCAAGCCAGATGGAAAGCAGCCTGCTGTCTAACATGCTGAAGAGAAAAAGGAATTTGGAAAAGAAATAAGAACCTGAAACCACTCCAGAGAGATGAAGATTTGCTTTTTTTTTTTTTTTAAATACTCATTATGGAAAATAATATTTGTCACATAATATTATTGTGTTTTACAGTATGTTGACTGTAAGAAAGCCATATTAACTGTGTCTCAGCAGGGCATGAAATGTGATTCTGGATAGACTTTTTTTCTCAAAAAAATAAGTTACATTTTAACTTTGATAAGAAGACCACAAGAATATGGAAGTATCCTGAAAATGTAGGGATCCTTTGCCGTGGTAAATTTATCCCAACAGGGAATATTCAAGCCCAAGCCTAATTTTAAGCACCTTTATCATGCATGATGAAGAAATGAGACATTTATAACTACTGAAAGTGATAAGCAACATTTTAAAGTGTCCATCATTAAAAGCAGAAGGTATTTTGCATATTCAAAAGGTTTGTCTCCCTCCTCCACTCCTGCTCCACTTTGTTTGCTTTCTGAGCCAAAAGTTCTCTAGTAAAGCAAGTGATACCTGATTCCTGGTTACAAACCTGTACACAAAGTTGCAAGGATAGAAAAGAAACTGGAACAAACACAACCCCAGTTACAAATAGGTTGTCATTACCTGCTCCAAAGTATCAGTTGCAGGCAAACATCTCATCCTAGATCTTGTCCTTCCCTTCTCATGTTACTATAAATGAAGCACTTCTAGCCTAGCATCAGAGATGATTGACTGAAAATTAATTCAAGTATATAAGTAGGTTACCTTCATTTATAAACATGTATCATGAGACTAATTCCTTGTATGTATAAGTCATTAAATTCACTATTTCTAGTTTATTTTTCAGTGCTCTGGGTGTCATATGTGACATATTAACTAAAGCTATTGGCAAAGATACCATACAGAATGCTAAAGGTGATCCTACTTTGTACCAAGAGTACATAATTTCCTTCATCAAGCTACATTTTAGCAATGTAAACGTTTACTTCACAAGTGCTTTTAGAAGGATTCAAATAATCCTGTATAATGTATTTTGCTTTTTGTTTGAAAGGCTTTGATACACATTAATTGCCTGATCTGCTGGTTTTTCCTCTTATCTTGTGCAACTTTCTTTCTTGGAATTTAAAACTTTCACATCGTAAGCAGAGAGCTTTTACTGTAGTACTCCAAGCTGGTACTGTATTTGGGTGGTTGCATTTTCCAAGTTATTATCTTATCATAAATTACTCTGATAGCATTTTTTTCTGTTAGCAAAGCTTTTAGCTTTCCTACTAGTAACTACTTAGATTCAAGTAAATTATGTTCTCACTATTATTCTATTAGTTTTCAAAAAGAACAAGCTATGTCACTCCTACTTCCTTTGATGGTGTTCTCCAAAAGTACCAAAATCCATTTGATTGTATTCATCATAAGGCCTGTACCTGCTGTATTCTACAAATTCAATCTTATATGCAAAAACTTCTGCAACTTCAAGCCACTATTCCAGGATAAACTGGATGATAATGAAGAAATTATAAAAAATAAAAATAAAGTGGGTATTCTTTTGCAAACTTGCTGAAATGACATCTATACCTTTCAGATACTGTGTATCTAACACAAATAATTCTGATTTGTTCTATTCAGACATCTGTTTCTTTCCAAATAAACAAATACAGTAATATGTGCTTTGTGAAACTATTACACTGTAGGTTTCCAAGCACCTCTAAGCTCCTGGACAAACTCAAACACAAAAAGGAATTCTACAGATGGTAGAAGCAAGGACAAATAGCCTCAGAGAACAACAGAGAAATCATCCAAGCAGCCAAGGGTCAAGTTAGAAAAGTGAAAACTCTGACATCAAGGGCAATAAGAAAAGCTACTATAGGTATGTCAGCTATAAAAGGAAGACTAAGGAAAACATGGGACCTGTCTGGAAGGAAATGGGAGACCTGGTTATCCAGGATATGGAGAAGGCTGAGGTACTCAGTGACTTCTTTGCCTCAGTCTTCACCGATGAGCACTCAAGCCACGCTGCTCAACTCTCAGAAGGCAAAGGCAGGAACTGGGAGAATGGAGAACAACCAAGAATAAGGGCAGATCAGGTTATACACTATCTAAGGAACATGAAGTTGCACAATTCCATGGGACCTGACTAGGTACATCCAAAGGTCCTGAGGGAACTAGCAGATGAAGTTGAAAAGACACTATCCATGATATGTGGAGAAGTTGTTAGTCTCCTGAAGTTCCCACTGACTGGAAAAAGGGAAACATAACCCAAATTTTTCAAAAGGGGAAAAGAAAGGCCTAGGGAACTACAGGCCAGTCTTACCTCTGTGCCCAGCAATATCATGGAGCGGATCATCCTGGAAACTATGCTGAGACACATGGAAAATAAGGGTGTGATTTGTGACTGTCAGTGTGGCTTTACTAAGGAAAAAATGGTACTTTCTATGATACAGTTAGCTTTGGTGGATAAGGGATGAGCAACTGACATTATCTATATGGACTTGTGGAAAACATTTGACACTGTCCTGCATGGCATCCTTTCTCTAAATTGGAGTGACACAGACTTGAGAAATGGACAACTTGGTAGATTAGGAATTGTTTGGGTGGTTGCACCCAAAGAGGTGCAGTCAATTACTTGATGTCCAAGTGGAGACCAGTGACAAGTGACATTTCTCAGGGCTTGTTACTGGGACTAGCACTGTTTAATGTCTTGGTGAGCAATATGAACAGTGGCATTGAATGAAACCTCAGCAAGTTTGTTATTAACACTGAACTGCTTGGTGTGGGTGACACACTGGAGGGAAGGGATGACATCCAGAGTGACTTGACATGCTTGAGATGTGGGCTCTTGCAAACTTCATGAACTTCAACAAGGCCAAATGCAAAGTTTTGCACCTGGGCCAGGATAATCTGAAGCATAATTACAGCTTGGGAGTACAATAGATTGAGAACCGTCCTGAGGAGAAGGACTTGGGAGTGCTTCTTGATAAGAAGCTTAACATAAGCTGGCAATGGTCACTGAAATTATTGTATCCCATCCTGCAGATTCTAGCAGACAAGCTAATGTCTGTAGTTGGTAACTGCAACTTGCAACTAAAGTATTGCACCTAGTCAAGAACACCTGACTTGGAAAATATTTGCAAGATTGGAATTGCTCTGCAAAACCATATTCCACAAGGTTAATTCAGGTTTTTTGTTGTTGTTGTTGTTGTTGTTTTCTGTGGATTAAACATTGCATACTATGGAATCTTTCGTCCTCTTAAGAATCTCAGTGATTAGCCTTCTTAGTATAGAAGTATTACTCCAACTGGCTATTACAAGCCTTCATTCTCTAAAGAAAGGCATAAACTTTTAGAAAACTTTTTTCAATAAAATAAAGTGCTGTGAAAAGTACTTGTTGTTGTCATTGTCGTTGATCTTATGGAAGGCACCATATAAGAGAAATCTACCTTATGAAAATGTCCAATTGTTTATAAAATTATTATTTTTTTTCTGTTTAGAAAATTCAATGAAATGGACATACATTGATAAAATATGAAATATTTTTCCCAGGTCAGAGAAAGAGAATGAGAAAAAAATGTTAGCAATTTAGAGAAGGCAACAATGTATGGGAGGTTTTTGGTGCTACTGCAGCAACTAAGATTAATGAACAGAGAACAAATGGTTGACACATAACCTACCCATGGGAGTTCCAACGCCATAACCTTTTGAGTCTATCAGGCCTCCAATCTGTGTTAGGTTACAGTTCCGTTGTGTGACAAACTCAATGGTTGTTGACTCCATTAAAAATGCATAATCAGAGGTAAGCACACGCTGGATACCTTCTTCATTGCTTTTGACAAGTACTGACTGTCTCCTGCTACTCATGAAGGCCCACATCTTGTCGTAAGTGGAGATTTTTGATTTCTGAAAGACAAATGTTAGATGCAACATGAATAACAATGATATACTTAGAAGAGTGAAAGCAAATCCTCATGTTGCACATTGCGCTCTTAATATATTTTACTGTGCATTATGTTTTCCTAAGTTATTCTTCTTAGGGTGCCTGTACCTTTCATCTCATCTGTACCTCTCCTCTTGCCTGTGTAAAACTAAGCAGCTAGACATATTCTGACAAAAAAATAAAAAATAAAAATGTACAGTATCTTTAGTTTATCTAGTCTTTAATTTTTTGTAATTTTTTATGCAGGAGGAAGGCCTTTAAATATTAGAGATAAGTGGAAAACCATGAAGTATTTCACTGTAGACAAATTCATCAGCAACACTGATGAGTGATATAGGATAATCTGTAATTTCTGGCACTTGTGAAATTTTTCTTGTATTTCAATCACTTAGCTACTTCCAAGCAATTCTGAAAACCTAATGCACAGTGCGGTAAACTGAAACACTCAGAGCACTTACAGGTGGCAGGATATGGAGCAAACATTTGTGAGGAAGAGGACAGCAAGTATTTTATCCATGGTACACTGAAAAAATACTTTGAAAAATAATTAAGTAAGAGGTGCTATCACACTCTGGTCATACTACTAGTAGCTTGCTTTTCTGAAGTTGACTACTAAAAGTCCTAAAAATTAGTATGTTTTCTGCTTTATTATTCCCAGAACGCAAAGAACTTTTGTGATAGGAAGAGAGAGCCAGTAGTTTGGAACAAAGTGATGTTGTGTAGCTGTAGAGGAGTTAGTTTCTTTCTTCCATCTCAGCTTCTTTAAAAAAACTATATTAACTTTTCTCATCTTTGTAGAATAGTGATTAAGAAGTGATAAATATTCGATAAATTGAAGGTTTTAGAAGTAGTGGACATTTTATATTACATTTAGTTCATCTGTTTAATAATGTTTCAAATTCAAGATGTATCAGAAAATGTTCAGTAATGCTAATTCTTGTCTAATGTACAAAATGTAGAAACAGAGCATGAGAACTAGTATAATAAGACTTTTTAAGGAGTCTTTTTTTAATGTCAGCGTTAAAAACAACGTTGCCGTCAGCTCTGTTGTATATAGTAAACAAAGATTGACACCACAAACCATTCTGAATTTCTAATGATTGGCAGCCATAAATTCTGCCCCAGAGAAGAATTAGCAGTGTATGTGAAATTAAAATAACATTTATTTAGAAAAAAAAAACAACACATTACTTTATCCCCCTGCAGAGCTACAATCCAAGAGTTATTTCACTCTGCCTGAGGACTTAGCAAATCAAGCATTTAACTAACTCCAATGTCAGTGTTAACAAAACTGAAGAATTTGAAGACTCTGCATGGACACATTGTTACTGAACTGAGTATAGTCTGTGGTTAATTGGAAAGATTTTTAGTAACAATGATAGGGGAATTAATTTCTTTTCACAATATACTATGAGTGCATAGAATAGAGAAGACCAAATAGATATGATCTCTCCTCATAGGGCTTGTTTCAAAAACCAATTAATTATTGCAAGCATTTAATATTGCACTGTAACAAAATACACTTTAAGCAATGCACATTAGCTCTGTAGGAATCTAACTTACTCTGTAATACAGAAAGGATGGCAAATTAACCTTAGAAAGATTTGTAAAATTTTACCAAGAACCTATATTTAACTATTCTACATACATGCTTTACCCAGTATACAAACCTAACATTTTAACCACTACAAATAATATGAGCAAAATAAAAAATTTTCAGAGAAAACAATTTTAGTAAACTTTTAGATACTGGTTGCTGACACAAATAAGATAAAATAAAAAATAAGGAATTAATTGTAAGACTTGTATCTCTATATTTCTGGGTGGGGAAAAAAAATAATTAAAAAAATAATAATTACAGGATGAAAAAATGTTACTAGGGGGATGGTTTCTCTCTATTGAACAGCTAGAACACTTGCCTAGAGGATAGATGGGGAAAGGCTTTTAACCAGAGAGAGCAGTGATAGTATGAAGGGTAATGGTAGTGTAGACTTAGGTTAAACATCAGAAAGTTCTTCATCATGAGGGTAGCAAAACACTGGAATGGGTTGGCCAGGGAGGCTGCAGATGCACCTGTCTGGAGGTGTTCAAGGCCAGGTTGGCTTGGACCTTGTGCAGCCTGGTCTAGTGTGAGCTGTCCCTGTTCATAGCAGGGAGGTTGGAACTGATGATCTTTAAGGCCCCTTCCAACCTTAACATTCTATGATTCCATATGAAAAAAATACAATATCCTCTAAGGGACAGAGTGCTCATATTATGAAGGCTGATTTAATCAGATTGGATGAAGCCACAGCTAGTTTTGAAAAAGAAGGGAAACAATTGCAAACAAAATCAGAGAAAGGTCCTGAGCAGGATAGCTCACTTAGTGGAAAAATTAAAATCAAACAAACAAACAAACATAAAAGGATAAAAAGTCTACAAATGAATAGTGAGATTGTAGAAGGTAACACAAACCCTAGAACATCAGAACACATGCTTCACTACTGTGAAGCTGAGAAGAGTGATAGAAAGTACACAGTGATTCTTGTATAGGTGGAACACCAGTGTTTTTGCACTGCTTTCTTCTACCTCTAAAACTAAAAGTCAGAACTGAAATGATACCAAGAGATCATCTATTTGTGACTCCTAAATTCTGACTAGTGCTTAGAACTTTGTAGCCAAAAAAAAAGTGCATAGTACAGGTTATGGGATTTATTACATGCAAAAGAGAATAGCTCAACTGAAGAAGAAAAAATGTTTGATTCAGGAACATACAACAAGTGGTTTTCCTCAGTGTTTGGCAAAGTACTCAGCAGACTCAAGTGACTAAAATCAAGAAGCCAGAATAATCAGAAGCAGAGGAGCCCATTTGACATTGAACTAAAGAGATTGACACTCCAATATGTACAATTTGCTTCTTGTGGTTACAGTTGTGTCATTCATAGTGATAGAAGGAGATGTTGAAATTTGCATTATGTTTCCATCTTCTTTCACTGTGTGCAAATCAGTCTCGTTAATCAACTTATATACACCATCAATGAAGTGTATTATTTTATCTGGGTTAGTTCACCATATTATTTCATCTAACTGGAAATCACTGTCTGGAAATCCAACCTAAGTTGAAATCAACTGGAAATGATGTCTGTATCAGATAACCTGTGGTGACATGATTTATCATGCTTGTGTTCCCTCAATAACACTGAAGACAAGACAGAGTAGTAAGAAAGCTGTCTATGCTTTGCAAGGCTTGAATTTCACTGGCATAAAGAGATAACTAGCAGAAAAGTAGGAAATAAAAAGTTTAAGCAAATTTTAAAAAATATGTATCTCCCTGGTGCATAAAATTGTAACTCTTACAATGATATTCAGAGGATACTGTCTATGACATACTCAGCATTCATAAGTTAAAGATTATTGGAAGATAATTGTGCATGTCAGGGACCAGAAAATTAAGCATGACATAGACTCTAAGTTAATCTAATGCTATATACAAATGTGAGGCTGGAAACAGAAGGAATCATCGTTAGTGATGTGTTAGTCACTGCTCTATCCTGAAGCACTGCTTAGGAAACACAAATGACTGAGTAGTGAGACTCCAGATCACAAGGTTACAAAAATATCAGGACATTAAATGAATGCTAGTATAAATAAAGATCAAAGGACAGGGAAGGAGACCTCATGATACAAGACAAGATTGGATAAATGCAAGGAAAAACATGCCAGGGAAATTCTGATATTTTTCTGTATTGAGATTTTTTATTTTAATGGTAGCTTCCAACTTCTTTCCTGGCTTCTAAAAGCATTTGGGTGTCACAGACAATACTTCAGCTTTGCTTTCACCCATGCAATACTTAAACTCAAAAGAGTAACAAAGGAAAAATTAAAGGTGATTGAGACTAAATTTTAAATGGGGGGAGGGGTGAAGTAAAAAATATTCTGAAGCCCAGTTCTTATATATTTAAGAAAGCACTCTCTACCACATAAGAATTAAACCATTACAATTTTTATGAAAAAAAACAAACAAAAACAAAACAACAAACAAAAACAAAACAAACCCACATGATCCCAGTCCTAATACACTATTTTCCATGTATGACACTGTCTTTAACAGCTATGTGACTTCTGTTTTCCCGAGCATTGCATTGTTAGTAGACATAGGCCATTTTTCTTAAAGGTGTTTGGTTTATGAGTTTTTCTTTAAGGTCAAAGGAAGAACCATGTACATTTATTCTGACAATCTGTAACACACAGACTATGAAATGCCACTTCTGAATTACTTCAGTAAGCTCATTACTTAGGTGTTTACACTAAGGAAAAGGATGGCATACGAGGAGTGCATTCATAAAGACCCATCCATATGAGCCCAATGTGGTCTTTCACAACACCCTTGATGACAAATTGGTAGGATATGAACTGGACAGATGGAACACCTACAGGTGGAGAACTACCTGAGATATTGATCTTGAAGGGTGGTAGTTAATACCTCAAGGCCAGATTGGCATCTGGTCATGAATCTAATCTGAAAAGGACTTATGGAAGCAAGAGGACAGCAAACTGAAAGTAAGCAAGCAGCCCAACCTTGCAGTTGGAAAGCAAACTACAGACTGTATCAGCAAGACTATAGCCAGCAGAAAAAGGGATGTGATTAATCCACACTATGTAGCACTTGTCAAGCCACACCAGGAACACTGTGTCCAGTTTTGGTCCTCCAGGTTCAAGAGAGACATTAAAATTTAAGAGTGTCCACCAAGGTGATCAGAAGGTTGTAAGTCTTAACTTACAAAGGCAGATTGATGGAAAAGGTGGTGTTCAACCTAGAATGGAAAGCTTACACAGAATCTAATCACATTTTCTAAACCTAAGGAGAAGGTTAGAGAGAAGTTGAAGATGTTTGGTGATTAAGATGTTTGGTGACAGAAAAAGAATGATCCAAGTGCTTAAGGAAAATTCTGGATGGGTATAAGAAAAAAATTCTTCATCATGATAACAACTGAGCACTGGAACAGGTAGCCCAGGCAAGTAGTGAAATCAGCTCACTGGAAAGGCTTGACATGGGCCTGAATAAACTAATCTAAGGCCTTTCTTTCAATTAGGAAAGTAGATCTCCTCCAATAAAAGGAAGTGAACTCTCGAGGTCCCTTCCAAATTTGAGTTTTCATGCATTCCTGTGATAGGTATGAAGTTATATACAGCTGGAAACTTTAAATTTTGAAGTTGAGCAATTTCAAGAAAAAAACCAAAACCAAAACCTAGTTTCCTGTTAGGTGAAAAAAACCCCAAACCAAACCAAACAAAAAAATAATTGTGAACTTACGTAGTTTACGCATCAAAGCAAAAGGAAGCCCATTATTAGCCAGAGAATCATGTTTTCCTCTTTTTTAACTTTTCAGTCCTTTCAAATTTCATCCCAATTGTTTCATATATGGAACTTTGGAAATCCAAGCTGAACTCTCCATAAAATACGATAATTTTATTCATTGCTTATTAATTTGTGTAGGTCTGACATTTAGTTTTGACACATGCCCTAAATCTGCATAGCTGTGAAATAAGCTAGAAAATGAATTTTCTGGTGTTCTTAATAATGGCAAAAGCACTAATGTATCTCAAGACTTTTTCTAAGCATAAGAATGCTAGATGTTAAATTTAGGCAAGGAGAACATTGCAGATTATTTTCTTATGTCTCATAGCTGTTCTAACACATTTGGGTTATGTCTCCAATATTTTAGGCCACGGAGGATTACTGCTATTAAAATAGAGATAAACAATTGAATACATTTCAAATCATAATATGAAACGATTAAAGTTGAGAGAACAAACCAACAGTCTTAAGTAAAGGATGTGTTAGAAATTTTGGAATTGACCTTGAATTCAAAGATAAATCCATCTGAAGGAATTTTAACACTTGCATAAATGAAAACAAATTGTAAATAAACCTAAATAGCTTGCTTGTTTGCCTGAGATCTCACCAAATGGAAACTTGCAAAGGCTCATTGCTAATGTTCAAATATCTATCAATGGCCAATGATGTGTTTGCTCCACTGTGCATTACGATACTTGTTTCTGTAATTTATATCTGTATACTTTCTTCAAACTGCTTAACATTTCTGAAGTGGGCAAAAATGGGATCCTGATCCTTGCAGGGACTCCTGAGCTACACAGCAATATATGTGAATCATTATAAATATCAGAATCAGTTACAGAAATCTAAATGGAAGACACCAGGTCTTACTAGGTTTTTTGCTTCACATAGTATCAATATATGTTCTGTTTCCAGATATTTTGTTTTAAATAATCCATTTAAATTTGTTTTAATAACCAAAATAAGCCTTAGCTAATTCTACACTCCAAAAGCAAGTGCTGTTATTTGAGGCAGCAGAGGCAGTACATGTACCAATTTTGACATAGCTGAGCACATTATGTATAAAATGCAATTTGGTCTTAATTGCAAATCTACATCTGATGCCTCCATAATAAAATATGATGCCATGGACATTCCAAGTTCTTAATTCACATAAATGCAGTGTACAGTTTTGAATCACTGCTATAGGCTAAAGCGGAGCTTTAACAAATCACTGTGCTAATCGCTAGCATCTTAAGTATACTGAAAATACACATTCCTCCCCATGCTGGACAGCAGTCCAGACTTAAATCAGCTTAGCTGTCCTCTATTACCCAACAGACAGACTGTGTTAATTAAAATGAACTTTTGAGTATCATTTGATTTTCTTAGTAGATTAGCAACCAGTTATAAATGCACACTTTGTAGTACTGTTTTTTCTTTATTGTCTCCTAGGACTATGAGATTGGTGTTGTTTCCATCATTAAAGAAAATTGGAAGACACTCACTTTTTTGATCAGACTAGTCTCATTGACTCTCACCCTCTGACCTCACAACATTTCTTTTCTACTCTCCCCCCCCTTTGTTTTTTTGTTCCACCCCTGTTTTTTCAGAACTGCTGAGGCCTGAAAAACTCTAAGTGAACCAGCCGATTAAGATTTTATTGTGTCAGCATAAAAACAATAAAACCAATGCATAGAACACTCTCTCCTCCATAACAGCAGTTTTCACGGTCCATAGAGCACAAATGAAAAAAGGTAGGAAAGGTGTTTCTGCCAAGAATAGAGCTACAAGGAATGAAAAATGCAGTGTTCAGAGAAAGACATTTTTACTCTTGCCCCAATTGTGCTGACTTTTTGTTTTAAAAACCAAAGATTTTGAACAAATGTTAAATATTTAAAGTAATTTATGGTTAAAAATTCCAACCTTAATGCTATTGAAATAAGTCTTCACTATCAGCTTTGACCTGGAAATAACTAAGGATTCTCTGTCTCCCAAATCACTAATGGATTTCAGAAAACTTCCTTACCTTTTATACCAAAATGATTTATAGTCCTCTACTGAATTATGACTAATGTTACAATGGTTCTTTTTGTAAAGTACTGTGGAAGATGCCAAGTCTGATATTTCTCTCACTTCTGTAGGTTTCCTGCTTTATAAGTAGGAATCAGACATAAAGCAAATTTAATCTGTTTCTAAAGCAGATCCTATATTCTGCATGTTCTCTAAGAAAAAGTCAATTTCTGCTCACTCTTCTTGTTCTCAGATACAAACTGCAGTGCAAAACTCCACGATTCATTACTCCACGATTCATTTGCACTGTATGTGGAAGCAATCTCCTTTTCCAAAAGCAGGGAGTGAACAGTTTCACCATTAGAATTAAGAATGAAGTTCACAAATGCTACTTTAAATATTTACCTCTAACAGAGTGAGAGAGAATTTGTTGCAACGATATGATTTTATCAATTGTATCCTCACAGCGTATAGATTTGGCATGGAAGATGTTTGTGCAATGTTCAAAGCAAAATTAATTTGCAATATGTTCAAAACAGACTGGTGCTGATGTGATCTGGAAGAAGCTCACCAGGCAGCATTAGAAATCAAACTCACAGCATTCAAGATGTCTTTGAATGAGGAGAAGGGATAGAAAGATAATCAACTGTTATTTGCTAATTTTTTGTCCAAAACAGTTAGGACTAAATATTGTTTTGTTATTTTATTTTTAAAAAAACTTAATGGAAGTTCCATTGTCTTTTTGGTTTTTTCTTTCTTTGCCACCTGTCAAGCAGCAGCTTTAACATTAGTTATTTAGCTATAATAATAGTCATCAAAACCAACCCAGTGGTATAGACAGACAAATGGGTTTCCCCACCATAAATTTCTACCATCAGTTCATTGCCAGAACTAACAACACTCTGAACATTCATAATAGTTAATAATTTCAAGCGCTACTTCACAAAAAAGCTCACATAAAATATTTGCTAGGTATAGATTAGCATAAGCTACCACTGAAGTATTCTGCAGTGGGGTTTTGATTTAGTATTCAGTACTTTTTTTTACTAAAGTAAACAAATTACCAACAACACTGGACCATATGTGCTAGCTAAGAACAACTGAGTCTTTGTACCAGTCTGACCTTGGTCACTAGAAAATTGGAGTTAATTCAGGCAAACAGGACTGATGCCATATGTGGTTAATATCAAAGGTATAGAAGAGTGGTAGGATACTGATCAGAACTGTTTGTTTGTTAGCAAATCTGTCAGGCCTTGGAATAATTCTGGCAGTTTTATCTTGAAACACCAGTAGTCTCCTAAGCAATGGTCTTGGGAAGATAAGCAACATAACACTTAAGGACTTGCTTTCCTCAGTGCAGAGGTAAAAAAATAATAATATATATATTAAAAAAAAAAAAAATGAGTTCTGGGATTAAAGGTACACAAACTTTTCAGCACAACTGGTCGCTGCAGAAAGAATCACTAATAATTAATCTAGATTCACAGATGAATTTACATGTGCTCAATTAGTGACCTGCAAAGAAAATATGAGGAATAGCAGAGATATAAGATACAGTTTGGAGTATTTTTTTTAGAACTGATACATGGAGTCCCTATCCAACTTTTCAGAAGCTGATGGAGAATAATGTGGTGCCAACAAAATTGGTCAATATGTCCAAAGTTAGACTAAGAAATAATTCATGTGTTTATTTACCTACTGTGATATGGACATCTGTCATAGGTGAGCATAGGCTGCCTAAACAGCTGGCAGTGTGGCTCAACAGAGAAAGAGTATAATATGGCTTTTGAAGAATAAGGAAATTCCACAAAGCCTGTGTTTTATTTATAATTTGCAAGAGCCAAAACAGAAATGTATAGCAGAGCAGAGTGGAAAGGATTCTCCTTTCAGCATTATGAACTAGTGTATTCTGGTTTTGTCAGAAGGAAGTACTGAAAATTAGCAGGAAAAAAGGAAAAGGGAATTTTGAATAAAAGAAAAAGGAAGGGAAAGTTCATAATCAGTTTCAGTTTGACAATCCAGTGACTTAAAGCAGTCATATTAGTGTTTTCTGTTAAATAACACATCAAAACATAGCCAAAAACAGTTCTAGGACATCTTAGGCTAATTCTGTGCCAACTGCTAATTTTAATATTGCTTATTGCAATGGCCTTAATAGACAACCCAACTGTAAAGAACCATTCTTAAATAAATATTTTAAAAAAAAATAAAATATCTCCTGCAACTACTGAATTTAAATTCCAATATTTTATAAGTTTTTGCAAAGAGCAAAATAAATTAATAATGAATGCATTATATTTCCACTGCCTTCTCTAGCAACTACAGAAATTTGTGCTGTTCAAAATTTATCTCCAAAACATATATTTTGAAGTTTCAGTAGAACCTTGGTTATTATATCTCCTTTAGGATTAAACTAGACTGACCTTTAAATTGCAAATGTAATTTTAATTTGAGTACATTTGACGTTGTCTGTGGGAACAGATTTTTATTTCTGTGACAACACTGAAGTCGTCTATCAGGTCTGCACTGGGAAGTCTGTGATATGGTATGGCCTAAGACTTCCAGCCTGAAAATAATCAACTATTTCTTCCCATTTTCAGCATTTTCTGACTTCAATTAAGATGCAGACTGAAGTCCAACTGAGGTCTTGTTAAATGTCATCTTCAATGACAGACATCAAAGTTAATATAATACTAACATTGAGTCATATTAACGTGAACAGGGAAATTAGAAGTTAGAATGACATGAACTTCCCTTAGTCCATATTGTTTTTCAGGTGTTTTGCTACATGAGAAAATATGGCAGGTACATATTCCATTGAGAACTTCCCATGTGAAACTTCAGTGATAAACTAAACAGTTAAATCAGTGATCATTTAAGCCTGCACAGTCTATACACTGTACTACACAGATCAAACTTCTACAAGACAAACTTTCATGAGAAAACTAGTACTCTACTCTGGTATTTATCATTTACACGAATATTGTACAAATCGGAGAAAAGGGAAAAAAGGATATAATTGATAAGTACTTGCTTTACTTTCCTCAAAAGTTGGAAGTTCTTCAAAGCCTCTCAAATACTTTATATATGCAAAAAATCTTATTCATGTCTTACAGAAAATCTTAGTGTTTAAGCAATTTCAGACACACTGAATCACAATTAGAAGTAGAATAAGAAACAGTGAAATCAAGTTTCAAAAATGCATTACATAGTAATGTATGAGAAAGAAAGTAGATGAGTTACAGGGAAAAATAGAGAGATTTTTTTCATATTTATTTTGCTTGGCAGAGAACAAAATAAAATAGTAAAAATCAAAATTTAACCATGCAAAATTTACTTTGCAAAAATTACTTTTCCTAGAGAATTCCTGAGCTGCTATCATTATTTTTTTTGGGGCATTTGGCAGCATAATACCATGTGAGCTCCAAAAATGCTTTAATAATATTGTAAGCTTTCTAAAGAAATATCTCTACTAATAGCCACAGTAGAAAACTTCTATCAGTGACTAAAAGATTAATTTACGTTTATGTATTTATAGTTAACTGTCCTCATGATGAAAAATTTACTAATAAATATAATATAAATCTATTCTATAGAAATATATAATAATTTACTACTAAATAATTAATTTATGAAAAAGTAAATTAAACTAAGCTCAATATATATAATTACTATAATAGCAGTTAAAACTGTCACCTGGGACCGACTTCATGTTCTGCTGTTTGTATTTATCACAGAAGACTGAAAGAAATGGCAATAAACAGAAAGCACAGTACACTTGCAGAATTTACTCTACATTTTATGCCATAACACTTGCATTTCTCTATTTTCCATATAGTTTAACAAAAAAAGTTGCACCAATAATGCTTGTGATTGTGGTTTTGCTCATGTTACTGATGTCACTGTCAATGTGTTATTGCAGTTATATTGCTTCAGGTGACCTTTCACTACTCACAGATAGGATTGCAGAGATCACCTGAGAGTTGTAAGAAAGCCACTGTGCTGGGAAAACGTGTTGTAGCAACACTGGAAACCTGATTCCTCTGTGTATTCCAAGAAGAAAAGAAGCCAAAGCAGTAATGGTACCAACAGCTTCCAACAGGACAAAGGGAACAAAACCTTCTGGGAAGGGAGTAATTTCATGTCTACTTCGATTATTGATCATCAGCTGATGCTGCTTAAAATGGTGCCAATTACCATACTAGGTTTTACAAATGAGGACCCAGGTCACCAGTTGGACTGATACGCCATTAGTATAATTTACAATAAATAGAGATAAGTGAGATACATTATCTGTCAGCAATACAAATAATAAAGAAAAATAACCTCCTGTAAGGTGTATAGCTGCATAAAAATCTGTTCATTTTAGTCGGAAAAGCCTAATCAATTATATAGTTTCACCTTAGCAATACTTAACTTCAGTGGTGTGCATCAGCACTCTGCATTCAATGTCATTTCTCAAATGGGGACAAGTACTGTAATCTTATAAATTTGCATTTATATTCTTTTAATTTGATTCTGGTTTATGTTTATCTGACAAAGTGGCACTGAATCTTCCAGGAAGGTGCCAATTTATGGAAGATCTCTGGGAAGAGCATACGCGTGTTCATTGTGACAGATGTGATAGCATCTGTTGATTAGCACACTCTGTCCATTCAGATGTAATTCTAGGATTGTTGTGGGTTTTAGGGTTTTTTTTTTCCTAGCAAATATATGCTATAGCTAACTTTATCCTATGAGAATGTAAAATAACCAGATACTATGGTATCCCTAGCAGGTCTTTTTCCCTTTTAATCCAAAAAGCCAACTCTGAAACTAAGTCTGAAAAAACTGCAAACAAAAAAAATTTATACCCAAGCTTCAGTCCCATAATCACAGCATTTTCTTTGAATTATAATGTCTCCATTGATTTTATTTTTGTTTTCATTTTGAATAAAATGCAAGAATAAAGAAAATCCCAGAAACTTGTCAATTTGCTCTTCTTACTCTAGGATTACATAATCATACAGAATAATAATAATTAGGTTTGACATGTGTAACACTTTATATGTATCAGCTTCTCTTGAGCGTCCTATATTTTCTGGAAGAGGTAAGGAAAGAGTTAGGCATTTTGGATCTAGAAGAACTTCATAAAATCTGCACTAGAAGATACTGAGGCTTTGCAATACAGTTCTTAAGATTTTATGGATAGTAACTCCAGTGAATTTGTACAGTATCTGGACTTATATTCAATGATTCTCAGATATATTCGGTGTCTGCTGCATCCAACTGGTCAAATCACTTTCTTTGTGTCCATTTACATTTCTGCTCATTTCTTCTCAAAGGTACCCAGAAATTAGTATCTCCTTATAAATCTGCAATAACCTGTGAGAGGGAGGTGTCTGGGAAGCTTTAAACTATCTCCTTTGAATACTCTTTGGAAGCAAACTACTCATTATCCTTTCAAATACATAACCTGTGACTGGAAAGCTAGAGGTCATCTGAATAGATCAAGATACAATCTGTAATGAGAAAAAATACTGACATGGCACAATTTGTTGTACAGGTGAGGGAAATTTTTATTTATTCTTTTCTTTATTCTAACTTCAGATGGTGATTTAAGTGGTGGGAAGCGAGAGAGTCAGAAATAAATATGGGGAGCCTCCACAAAAGCAAGTTCTCATTACCAATTTACTTCCCTTAGAATAAAGAGGAGTGTCTATAAGATAGCTGCTCACCACTCTTGATAGAAGGAAATTGATTTAAAGTCTCCTTGATGGTATCATTAAATCTAAGTTTCGTGGGATTTTGAAGCTCAGAAATATGCAACTTCTCACAGGGCTTTAACCTTGGCGTTTCTTATGTTGTTAGTGAAGCTTAAGTGCCTGTATCAATAATTGTAAATAAGATAGAAATATTCAGATATTGTTACAAAATTCATATGGTTATAAAGGTAAGGGTTCACAGACACAGCTCTCATTCACACATTCAATTTGAGCCTTATTCTAACAAAAGACGTTGTCTCTCCTTAAGTTACTGTATTTGTAAACATCTTTCCAGTTGCTTACGTCTCTCAGCGTAAAATATCAGCATGAGGGTTTTTGTCAGGATTTTCAAGCCAGGTTGAATATGATAGCAAAGCAGAAAGACAGCAAGACAGAACCAAAACATTGATCTTGAGATACTAAGAATTTCAAAGAACTATTTCATTATGATCAGAAGAGAGTAAGAGGTAACTGTGTTACTAGAATTCTCATTATAGAGAAATGTCAAAATATTTATGTTATTCTGAGACTGTAGCTCTCAAAATAATTATTGTAATTAAATACTTCTGTTCACCATATTCACATTTGTGGTTTCCACACCACAATTAAGGGAAGTGCATGAGAAAGGGAAGCAGCAACCGTTACTGGTCTCTGAAGAGAAAGATTGTCTTATTACACCTATTCCTGCTGTGAAACACTGCTGCCTGCAACAGCAGCTGTTAGCAGAAACGAGTATCTCAAGATTCTTAGTTTGTTCTTGCCAAAAATAAGTACATGGTCTAAGGCCTCTTGTTTACCAGTTTGCAAGCAAAATTATATTTACAATAGTCTGAAAAATATTGACACAGAAAGAATAAAATTGCCTACAAGAGGAGTGCTTGAAGCAAAATCATATGAGTTTGTAAGTAAATTGAAGGTGTATGTGTGCATACATCCATTTCATATAAATATATCTACACAAACATGCACACACACACACTCTACGTAGATTGTCTATTATTAAGTGTGAGAGATCAAGAGAATGGCATAATTGACACAGGTTGTCAAACTAGAAAACTACATTTCATGTGGGACTTCAGTCCAAATATTTTTGATGTTACAGCCAAAGATTTTCCCAAAGGTAATAAGAAGCAAGATGAAAAGCAAGCAGTGAAATTGTTATACAAATTCAAGCAACTTCTAGGCAAACAGATTTGAGAAACTTCCCAAAATCATAGATGCAGAGCTGACTTAAAATACTTATATTATTAAAGGGGGCTTTTGTGCATGTGTGTGTTATCAAGATGAACATAACGTGCACATGCATGTTCATGAAACAAAAAGCAACTTGAAATATACTTGCTTTTTGATCACCTAAAACTTTGAATATAAAAAGTGATAGTTCTCTATATTTTTCTTGTCTGGTTGTGTTATGGTAAATCCAATCAGAAGATCAGCAAGTGTTAATATGTAGTGGGAAAAAACAAACAAGAAATAAGAATTTAGGGTAGATCAATCCCATTTTAGGACAAGGAATCTAGCAGAATACTCTTATCAAAGTGCTTACTTTTTACTATTAACAGCATCATATTTTTTAAAAAAACAACATCATTCTATCATCATTTTTGTGTGTGTGTGTTCTTGTGTGAGCTCAGAGAGCTGTCACTGTATGGCTTTAATCAAAAACAAATTGATGAACCTTTGGCATTATATTACTTTTTATCAGTGCACAACCTCTGAAAGATGCTACACTTACAACCTACAAAATAACACCCTTCAGTCTTTCAGTGAAAACATGTATAACAAAATCTCAAACTTCTGAGGACTTCACCATCCCTGCATTTCATTCTGAAGTAAGCAGCCTTAAAAACAATATAAACAATCTTAACCACTGTTCCCTTTTGATACTAGCTCCTCTTAAAGACTCACATAGTCCTGACTTTTGCATCAGCTCTTGCTTGGTGAAATCAAGGCTGTTGTGCAGAGCATCTTGAGGATTTTCTTGCTTAATTATTTATATAGGTATCAGAAAATAACCCTCATTTTACTGCTGATTTATGTTTATAAGAGGGTGAATGCAGGACAGGAGAGGGAGTGTGCAGGAAGAAAGTGAAAAATGAATATAAGAAATATATTTGCAATGCTAAATACAGGCAGCAGTCAAAAAACCTGTAAAAGCCATTGTAATGTGTCTGCAATACAGGGCCAACCACAGGTAACGTTATCAAAGTGAACCCCACATCACTGGGAAAACAAAGCTTGAGTGTTAAAAACAGAACTATTCACTATGAATTTAGGGAGAGAGAAATTTTGTCTAATCAGAGATCAATTAGCTTATGATAGGTCAAAGACTGCTGACAGAAGGCTTGGTGATCAAGAATTCATCTCATATTGTGAATGGGAGCTCTAGTGGCAGGAGCAGCAAGAGAGTAAGAAAGCCTCAGAGTGAAGACATGCTCTGCAGGCTACATCATCCACTGAAACATGTAAATATCCTCTCCATTCTTTTAATAGAGAAACTGAAGTAAAAAGAGGTGTTAAGTGCCTGAATCTGTTATAAAATCACATGATAAACTGAGGGTGAACTCAGGAGTTCTGGATTGCAGCCTTGGATGCTGGCCTAAAAGTGTGATAGGTCTAACAGAAACCACAACAGGCCACTGTAAAGGCTAGTACAGTTTGCACATCACTAGCAGAGCCCATCCAAGTAGTAAAACCAAATAATTGACTACTGATAGAGAAGCAATGATAGACATGTTAATTCACAGTCATCGCTGTTTCCCTTTCAGAATAAGAAGATTTTCTGAACAACCCTTTTCACATCCTGGTAGTAAAGAGCTATGCTGGGAAGCAGCTAATAATGGCTGTTACCTACAGTATGACTGCCATTCATTATTCCACTCTGACTTCTCAGGAGGAAGGAAGTGGGTTTTAAAGGCAAGGAATCCTACCATCTTACCATAAATGAAGTCCAAAAATCAGCAAACCAGTAGCTGCATATGTATAAACCTATGGACTTCATAGTCTAATTTCAGGAAGCTGTGATTGAAGACAAAAAGGCAAAGCTACACTTAAATACAAAGTATATGCTTTAAGCTTCACACATTAGGAAGTACTTTTACTGCAATGTATATTGCTCTTTTACTCAACAAGATTTTTAACTCAATACACCAGACATAAGGGCAAAATCCTTCTGTTAGAACCACAAGTCTCCAAACAAGATATGGGAGAATAGGCAAGTATAAACATGAACTTAATGAAATTAGCTTGATAGGGTGTATTTGACCAGGTGTGTGAACAGTTGGAACAAGTTGACAGCAGGGATGAAACAAGACTGCATTCCTGAAACCCTTTGCTAGGCCACAGTCAGGGCTAGCTGGAGAATAATGTCTGGGAGAGATTCTCTTCACCTTTTCTAGAATAAATACAGCAGGAGAGCAATGTACCAAGGTTGATCTTTGCTGCCAAACTGCACATCTCCCTTCTTTGTCAGGAATGATCCTATTCCCTTTGCCAAGCCCTCACTGGAGGCACAATCTGTTTGACCCTTCATGATTCTTCCAGACCTTACCTTCACTGACAGATATCCTCTCAGCTTTTACTCCACTCTCAAATTTTCCTTGTTGTTTTGTTGTGGTTGTTGTTGTTTTTCATTTGAAAATGGGTACATGCAAGACTATCAAGTCTTTCATAGACCAATTTCTATTATCCCTGAAACATCAGCAGAATAATTACTACATTCATAAGCATTTCTGCTACAAAACAGTAGGTGAACTCAGGTCATTTGCAGACAGTTTGGAGGACAAATGCATCTCTACAAAGTATCCATCTTCCAACCACCAAAAATATCTCAGGAAGTAACAAGAAATGCTTTGGTAATCCAACTGAATCTGAAGACTGGCCTGATCTGTTATTAATCACTCCTTTTACTGTTTCTTCCTGTCTCTGCTTTCTGATTCCTCTTATTTTGGCAACACAGATGCTGAGCATAATGATGCTACTTTTATCTCAAGAAGAGTGTGAGCTACAAATCACTGCCAGTTCAGACAAGTATTACTTACTACAAGCATGCCATGTTCTCACATTTCACTCTAGACTGACTGTCATAAACCAGATACTGAGCTAAATTATTCACCAGTGGCCATGCTTATATTCTTATATTTTAGCCACTTACTGTGATTTACTTAAATTAGACTTATCCCTAAAAGAAATTTTTTTCATTCTAATGTCACAACTACAAAACCATAGAGTGTGTTATTAAGTTTACATTATTTCAGCCAAACAGAGACATTTTAATGTCTTTCTAGGACAAAGTTGCAAGGCTTATATGTTTTAGAAACCAAATCTCTTACACTCCCCTAAATGTAGCTGAAAAGAACACTAAACTTCAGAACATATTCCCCTAAGTAAGGAGAAGATTGCAATCAGCAGAAAGAAGCTTATAATGTGTCCAATAAAATATGAAGTCATTAATGTGGATCTACAATGTTGGAGAATGAATTCACTATTGGCACACCATGATGACAATAGCAACCACAAGCCAAATTCTTGACTTCCATATGGTCACTCAGCATGGCTGGAGTACTGGGGTGCTCAGACAATTTCTTGCTAACAAAGCACTGTTGGGAGCCATAACCAACCAGCTGTCATAATTTAGGCTGTGTTTGGCATGGGATCAGCCCCAAGGAGGGAAAGCCACTGTTGTTCCTTTGTGTAACTTTGTTGTGGGCCTACCCAACTTACCTGTGGCATAAACAACAACCAAAGAAAAGCTCGTACATACATTAAAACCAGTGCCTCCCACACTCTTTGGAAGTAGTTATGAAACACACAAGAAAAAAAAATACTTAAACTTCTACTTTTGCATATTTTTTTCCTTACAGGGTAGTTTAATTGGTCTATATGGTGACACATCACAGTTACGGAAAATTATAGTTTTCTCAAAATCACAAGGGTACCAGGTAAGTTCCAAGGCCTCAGAGACTAAAAAAACTGCAGGTAGAAATTAGGCTGAGGGAAACAAATGTACTTTTATTTATTTACACACACATATATATAATCTAAAGCACTGAAGTCTACACTTTTCTGTTTGAGATTACTAATTTCTACCTGTTCTTATTCATCCTTATAACTCATCTACATTATTAGCCACATACAGATTAAGAATCTGTTCTATTCTGGAGTTTACCTGTGACTGTTGCAAATGCACTGGAACACCTGCCTTATGAGAAAAGGCTGAGAGGCCTGGGGATTTTCAGTCTAGAGAGAAGACTGAAGGAGGATTCAATTAATGTCTATGAATATGTGAGGGCTGAGCATCAAGAAGGCAGAGACAACCTCTTTTCACCTGTGCCCTGTGACAGAACAAGGGGCAATGGACTCAAACTCGAGCATAGGACGTTCCACCTCAACATGAGGAAGAACTTCTTTACTTTGAGGGTGACAAAGCCCTGGGACAGGCTGCCCAGAGAGGCTATGGAGTGTCCTTCCCTAGAGACTTTCAAGACCTGTCTGGATGCCTTTCTGAGTCATCTGCCCTGTTTAGGTTTATTTGTTTCGTTGTTTTTTTGGTTTTGTTTTTTTTGTTTGATTTGGTTTGTTGGTTGGGTTTTCTTGTCCTGCTCTGGCAGGGAGTTTGGACTCAATGGTCTTTGGAGGTCCCTTCCAACCCCTAATATTCTGTGATTCTGTGACTCTGTGACACTAGCTAAAGTGTGTGTTTTCACAGAGAGGAAAAAGGCTCCCTCACTTGAGGAGTTAATTCGGCACAAGGAAAGTAATCTGAACAAGGTTACTATGCCTGCTGAGATACAGACTTTGAGGACATCCCAGTGAATGCACAGACATTGAACAGTGTATCTGAAAAGGCACGTAACTAGTGATAATCTCCCATATGTCATGATGATAACCTCAGACAAGGAGAGGAAATAGACTGAACTAAACATTATATGCTTCTCTACAGTAAGATCTGTGGAAATATAAGCTCTTTTCCCTTAAAGCATTCCCCTCATAATTAGCTTTTAATTATATAATTGATCTTCATTTATGGTCTTTTTAAATGTATACTTATTATTATCTGGCAGTTTGTCTTCTTTAGTGATTGGCCTTAATCTTCAAAATATTCTTTATGAGCAGACCATGCTATATTACAGGAAACAGATTTAAAAACAGAAATTCCAGATTAATAAGAGAAGAGGCAGTTACTTGATAATAATTTACTTTGCAACAGTGAATAGGAAGTAGTACAGCCAGTAATGCTAATGACTCATTTATCTGATTTTATAATAAGGCATTGCTACAATTTTTATTGGCATTTTCATTGTCATTAAATACCAGTGATGGGGACTAGTCAGCTCTTTTTTCTGGGATCTTATTCACGAGAAAACTAATGAATGACAGTGAGAAATACTGCAACTGTAAGGGTCAACTAACAATCTAGTGCTCAGAAAACAATCTACTGATTAACAGCATCCTTTGGCATCTTGGATGTCTGAAAAAAATGGAACATCAACAGAGAGGTAACAAGTCAGATGTGGTCATAAAGACTGCTGATGTCTTTTAATATCACATATGTGAAGTGTAAAATCAAACTTCGGGCTGTGAAAGGAATTCTTCATCTCCAAAGTATAAATGACAAGCCAAGAAAGATGCAATCAAGAATGAAAGTGCTATCTGTGCTATATAGGTGCTATATTGTAGAAAGAGACAAAACTTCCATACAAAACTTAAAGAAGCACTGTTTTCTTACTAGCATTCAAATGTGTTCACAAGCCATTGACCATGGAAGTGACAGCTGCTAGACTAGGACTACTTCATTAGAAGAGTTAAACAAAAATATTTTAACCACATTGTAAAACTAAATGTTACGACCTCAGAACGAGCTTCCTTTAGATCTGAGGTAATTAATTGATTAGATTGATCAGGAAAAATATTCCCTGAGAAAGCAAATTTCCAGATACAATCTCTCTGGCACAGGTCAGATTAATTTATACCGACAGTATATTTTTCCTCACTTCCTTTCTTCTTTTTAGGGATATACTTGATGGAAGAAATAAACAGCTCTAGCTGGGAGGCTTCTTTGGTTTTGTGTTTGTTTTAACTAATTGGGTACTTCTGCTATATGGTGATAGGAGCACTTCAGCATTATTACAGTAATATGTGAAATATAATAAGTCACAACAATAAACAAAATTACTATTTTTTATTTTAATATATCAATTTTCAATCACATTTTGTTGGACCTTTGTTTTTTGGTTTGCATGCTTACTTTTTTGTAAATAGAAGATTAAAAATGTTGAAGAGAAAATTTACTGCATATTTTACAGATATTAAGGCAGGGGAATTAGATTCTGCAGATGTGCTATAGCAATTATTGAACTTGAATACTCCAGTAATTACAACGTTAAATACCTTATTCAAGTTGGCAGACTATAAATTAAAGCAACCCTAGTTTGTCTGAAAACCACAGCTTGCACTGAAGTTGAAAATTAATCTTTTCTCTTTTTCTTTTTGCTATCTTTTTTTAAAAAAAAAACAACACTCAAGTTCATTGTTCTAAGTAGAAAGGCCTCCTTTTTCTTCTTCTGTATCTTTCACATCATACCAAAAAGGTTGGGTAGTATATCTATTTGTTACTACACAGAAACAAATGGATTAAATTATAATAGACTAACTTGGAAAATAATTAATGTTTAACACACTACAAATGTAAGTCAGAAATAAGTGGTATATCATGTTTTTTCCATGCTGAATTTATCCCATTGACAAAAAGACAGAAAACTTAGACTCCACCTGACTAAACTGAGTAAGAAAGGGTTTTCTGGAATGAAATATACCCATTCTAGTGGAGCAAATCTTGAAATTTCAGTTGTGTGAAGAGCCTTCTTTACCTTCTCCTATCCTAAAACGTTAATCTATTAATCTACTTGTTCTTCTATTTATAATAATCCTCATAAAGGAGGCATTTTAAATGGTACAGACCAAAAGAGTTCTCTCCGAATATCTTAACATTTAAACGTATATTCTTTGAAAATATGTTCTACTAAAGGAGTCATCAGATAAACCAAGCTATAACATCACTGCTGTCACTGAAGGAGAAAAGGAAAATGTAGTCATCCTGCTTCCAGACCAGTCACTGGAGGAATATTATGCCCAGAAGGGACTTAGAAGGCACTTAGCTGTTCAGAATAGCCAGATTTAGCAAGTTTTGTGTAATAACAAAACCAAAATTTCTTAGAAAACTAAGGAAATTGCTGAGTGCAGGGACAGGTGGCAACTGAGGACTTAAATGTTTCACTTTGACTAAAGCAGTGATTAGTGTCTGTGGAACAGGTGGCATTTTAGGAGAAGAAATGATGGATACAGAATCTCATTTGAGCAATTTTAGATGGGTAGATCTGGGAGGAGTACCATGAAACAGAATGCAAAATTAATACTCTACCATCAATACATCAACCCTACAGTTTATCTTAAAATAAGAATACTGTGTAATAAATTAGTACTTCCTTCAGCACGTTTTACTGTATGAAAAACATGTTTCTGGTTAGTACGTGGACAGTATATTTAAAAACAGAGATTAATATGGCATGATGTTGTTTTAATGATTCTAGTAGAGTGAACTGGTAACCTGTAAAACTAAAGATATAGTTTTGGTCAACTAGAAAGAGCAAAAGAAAGTGGACGTGGACCATCTGAATTCTTGAAGAAAATGGGTGAGGTATATAACTGGCATATACCTCTAAGGAGGTACACATAAAAAAACCAAAAACAAACAACCTGGAGAAATTTCAATTGAAAGGACAAGACATTTTCACTAGACATCAGGACTGGAAGAGGATGTGAGGATTAAGGACCCTGAGCACTCACTGTCCACAGACCTCCCACCTTGCAAAAACTTCATATAGCCTTAGGAAATAAAGAAAGAATCAGGGAAAGACTTGCACCTTCCACTTCTACCTAACCTAGGAAAATGTGTCATTGAGCCTGAACAGATTTTTACGGGGTCCTCTGTTACTCCCCACCTTCTCCACTGAGAAAGGAGAAAATAAGAATAAATTTATTTTATTTTCAATCTTAATTTAAGGTGATCATTTTTTGTTACTTGCATAAATACAAATTTTAGTTATTGTCAAGCATTCCCAAGGCCTGGAATGAAATGCAGTCACTTGAGATCTAAAGAATGGCATGTTGTAGGATGTCACTGACCATATGTTATTTATCTTGGATAATACCTACTAAATTGGGATCTAAAGGAGAATAATAACCAGGCATTCTGTAGTCTAGAGCAAAGAAAAGACCGAGTTAGGCTATGAAAGAGTTGGGAAACTAGAGTAGATGCCAATCTAAGCATCAATGTCACATAAAATTCATGTTTTAAAATTAATTCAAATAATTGCTTTACAGCATGACTTGAATGCCTTTGAACCATAAAGAACTTAAAACAAAAGGGCCATAAGACTAATGACAAAGGGCTCAGCATAACTGACTAAAGGGCTTAGGGTTAGGTCTAGCTGTATTTAACAGTCTCATTACTGTGCAGAAATGACACAAAGGGATCACAGAGATTAGAAATTCAATGAGGAAAAACATTGCATGTAGTGTCACGGTATTTAATTAAAAGTGAATCTTTCTGAAGAATAACAACAACAACAACAAAATGCTCCTAAACCTCAGGCCTGCAATCTAATAATCACAAAGATGTCTTCTGTTTTTAAAAGGATTGTACTGTTCTGGTCTAGGGCCACCTGATAAGCACTTAGTTCTCTGCTATCTGTGATAAATATCAATGCTAGGCAGATGGAAAGGTATAACATAGATGTTACATCTTTACAATAATGTCCAACAACAGAGGAGTCCTGCTGTTGGGGAGGAAACATTAAAGACCTGTTGTGGTAGTTCCACCAGCTGTGATTTAAGTGATAGGTTTATTTTTTTTACAAGCTTGTATCTTCAGCTGTAACCATACCCTAAAAACACCTAAAGAAACACTAAATGTTAAACATACTTAGAAAGGAAATAATGAATTTGTTTACATGAAATTATCTGAGAGTACTTCAAAACCAGCACTATTATTAATATTTGCCCATCCAGCTTATTTTACCTTTCTGATAAAAGTAACTCCATAAAACTGTTTTATAGGCAGAAATTGGATAAACTGAAATGCTGCATAACTGAATCTGAAAATTTTCTTCTTTATGGACTGAAAATGATAACTGAGCCTAACAAATCAATTTTTATCTTTAAGAAGCACAACAGAATGGGACACACATAAAATATATTGTGCTATGTCTTGTGTGGGTCTCTACTACTCATTCGTCCTACTTTGAAGAGAATTTTTCAAGAAACCAAGTTCTAGTATGATCTTGTAACATTTTCAGGAATAAAACACACAGAAATCAGCTGAGACTGTTAAGTCTGAGAACAGCTTTTAAAATAAATTTAATAAAGTTGTTTTCAACACTGCATATAACCTTTAGAGTATGAAACTGTAAGAAGAAACATTTACATTTAAATCAGTGAATAGAAATGCTTTTAAAGGACCAATATAATCTATAAGACTATACTGTTATATAGCCTTAGAAAATAAAATCTGCCATAAAATTAAAGCACCTAAGCCCTCCCTGGGCAGCCTGTCCCAATGTCTCACCACTCTTTTCAGTGAAATAATGTTTCCTAACATCCAATCTGAACCACTCTTGGTGCAACTTGACCCCACATCCTCTTGTCCTATTGCCAGTCACTAGGGAGAAGAGGCCAACACCCACCTCTCTGCAACCTCCTTGATGCAGTTGTAGAGACCAATGAGGTCTCCTCTCAGCATCCTCTACTCCAAGCTGAACAGCCCCAGCTCCCTCAGTTTCTCCTCATAAGACCTCATAAGAAAATCCTACAGCCTAGTTCCTTTGGATTTGGTGGTGTTTTAAGACAGAATACAAACTTTGTGAACATAAATATGCATGTTTTAAGTTATACTCAAGAGCTAGTTCCATGTATTATGAACTTCAAAATTAAGACCACTAGTGCTTCAGAGCATCTACTGCTTCTTAATATCTCATCATGTGAATAGCAGGGACCCCAGCCAGGATTTTGTGCCTTTTATGAGTTGCAGAACATATCTAATTTCACCTAGATTTTCACTATTTGGATTGCACTATTGTTTTAAGGTACACCCTCATTAATGCAGTGCCTAGAATACTGGAGACAAAAAAAATGTGAAAGAGTAAAAAAAAATCAAACAAACAAACAAAAAAACCTGCAGTGGGAGCCATTATCACTAATGATAGTTAGCCAGTAATTGAGCTGCAAGTCTCTGAAGTTAACAGAGGAATAAGCGTGGTATAATTGTCTTGTAAACAGATGAGAAAACAAGATACTATTTTCATGAGAAAGTGTGTTGGTGTATGGGATTGGGGGTTTTTTTGTTGTTTTTTTTTCTGCCAGTAGAGCAGAACTAAATTAATTATCTTTATAGGTAGAATATAAAGCACAATTATTCATAAGCATGAGCTCTAATCTAATAATTAATTTTTCGGAATATCTCGAAAGACCAAACTGACCTGGAGCAATTAAGACCATTAAGATAACCAAAGACAGAGCTGAACGTTATCAATCTAAAAGGAGTGGTAAGGTTGCCAGAAAGGGGCTAGAGGGAGGAAATGAGCTCAGCAGACATTCTAGCATTATTCTATGCCTCCTAAGTATTAATTAAGGTATAAAAAAAATCTGTGTATTCCTTGAGATCTTTCAAATCCCAGTTCCTGTTAATTCCTTGCTTCAGTAAAACAATATTCCAAACATATTAATGGCATGAATTTGATGGTACCAGCAGGATCACTGCTGTGTTCATTCTGTATGTTTCTGCTTCAATAATCTATGAACATCATGCAGCAAAATTTCATGTGTATTCTGTTGACCAATTTAGCAGAAAATATTCTGGCAAAGTGGATCTCTGAATGTACCAGTTTAAATAAAAAAATTCAGAGGAACCAACAGTTGGTAACTTTATATAGATGCCTACAGTTGCAGATTAATTACCTGATCTAATACTCATCAATTTAGCTGGAGAATTTCAGTACAATTCACTGGGACCTAGTTACATAAGGATACAAAACTCAGTTCTCAAAAAAAACAACACATAAAGTTTACAAACTTTCACCTGATACAATTGTTTTTTATAATGTATGGGAGTAGGAAAAAAAGTAAATTCTTAGATTTAGGATTATGTTAAAAAGTTATCCTACTCTAACTGCATAATCACATTTTTCTTATAAACTCTTCTGACTACATTGGCATCTGGCTGCATCCATGTCTTAAGTTTCCTGCAGCTGAGCTTTGAAGCAGTTCTACTTCTCATGTTCACCTGCATCACATCATGTAGTTCCTGGAAAAAGAGAAGTTTGACCTAATTCTTTGGACTTTCTTGTTTTGGTAACTAATTAAAATGCTCACTGTTATCAGGAAACTGTCAGGAGAATTCTTGTGAAAATAATACAGAATTACCTAATAATACAGTCTAATTACCTAAATTGCAATATTTAATAAACAAGACAGATACCTGTATTGGCAATCAAAGATTATAAGTAGCCTTGGTCTATAGGGATCTACCTTTTTTTCTTTTTTTCATGATAGCTTGCAAAATGCTTCATTGCAAGGGGATTTATGCAAAAACAGTTAGAGAATATGTTCCACATTACATGTATTCACACTGTATTTTCCTACTTTCAAAACAATACTCAGTGTTTTTTATAAAAATATACCAGTGGATCTTGATTAAAGGAACAGAGAAATCTTGGTTAATAGATTTTAGACCAGCTGAATAGCTGTCATAGGCAGGCCACTTACATATCATCTCACTTACAGGTAAGCTTGACCCTGAATTTCAGTGCACACAGGAGATATGGTTGGCTGAAAGGGTCTGTGATTGTTTCTGAGCAAGTGCAGAAACATTATAATACAGCAACAGAAAAATAAAAGTTTGTACATGTCCATTCCTATTAGACTGAGAAGGATGAAGATTTCAGCCTCCAGTGCTTAAAGTTTTTTGTAACTTCAAGAAGCAGACATTTGACTTTTTCAGTATAATACAGTTATTTTCTCCATTATTAATATAGATTTACTACTTAAAATAAGGGCCTAAAAAAGTCCAGGTTGTAAATGATTTTGCATATTAGATACAGTTCTAAATTTCATTGCTAATCCTGTTTTCTTTGCTCTGATAAATTGTTGTTGGAAAGAAGATGCAAAATATAAGAGATTTTATAACAGATTTTGATGATGCTTTGGTCTATGTTTTTTTAGGTACAAAATATTTGGCCTTGGGCTATTGCATGACAGGAAGCCTCAGCTCCACTTTAAAGCCAAAGGCAAAATTACTTTTTGTTGTCCCTAAGCACATATGTAAGCACTGGAGGTAGAACCAACTCTTTGTAAACACCATTACACAGCATTCCAAGACAAAAGAGCTATCTAGGTAAATACCTTGGTAGATACCATATTTGTTTAGGCTCTCAAAGCTCTCAGTTCTGCCCTTTGGTTTGAACTTTGGAGGCACAGGAAGCTGAAGAACTGCAGAGTACTCATCAAATCAGATTCCATTCTGGCAAGAAGTATCTAAGCTCTCTGTGCAGCCTTTGATTCAGTGTGTGCTCTAGTGCATTCATTGGGTTATTAGTGTGAGCAGAGCTCAGGGGCCAGGGTCAATTCATTTTTAATTATGCCAGATTTCAGGGAGAAAGGCGTTTTTAGGTAAGTAATGCTGACTCCTCCTCCACATTGGCAATAAGTGTAATTTGCTCTAAGGATTAATTGAGCAGATCAGGGCAGAGCTTTTAATAAGTGATATTTTAATATAAGGATCAGTGAGGTGAGAAAACTGATTGAATGTTTTATAACAAACATGTGTCTATCTCTGTAACTGGAGATATTCTAAGGACCTGAGTTTGTTGGTTTTTTGGGGGGAATTTTTAGGTAAAAACCTCTGTGTTCAGTCATGTACTCAAAATCTTTAATTCACTTTCTTGAAGTATCTTAGAAGTCTGCAAATGAATGAACAAAATCTTTCATCAGTGAATATTTCCCTCCAAGTATTCTTTCCTCAATAGCACCTGCTCTTTTTTACAGCTTGCTCATAAAAACATTTAACTGCTATCAGCAACTGTAAGCTCTCATGCTGACAAATACTAGCAATGATCCACTGACTTGCCAGCTCAACATCACTCTGTTTACCGACTCCAGTTTCGCCATTCCTTGTAGAACACTCTTT
>NW_009954333.1:185203-185474 GCF_000747805.2 Chaetura pelagica | reverse complement strand
TCTGCAGCAGTGTCTGTGCAGACAAACACTGAGTAGTTGCTTATACTGTTCAGAAAAAGAAAGAAACATAAATATCAAAGCCTACCAGAAAAACAAGGATTTTTTGAACAAAAGTCTCTAAATATTTATGCTCCAGAGCATAACGTGTTTGGTTTTTTTCTATGAACATGCTCCAAAACCAGCATTTACTCTCATCTACACTATAGGGATCACCCAGGGAGCCAATTCTTGTCCCAGAGTCATTGCACTGGATCTGCTTTCTTCACAGCAG
>NW_009954333.1:171048-185178 GCF_000747805.2 Chaetura pelagica | reverse complement strand
AGGAATTGCCACATTCCAGCTTAAAAATATCCTGATCACTTTGTGCAGTTTCCCAGGTGGATATCTATCTAACTTCTTCAGTGTTCTTAAAGAGACTCTTTCAGAGCTGCAGTCATGAAAGCCATCTCATTCTAATGAAAGCCTGATGGAACCAATATTCTTGGTATAGATGAAGTGTAACGAAGCACTTTCTTTCCCATAGGAAAGTCTTCCTCTCATATTATTTGATGCCAACTAACCTTCACATCTGCTATTTCCCTATTGATTGTTACAACTTGGCACTTTTGTAGAGTGTCTGATGAGGCAATTCTATTCAATGACACCACTTCCTTTTCAACAAAAGGAGTGCAGTAAAATAGCAGTGTTTCCTATACCTTCAGGGGAAATGCTCTGTGCAAATTATGCAAACAGACATGTAGTCATCATTTAGATATCTGTATGTGAAGAAGAAAAGCATTTGTTCCTCTTATACCGACACATTCCCCATGTAAAATTATGCAAAGTAGATCTGGGTTTGAATTTTTTAAGTAAATGAGGAGTCATTCTGGGCCCCACTTTAAAAATTCATCTTAAAATACAACATGTTCACCATGGAAATGACCTTGAAATTAGTCATCACTTAAAACACAATCCAAACATATATTTACAGCTCAGCAAAACACATTAGAGCAAAGAAAATGTTTGTTTTTCTGTCCTTGAATACAAAGACATCAAAGATATATTTTTTTCAAGGGAAACAAAATAATTTCTTCTTGACACATATTATACTAATGAAATATTTCATTTGAAATTAAAAAGGTAAGTAATATAAATTATCTAATAAGCCTCATTTATAATGTTGCGAGACACACCAGCATGACAAAAATAAAAACACTGCATATATAAGCTTAATATCAAGTACAGCATTTTGATTTAAAACTACTGGAAACCATTCAACCTTTGGCATTGTTTCTGAAATTTTACTTTGGCTTTCCTCTAATCCAGGCTTCTCAATGTGTAACATTTAACTGATTGTGTGTGTGTGAAATTTCGGATTCTTTTAGGTTTAAAAACCACAAACTGTTCTGTCTATAGTTTTACTTGGAATTAACTCTTTTTGTTTCCTTTCTTTTTCCTTGTTTGTCTTTACGCCTAGATTCACAATGACTTTGAAACATCTAATACCTATGGAAATCAATGGGAACTTATTTACAAAAGGAGCACAGAAAGAAGAAATAAGAGGTAAGCATGTAGTTCCATTTTAGGATTTTCAGATTGCATAAATATTTTAACAGGTTACTTTGACAAAGAAAATTCACCACCCTCATGAACAAGACTATCAAACTGGTAACAACAGATGTGGAAAAGGCTGAGATACTAATTTTTTTTGCCTCATTCTTCTCTGGCAACCTCTTTTTCCAAATCTCTCAAGTGGATAGACCACAAGGCAGAGACTGGAGCTGCAAAGTCCCTTCATATGTAAGAGAAGATCAGGTTCCTGACCACCTGAGGAACTTGAATATATGTGAGTCTATGAGACCTGATGAGATACATCCCAGAGTCCTGAGAGAACTGACTGATATAGTTACCAAGCCACTCTCCACGATATTTGAAAAGTCATGGCAGTTGGATGAAGTCCCTGGTGACTGGAAAAGGGAAACATTTTATTAAAGGGCAGAAAGGAGGGACCTGGGAACTAATGACCTGTTGGCCTCACATCTGTGCCTGGGAAGATCACGTGACAGATCCTCCTAGAAGTTGTGCTAAGGCATCTGGAGGACAGGGAGGTGATTTGAGACAGCCAGCAAGGCTTTAGGGCCAAATCCTGCCTGACCAACCTAGTGGCCTCCTATAACAGAGTGACCTCTCTGCAAGGGCAGGGACACCTCCCACTAGACCTGGTAGCTCCAAGCCCCATCTAACCTGGTTGTGAATACTTGCAAGGAGGGGGCATTCACAGGGTGCCTGGACAACTTGTTCCAGTGCCTCACCACCCTCACAGAGAGGAATTTCTTCCTAAAGTCTAACCAATATCTCCCCGCTTACATTTTAAAGGCATTACCTCTTGTTATTTCCTTAAAAAAAGTCCCTTCCTAGGTTTCTTGTAGCCCCCCTTCAGGTATTGGAAGGCTGCTTCCAAAAAGAGATTTTAGGCCAGTGACCTTGACTTTAAAAATAGTCCTGGCTTGTTTTATTTACTAGTAAAAATATAGCCTTAAACTGCACAAGACAGAAACAAGGCATTTGGAAGAAAAAAACTATATAAAGTCTACTAACCTTCCATACACATGCACTATTTTCATTTACAGGCTTAAAGGTGATTCTATGTTCTAAAAATGTACTGTGCCAATTCTTTTGCTTCTTAATTATTTGTATTCTTTTTTATTCCAGTAAAAACAAACAAACAAACAAAAAATTTTAGGCAATGGTCCCTTTCCCCCAAATGCATTAAGGGTTGCTGTAACAGCCGCAAATTAAACCATATCACAATTTTGAAAATTCAAGTGCTATCTTTGAGGAAGACAACATTAGAATGTTTGGAGCTTGAAGTGGTTTTAGAAGTGGTAATCTGTATATATCCTCAGATTTTTCATCATTTCTCTGTTAACACCTAGTGGGCTTTAATAATTCTGTTGACCCAATTTGCTGAACCATACCCTTCAATTAAAAGTTTCCACAAAAATTCTGGCATAGATGTCAAGATTACCAAATACTTCCAGGAATATGCAAACAATGAAAATGCATTACTGATGCATACATCAAAAACCTGCACCTGTCACCCTAATTTAATTTTTTAAAAAATTAATTGGACTCAGAAATATTTTTTTTAAAAAATGACAAGCTGTTCAGCAGATGCCACAGCAACATCTGCCCTGCTGGTGGAGGATAAATGTATTCAACCTTCATTATGATCAAGCATATGGAGTCACCTGAGCAAAGCAAAATGGTGGATTGTCTTTATAATTTGTTATTTTTAAAGTGTTATTTTTTAAATTTGTTTTTGAAAGACAGGCTTTTCCAATTACTGGCTTACTTGTAGGAAAACTCACCGGGACCAGTTCAAGTTTTTAAAATATGACATTTATAAACACAGGCCAGAACTTCAGCCATAGTCCAACTCAGAATATAAATGAAAATATGAATAATGTCAAAATGACAACAGAATTCATGTAACAATGTACCTGGATATTGGTTGCCTATTAAATTTAAATATCTATTATGAGAATTTAAGTAAAATTCAGCCTAAAAGAACATATTTATGACCATCACTATTATTACGAGTGACTACCTCAGCTCTTAAGATGTGAAAAAATAACTAACAAATGAACAACCAAATTTATTTCCTATGCAATAAAATAATTATTAAATTGAAAGATCATATGTCATATCTGAAAAAAAATAATTCAATAATGTAAGAAATACATTGCTTATCTTTGGTTTGATGTGTTTGTGGACAGATAATTAGTAGACTGATGTGATCATAAAGAATTGTCTGTTCTTGGCTTGGACAGATGTACACTTTGCTAGATAAAAAACTGGCTGGATCACTGGGCCCAAAGAGTTGTGGTGAATGGAGTTAAATCCAGCTGGCAACTGGTCACAAGTGGTGTTCCCCAGGGCTCAGTGCTGGGGCCAGTTCTCTTTAATATCCTTATCAGTTATGCAGACAAGGGGATGAAGAGAACCCTCAGTAAGTTTGCAGATGACACTAAGTTGGGGGGAAATGTTGATGTGTCTGAGAGTAGGGTGGCTCTGCAGGAGGCTGAGGGCAGATCTTATTGCTCTCTAAAACTACCTGAAGGGAGATTGTAGAGAGGTGAGTTTGGTGTCTTCTCCCAAGTAACAAGTGCCACAACAAGAGGAAATGGGCTCAAGTTGTGCCAGAGGAGGTTTAGATTGGATATTCAGAAAATTTCACCAAAAGGGTTGTCAAGCATTGGAACAGGCTGCCCAGGGAAGTGGTTGAGTCATCATCCTTGGGCTTGTTTCAAAGACATGTAGATGTGGTACTTAGGATCATGGTTTAGTAGTGGACTTTGTAGTGTTAGGGTAACTGTTGTACTAAGTGATCTTAAGGCCTTTTATAACTTAAATGATTATACGATAATATGATTCCAAAGCATGTTTTAGTATATTTTTTTGTCAAAAGTGGTAATCTATATTGTTCAGATTAAGGATCTTGAAAATCTTTAAGAGAAATTCAGTTAATGTATGGAATCTGAAAACTGATTATAAAGCATTCATATCAAGTAAAGTTTATGTAATTATTACCATAGGTGTATTGCAAAATGGATGGTTTAAACAATCTTGACAACCATTCTGTCTGGAGCAATGAATAACTGGAGAAGAAATTAATCAGTATAAGACCCTAGGTGGCATCCAGTGCAATTTTGGCACTGGAAATATTCCTTTACACAAAGCAATGCTAATGCAGTTGGACAACATCTCAATAGTATCATACCATAAACTGGCAAGGCAGAACCAAAAGTTCACCTCTGCTAATTAATGGAAGCTTTCAGGCTGCTTCAGTGGGCAGGAACTCAACACTGAAGGTTGCTTATATGGCAGAAACCCATACAAAACTGGCTAAACCTAAAGACAGTTCACTCTGGAGAATTGTTTGTGAATCACATTCCTAGGATGAGTCACAGATCAAATCTGCAAATTTTACACAGCTTCAGTGCTATTTGCATTGAAGAGCAAGACTATTTTTTTTTTTTCCAGACTCTGATAGTTTAAAATGTTCTCAATTTTCTAAACAAACCCTAACTCTGAAATGTGTTATGCATACAGATGGTTGCAGTTGAAGGATTCTCTATGATCTAGTTCAATTGTCTTTCTCACCTTGCTCATGATCTAAAGACAAACTTCATGAGAAAAAAAAAAAACAACACGTGAAAACACAAGAGAAAAGGAAAATATTCTTGGCCTGCCTCTTGGGGTAAAGCAGCAGGAGAAAGAGAGAAAGGTGATGAAGCTAAAGAACAGTTAGGTTATTCCTTTCTAAGGAACCTCACAACCAAATCTATGATCAGAACACAGAGTTCAGTCATTTTCTTACAGCTGATGTTGTCAGCCATCCCATTAAAGTCCCTGAAGAGGCCAGAAAGTGAAGCACATCAGGTGAGAGGAAGGAAACATAATGGCTTACCAGTTAAGACAAAATCTACAATAATGCATAAGGACAACACATATTCTGGAAGTATCAGCAATTACACTGCTGTTGTTTTTCTCATCCTCACACCTCCAAATTTCTAGGTAACAGAACTCATGTCCCAAAGGGTGTCCTAAGATCACCCTGCCATGGAAGGGAACACCCTCTACTCACATCTCAGCAGTCCTGGCATTCTAGCAGCCAGAACAGCTTTCTTCACAAATGAAAAGTAAATACACATCAATAACAAACCAATTAATTTTCAGTTGGGTCAGAAAGCTGGACTAACTCTTGCCACAGCCCTGTGATATGCAGAGCCAACAGAGCTTGAGGCTGAAGGCAGGAGAAGAGGGTGGGCTACTCACAGATAGACTGCTTTTAGTTGATCCCAAAATGACACAGCAAGAAAGCTGTTGCAGTGATTAAATAATGATTAAACTCCATCAGACTTGGTAGAAATTGTTGTGCTTTGCTGGTAAAAAAAATTGACATAATTTAGGACTCAAAGTATGGTCAGGATAAAATTTGTATATCATATCATGTATATAATATGTGTATATCAGTCGGCATATCAAATATACAGTAAATTAGAAATTTTATTTCTCTGTTTTCTTGTACCCTGTATTTCTATCGAAGTGAAAATGAGACCTTGCCATATTTTCCTGAACCTCATACACTGAAAATGACCAGCTTTATTTAGACAAACTGCATCATGTATTTACAATATGGATTAGTAATGCATATGTACTAATTAATGCATATTGTGGGTGGCTGAACTTTTGAAAAATAATACAAATGTCAGCTTCTTGCTGATATATTCATCTTAGCTCTACACTGTGAAATACTTATGAAAAAAGAAAGTGCAATCAGGCCATAGGTTACATAGTTTAGTTCATCTGAGAGTTTTGTGGGGAGATGAGCACAAAAGTTTTTTCCCCTGTGAATAGCTGGGGTAACAGATGCTGAGATATGGAAAATACTTGATCCAAAGACAAAGAAGATAGTTTAATTGTTATGTCCCTGCTTGACTTTTTTCATAAATAACTACTGGGGACTCAATTCATATATTAGGTATTTCATTCAATATTTAAATTATTGTGAGTGACTGATCTTGTTTTCACTGGAAAGTTATAAATATTTATTTGAGAGGACCCTGAAAACCAGTTGTATGTGTTTCATCCATTTCTAAGTGCTGTAGCTGAAGACAGGTATAACTGATAAATAAGAATATTGTTATTTTGGAATATAATTAGTCATGAACATTACATTATCCAGAAGCTAATTATGAGTGCTAACTATTTGGTTATAAGGCTTAATGCAGTACACATTTTTGTAGAAATTTAAAGTTAAGAGTTCCTTGTGTTCATCTATTTTAGCCCATAATGTAGAAACAGGACAAAAGAGAATAAGGAATGAGGAATGGGGGGAATGGGGAAAGGGAAAGGAAAAGCATGGAGAAATGCAAAGGTGGAAAGATAATAGAGTTCTACCAGATTCCATCTATTTCTAGGTTTATGCCTCTGCACTGAGGTGCAACAGGCAACTGAACACACATACTTATTTAGTGAAGGAACAGTAACGGCTCTGATAACCCCAGAGGAGGGGGAAGAGTCAAGACAGGATAACACCATTTCAGTGACTTTGTCCATATTACCTAAAGGGTTGGAATGAGGCTCTTTATGTGAATAAGCTCTGCTTCCTGCTCTCAGGTTCAAAAGAAAGACAGTTCACTGCAAACTGAATATGTTTCTGTGGTACTGCTACCAACTATTTTATAAGCATTATCCAGATCAGCACACAGAGGCTGGGACTCAAAAAATTGTTCTCCACTTGTCACTGCCAGTCAGTGAATACTTGAGAAGCTCAGAAGTTTCTTTCTTCTTTAACTTGCAACAATTCCATCAAATAATTGCTATGCACTTCTAAACTTCATCATGTTTTATTTGCAGTATTCAGCTAAAAGTATATGTGTGCATGCCCATGTGTACAGTTTTGTACATGCACACATATTTGTTCAACATTGTTTGCCTACAGCAATGTTCAAACTCAGGTATGAAAAACCCACTAAAGTTATACTGGCTTTATGCATGTCAATGCCAACATCACTCATGACAAATTAATGACACTCATACCTCTATTTCTGCTCCTAATCTTTCATTTATGTCAGGGGATCTGTCACTTGTACTTGCACTGCAACTCCTTTCAGCCTTAGGAGGATATTTCTGAGATTTTGCAATGTATAGATATGGCTTCACAGTATTTCCTTCAACAATAGGTTGAGAATTTGGAAGAGGAAGATAAACACTACACGCTGAATTACTGCACTCCAAAATTTCCTGAGAGAGTTATTACCAAAATGGTTAGGGTAAATCAGGTTGGTTTGGGGAACTGAAAAGCGTCAACAGCATGGATCTTTGTGGAGACAAAGAAGTGCAGGAAGAAATTGAGGATATTGTCCAAAGTAAATCTGGAGTTAAAAAAGTCTATCCTGAAGAAGAAAAGGAAAGAAACTGGCAAATGTAAATTATAAATAGAACACTCTATCAGATAATTCTAATTTGTGCAACTCAGTTTTGCGGAATTTGTCCCTGCCCTTCACCAAGTGATCTTGAAAATGGTACGTTCCTTTTAAGTGCTCAGGTTCCTTATCAGCAAAACAAGGATATAAAATACATTACTCTGACAGTGAGCTGAAAAGACCTTTAATTTTTGATCCATAAGTAATGACACTAATCTACTGCTATTAAAGAATGAGAAATTACTTTGTTTTTTACTATTTGGTATGCAAATGCATAGTACTCATAACTGAGAAAAGTTCCATTGTGTATGGTACTGTACAAAAGCATAGAAAGAAAGAAGTTCTAACACTGAAAGGTACATCCATGAAAACTTAGGAGACAAATAAAGCTACACAGCAACTTCACAAACAACCTGCGCTTAAAATTGTACACCACGTATAAACACGTGCCATAGTATTTCCTTTGTGCTTGAGGATGAGCAACTGTCGTCCAAATAAAAGCAGGGTGGAATTAACTTTGTTCTTAATTTCAGAACTGTTATTTGGCAAGAAAACAGACACTGGCATTTTGAAAAACATAGACCGAGAGACCACAGAAATCATAGGTAATGAGCCTTCAAGAGACTTGGAAGGGACTACAGGAAAGCTAAGGAGGAACTTTTCATCAGAGAAGATAGTGATAGGAAAAGGGGCAGTGGTTTTAAACTGAGAGAGGGGAGATTTAGGTTAGATATTAGGAAGAAATTCTTCTCTATAAGGGTGGTGAGGAACTGGAATGGATTGCCCAGGAAGGTTGTTGATGACCCATCCCTGGAGGTTTTTAAAGCCAGGTTGGATGAGGTTTTGTGCAACCTGGTCTAGTGGCTCCCTGCTCATGGCAGGGGGGTTGGAACTGGATGATTTTTAAGGTCCCTTCCAACCTTAATGATTCTATGATTCTATGTTACTCAGACCATGAGGAAGCATGCAAGGTCTGGAGGACTTAATAAATTTCTGGAGACAGCATTCTTCTTTCTTATTGAAGCTATTTCACAGGGATTTTGGAATCACAAGGGTAAGAGGATTTTCAACATCTCTCCCCTGTGTGCTCCAACTTCAGCAGGTTTTGATTTAGCAGTTAGTCTGATCCTCATTTAGGTTCCTCCTCTTTTGCAATAACATCACACAGGTTCGGATGAATTCCAAAATTTTTTTTAAATAAATAATTTAATGGTCTGTTATATAGATAATTTATGCAGAAAATACTTTCAGTCTCATGGGCAGCTATGATGCCACACTGTGATTGGAACTAATAACTATTACTAAGATAAGATAATTTCATTTAACATTAGGAAACCATCTGGTGCCTTCTTTTCTTTTTGTTTAACATGCTGTCACTGTTTTACTCAATACACTTTCATTAAAACAAGACAAAGCAACTAAGGAAAAACACACACAGATGATCAGTTTATACTCCCTATCATCTTTCTGCAACCTCCCCCAGAAGTCATAGTCTAATAGATTTTTGAAGTAGGAGGGGAATTCTAAAATTTCATCTGAGCTCCTGTATAATTAAGGCAATCTATTCCATGTTGTATCTATTTTCCTCACAATGGCTGCATGTGATAGATGAATCCAGCCCATTCCTAAATAAACTGCTCCAGTGGTTAATTACTCTTACTTTTAATAATATGTGCCTTATTTCTAGGCTGAATTTGCCTAAATTCAGCATTGGATGTCATTATGCCTTTTTTTTTTTTTTTTTTCTAGATTAAACAGTCATCTGGTGTCAAAAAATCTCATTCCCATTAAGTCATTTACAGACTGTGATCAAGTCACCTTTTAACCTTCTCTTCAGCAGATTAAACAGATTTCCTTTAGCCTGTAACTATAACGCTTATTTCTGGACCTGTAGTAATTATCTCACCATTGATGAATTCTTTCCATTTTAAACATATTTTCTAAGTGTGGTCACCAGAATAGGACAGAACAGTTTTTATCAAAAAGACAGTGTTAGTTCCTACTTCATACTCACTTCCATATATGTATCAGAGAACATAATACATATTATTAAAAACCTTTCCTTAGCTTACTGATAAAACAGAAAGTATTCTGAAAATAATTTAATAAGTTAATATTTCTCCCTTTTTACACACAAAGCAGAAAATATACACAACTCTTCTGCCTTTTCTATACTACCTATACTTTTTTTGTACTACCTATATCCAGTGTAATTTCTGTCACTTAAGATGTTTTTCTGATAATTTTTATCTTTCTTTATCAGTTTCCTGTTCTTAAGTGCTTTTTATATTATTATTTGGCAGTAGTAACTATGAGTCTTTCAGCTGTAGCAGTACTTTTCAGGCAATTTCACTTACAGTCTTACTTTAAAATATTTTTTTTGCATTTTAATTTTCTTCACACAAGTAAATTATATTCATGAAGCAATTTGCTTATACAAAACAGAAGTATATTTCACAACCATATAAATACTATGTTGACCAGACTGATAGTATTCTATTTTCTGATAACTTAACCTCATTAGGTAAAAAGACCTAATTTTACCAGAAAGTTTACTCTAACAGATTGACTGTATGTAAATGGTTTGGTTTATCTTTAATGGAATATATATTTAATTAAATTGTATTCCTTATACAGGTATCTCTAATGAAGGGTGTTTACATCAAGCAAACTGTAATTTTCAGCTGGAATTTGCTTTGGACACTGAATGAATCAAATGAGATTATGCTGTTTCCATTTCCCTTTATTTATTTATTTTGGGGTAGCACTTTTTAAACCACTTTCTAACCACAATCTCTTCACATGTAAACTCTAAAAAATGTTTGTTCAACTGAATAAACCTTTATTTGACCTAAAAAGTATCAACTGCATAAAGAAATTTTGTGTTTCCTTCTGATTTTTCTTTTCATTCGTAGTGAAGGTGAATTTGTTAATGTACTAAAAGCAAAACCACTTTGTGTGGTCTGACACCATAAATCTGTTTTGTATAAGTCTAAATTATTTGAACTGCAAACAAAATCTTCTGTGCAGGATGTGAAACTGCTATTGCAGTAAAAGAAAAGTGATTTCTATTTCTTGGATAAAATATACTATGTAAACACAAAATATAGCTTCATAAATAAAAACAGTAGAGGAAAGAGAGCAGAAGGGATGAAGTGGGCAGAAAAGGGAGCAGTACATCAATGTGCAGATGGGGAAAACATCCAGAAAAAGAGAAATAATCTCTGTGTAGTTCAAAACCCCGCAGACTAGATGCATGCAACAATGGAAAAAGAGTGAATAAAAGAGAACATAAAGGTGGGGAGAAATAAAACTAAAAGTTAAGAAGATGCAGACAAAAGTGCTGCTAGAAACCAGAAGGCACTGTTAATTTAAACTTACTTCCTAATATTTTAGAGTCCACAGTTCAAATGTGAAAGACAAGAAGTTCAGAGCTTCCTGCCAGACAAAAATAAAATTAAAGCCCTGTAGTGTTTTTCTGGTAAATAAATAGATACCTTGTTTCATCTCTTTATGTCCAAAGACTTATAAAACCTCACTCTTCAAACTTTCCGTGTTGCTATTTTGAAGAGCTTCATCTATTTCCTGACATCAAGACCTCTAATTGATTACTTACTTTTATTAACTTCATCATTTTCTTTTCTAGCAAGCATTCCGGGGTACATAGTCAGATCCTTCCCAAAGTATGCTTTAGGTTAAGCAGCCTAGAGCATTCTGACATACTGAAGTTGAATTGTTTTTTATCTCCAAGCAGAAGCTGAAAGCCATATAAGTATTTTGAACATTTAAAACTATGTATACACTTCAATTGGCTCCAAGTACATAAGATTAAATAGTGAATAGCCTTGATAACTAAACAATTTTTTTACTCTCTGAATCTGATTAAATGAACTAAACACACATTCTTCAATTTATGCCCCAGTTTATGAGTTACAACTGGACCTCAGTTTGTCCGATTTCAAATGCCAATGTAACAGCGACTTCAAAGCTTTAGGCAACAGCATAACAACTCATAAAACCATAATATACTAGCTAAAGTTTTCAAAACATACCAAAGATCAGACAAATATTGTTAAGCACCTCTCTCTTCAGAAGATCCAAGACACATCTGTTCTATCAAACACAATGAGTTACACAAAAAAACATCCCCTCTCCCTTCAAGCATAATTTTCACCAATTTAAGCCCATTTAGATGCTTGATGAAACTAAGCTTTCTCTCCAATCCAGCAGTATATTCCATTGTATTTCAAACTGAATGATCTTAATAAGAGGCTAAAAGAATAGAAGAAAAAAAAAAAAGGAAAAAGACGAAAAGACTGAGCTTTTTATATGGAACCCAAATTTCATTAAAGTTTGTCCAAAAGGTTTTTCTCAGTCCTTAGTGCAGACCAGTTGCTTGAACAAAGACTATGATTAAGTATAATGTTATTGAACTGATACTCTTAACTTCTTATAAAAAAAATAAAAGTAATTCTTTTACAGGCTATAGATCTGTCTGAGCAAACTGTTCAGGTTTCTTCACCTACTCTACTGCTATAATTTCAATCATCAAAGAAATTGCCTTTCATTTCCCATGAGCACTTTAGCATTGGCTTACTTTGCTGTCTTGGAAAACCTCAGAAAAGTGGTTATCATTTGCTTTCCAAAGCGGTGGGAGAAAGTGTTCCCCAGCAAGACGCACCAGCTTTCACCCCCAGACAATCAGGATACAGGTTCTTCTCAAACAGAATATAAACCTTACCTTGAAGAAAGTCATGGTGGCTCCATCTTCAACTGCCCCATACTCTATCTTTGTCTGCTTGGCCAAATCATCAGCAGAATCAATAGGGGATTCCATGCGTTCCACTGTCAGAAAGGCGGCTAAGTTAGCAGTGTACGAGGAAATGATGATAAGTGTGAAAAACCACCAAATGCCTCCCACTATCCTGGTGGAGAGGGCTTTGGGCATGAGCTCAGAACCTAACGAAAACCAGGGGAGAAAGGTGAAACCAATGCACAGAAAAAAAATTAATAAGTGTTCAGCACTTTTTGCCACAGTGGAGAGAAGGAATCACTGTGCAAAAAAACCTTTAAGCCACAGGCCTACATGTACTGCTTGTACAAACACACACAACTGAAATGAAAAATAAGAACTGATTACATTTATAAAGACAGATCATTTTGGAGCTGTGGGAATCAAAAGATAGTAATGGGAGACTCAATGATCAGTGCCTTTTTAAAATTTATAAATATATCTATCTATCTGTCTAGATAGATAGAGATATATATATAGCACAATGTGAATAATGCAGTTACTACAACTGGTTTTCCAGAAAAATCCTAGCTGGACTGAACCTCAATTAATACTACTATTGAAGCACTTAAACAGTTCTTAATCTTTGAGTAAATAAATAAACTATTGATGAAAGGACCAGATATGAAATAAAGTATTTCTTGTCTGAAATACAAAATCTGAAATCTATTATAACTGTGCTTTTGGCTTTTGCATTTGTATTGCTGTAAAGGGTTATTCATTGACTACTTAGATAAAAATATTAACATCTCCCATCTCTATAGTTAGCCCCACAGTTTCATATACACATGGGTGGCTATGCCACACACTTAATTTGGTAAAATAGCAATGAAAATATTAGACTGCTAAGTATAATATAAATGAAAATACTAGACTGCTAAATATAAACTAGATAACGATAGATTATAATGCATTGCTGGAGTTGCCTGCTCATGGCATTAAGGAATGGAGGGGGTGACAGACACTGTGTAGTAATTTGCATAATTATTAATGCTAATTTAGAGTCTAATGAGGCAATTTGAAGTACATAGGCTCCTCTTGTGCCTAATTACTACAAATAGGAAAAAAGAAATAAAACTCAATGTAAGTTAAAACCACAACTATTTACTATAAATGACTGGGTATGGATTTTTTCCATAATGTTATAATTGAATGGAATGAAATTTCTAATTTTGTCAAATAAACAATTTCAAGCTTCACTGTAAGAACTTTACACAAAATCTTTTAGAACTATCCAGGAACTTGTTTTCAAAGAAACAATTTTACCATATCCACTATACCATTGTACCAAAACCATCACTTTTTGTTAATTGGTCTTTATTTTTGTTTTTTAAATCTCCTGGGTAAAATGGAATGAAGGCAAGATGGACTATTTTATTACTGTTTAAATTTTAGTGTTCATATTGAATTATTTAAGGAACTCGTCCAGCAAGGTAACACACCTTCATATAAATGAAAGTTTATGCCAAACTTCCAACATTAATGCTAAGAAAAGAATAGAAAGGGGGGGAAAAAACCCAAAAAAACAACCAAACAAAAACAAAACAAAACAAACCCAAAGAAAACCAAATAAAAGGAAAAAAGAAGTGGTATCATAACTGGACTATTGTATTCAAAAACAGCCCATCTTACCCTGCAGTTCATCTTACCCTTGCTGTTTCAAACAAAAAAAGCTGACAGACTTGG
>NW_009954333.1:148548-168548 GCF_000747805.2 Chaetura pelagica | reverse complement strand
AATACTGATTGGAAGTTTTTACAGTATGGCTGCACTATACTTAACAACAATATTAGTTGAGAAAATAATGAAGATTCACATTTTTAGCTATTGCTGATAATAGTGAAGTTGTAAATAGTTAGGCTTTGAAAGGTTCTGAGTGCCACCTGTAAACGTCAAAGCATTTCTTCTTCTATTAACATCAATGGAATTACAGGCACTTGGTACCATCTAAGATTAGGTCCTTACAACCACTGTGTCAATATTTTGCATCTTGAAAGAAAATACGTGTTAAATCAGAGTAATTAAACAGAAAAAAAATATTATTCATTAAGGCAAAAGTTTTTTTCTCAGTAAAACTACAAATAATGAACGTAACATAAAATAAATAGTTGGTAGTAAAAGTGGCATCATTAAACACCAGACAAGGGAACTAAACTGTATAATTCACATAAAAAATTACTATAGCAAATTAAAGCAATTGCATCCTGTCCTGTGAGGTGCACAGTAGCATCCCTGGAAAGGCTTTCCAAAAGAAGCTGGGGACACTCACAAGCACCTTGCAGGGCCAGGCTCTGAGAAAAGAAAGAAAAAAAGAAAAAGAAAAAGAAAAAGACAGTGAAATTAATTATCTCAAAAGTAGGTAGAACAAAGATAATAAAATGATGCCTGAGTCTGGCAAGAGATTACAAGCATAGCATATACAATCAATCTATTTTAATTCATTACTTTGACATTGCTGTGCATTATGATGGATTCATATCTAAATATGATTTTATCAAGTATAGCTTAAACAAGCAAACATGTCTAGGTAAATTATTTTCTATACAATTCCATTCAGAAAATCAGATTTGCAGTTCTTTCACTTCCTCATTATATCTTTTTGCAGCTTTAAATTTTAATTCCAATGTGCAGGATTATTCTAATTAATTAAGAGATTTAATCATCATGCCTGGTGTTGAAGACACATTGTTGATAGGGACTTTTATGCATAAATCTTGTCTTTAAATCTTTGATACATGTGCATAACATATTTGAACAAAAAAATGAATATCACTGCAACACAGTAGAATGTAACCTGTACAATCATCAATAATATTACAGAGTTTAATTACCAAATCAGTATTAATGTATTTTCCTAATTTCTCAAATCATTAAAGCCACTCTGTTAAAAAAACTGGGATAGGCATCATCTATGAAAGAACTCCTTTAAAATCTATCATGTAATCAACGTTATCTGAATAATGCATCTATCACTTCAGAAAATACAATTTTCTTCACAATATTTCAAGCACATAAAAATTCAGAAAATAAAATGTTTTACTTTTATCCTCCTAATGTAATGTTAAAACACCTCTCAAAGATTTGTACTTGGCAAAGAAACGTTCCATTCGGTTCTCCAAAATAATACTGATATGCTGTTCAAAAAAGTTGATTGGATTCTAATTAAACATTCTGATCTGAATTCTTCTATTACTTGGTAGTAAAACTAGATCAGAAGTTTACCATCTTGTTAAAAAGATTAGTATTTTTCACATTGTTTTGTCATCAAGCCAACAAAACACAAACCAAGCACTCAGTGAAACTGAAGCAGATTTTTCTAGTCTTATGCTGAGAGGTATTTGAAGAAACTGGAAAATATCTTGTTCTTGTGAGGACAATGTTTTCTAGACAAACAAAGATTTTCAAAATAAATATAAATCTGGAGACATTATATTTAGTAGCTGAAATTTGACTGAACAATCTGAAACATAAGTTGATAACTTTACCTTTTTGTTCTTGTACTATCTTATCTAGTTATTTTATAATACTATGAAAAGACAAAAAATTATTTGTATTTGCAAAGAAAGGAAAAACCTGACACAAGAGCTGGCTTTAGGAGAATGAAACACTGTGATATGACTCCTAGCATCAGTCTAGTACCTAGTCATATCCTATAGATTTAGAATTTTTCAATCCACACACAGGATAGAAAATGTCTTCTACTACTTCTACTACTTAAGAATGTTTAAAAATATATAAGACAAATAAGATACAAGAAAGGAAAATGAAACTGTCTTATTATGGATAAATATTGTCCCACTTTATTTTAATGCTCGATATTAGTTTGTCTGATGTAAGAATCTTAAGCTATAGATCCATAAATTAGATTTTGTATGTACTACACACTTGTTTAAGTTTTAAGTTATTTCACCTGTTACAATAAACATCTGTAACTTGTAGAGTTACAGAACAAATTCAGGATCACTCAGGAGGTCATATAATCCAGCATTCTGCTTAGGTAATATCAACTACTAATTCAGAACAGAAGATTGTCCAGTCTGGTCTCAAAAAAACCTCCAAAGATAAAAATTCCACAACTTCTCTAGGCAATATATTCTTGTGTTTAATTTTCCAAATGAATATCTCTTTTTTTCTTCAGGTCATGCTGAAGTGTAAACAAATTTCACAGTGTAAAGAACTATGCAGCTTTGAAAAGAGCCTGGCTCCACCTTTTTTGATCAGCTCCTAGTATTATAAAGTGTCTAGTAGGGAAACCACTCTTGCCTGATGCTAGAAAAGCCCAGCTTCCCAAATCTCATTTCACAAGTCTTGCACTCCAGACTCCAAGCAGGTTGGTGACACTTGCTTGAGTTTATTCAGGTATTGGGGGAGCCCAGAACTGCTCACAGTATTTACATGTGGTCTAATAAATGCTATTATAGGAATAATCACTTTCCCTGATCAGCTGACTACATTCCTACTAATGCAAATGCAGAACATTCTACCTCAATCAAGAAGATAAGTGTAAAACAAAAAGGAAACCAGTACTCAAGTAAGTTGATGCAGTTTTGCAGGTTGATCTCCTTGATCATTGTTAATGGGTACTCTTCCCATTCACTCATCTCTATTAGTGTTTATTCTAAAATTCCAGATACAGTCTCTTTACTTAATCTCTAACATCTACAGGTGTTTGAAACACTTGAAAAACTAGACTTAAAATGAGGGGGTTTTAGGTTTACAAAAGCTGTGTCATGTTTTCCCTCTTTGCCATTGCCCAAATAAAAGTTAGAATTATTCTTTGAAAACTATTGGCTAGTAATGGTTAGAAGTCAGCAATTCTAGTAGTCCACAGGAAAGGGAAGAATTGCGTCCAACACGATTCTACTTTAGGGATACTCCATGATAACAGAAATGAAAAATTGATATGCCCAAAGAGTGGAGAGATCTACCTCAGAATTGTGTCATTTCATACGCAAATTATCTGAGATAGATTATAGTACATTTGAGCTCTGCAGTCATACAGTGCTTGGGGAAAAAAAAAAAAAAAAAGAGTGGATCCTTGATCTTACAAGCCTGCTAAGTAAAAGTAAAAGTCAATCTTTTAAAAACAAGAACAGGCTTTTTGAAAAACCTGCTCAGATAATTTTCTAATCAGATACTGAATTTTTCATGGCAAGCACTGTGTGTATAGGAAGAATTGAAGCGATCACAAACAATGTTTCATGAGAGGGAATACCATGTTAGGTTTGGTTTAGCTATATAATTATGGTCATGACTGAACAATATAAATGAAGACTGACTGTACTTAATACTATCTTGTTCTGGAACCTCTCAGTCCTCTTTCTGTTGCAATGCACATAAAGGACACCAGCTTTAGCACACCTGCTTTTCAATATCCTATGAAAGACAGCATGCAGGGGCAAAAAGAAAGGAAAATATCTCATTGTTCTGGCCTTTGAGATTGTAGAAACTTAATCTCAGTACAAAATTCTGCCAGGCCCCTAGAGCAAGATCTATAGTGACAACATCAACAACCAAGTCTCTTCTAAGGTGTAAACTTTCCAGTTGTCTACACCATGACTGCCTGCTTTTAGAACTAACAGCAGTTTGTCTTGAGCTTATTTGGCTTAAGGACCTTGTATGGTAACAGCTGTGTTCTACTGCTAACATCTCAGCCTCCCTTTTTATTTAAGAGCTTGATGTCTTGCACACTGGGCACAGGAAACTTAATTTTTGACCTGTAGACACCCATTCCTCCTCTCCAGAGTCCATGGTTTGAGACAAACTCAGGAAGAGCCACATGACTAATTCTGGATATATTAGAGCAGTTTCTACAGTTTTGGTCAGTAAATAAGGATACAGTCTCACACAGAGCCACAGTGTTACATCTAGATAACCTTAAGGTTAGGTTGTAGATACAGAGTTTTGAGCTTGCAAACTATACTCAGTGCAGTACATCATGTTACATACTGACTGCTGTTTTCAGTTACTTTTACAAAAGACATAGTCTAGCTTGTTTTATACCAATCAGCTCAATTAACAGCTACTGAGAATGTATGTGTAAATATATACCACCCACAAATTGAATTAGTTCTCAACTCAAAAACCTATGGATTTTTGTCTGATAGTATATTGTTTTAAAAGTAAATTAATAGACATGCTCAATAAGGATTTAATAAATGGAGTTAGAGACATTTTTAATTTAAGGTCTAAATTTTGGAGAGTAATAGAACTTCTTAAAAAGAAAACAGAAAAAGGCAATTAAATGAAAGAGAAAATGGAGTAATATTTGCAACGTGTTTTTCTTTATACCAACACATGGCTGTCTAGAAGTGTTACACAGAACTGAAATTTATACCAGTTAGCAACATATAGTTAGTCTTTGTGGGATAAAGACTGATTGGCCCCATAACTAATATTTACACGCCATTCTCATTTACTGTGTTGTTTTCATATATATACAAAAAAGCTGTGTACTGTCATTGAATCATTTTCAGCTTGTTACCCATTAGATTCTTACAGAGCACCAAAAATCTAAAACAGTTTATCTTTTCTAGGGTGGGGAGAGGTACAGGGGTTTTTTGTTTTGTATTGGTTTCTTCTGCATGAGGATCAAAAAAACAAAACATATAGGATCTTCAAATCTGAGGTTGACACTGAATATTTAACTAAAAATCCACAATAGTTACCTATTACCATTATAGTTCTTGGAGTTTATTTTTTGTTTAAAATCCATACTGACTTATGACTCTTCATCCTTAGCTCAGACATTCTGTCTCAAGTCACATAATGATTATGGAAAGGCTAAGAAAAATCTCTGTTCTGCAGGACAGTTTGAAATTATGGAATGAAAATAAAACAATAAATTCAATACTTGATCTGATGCAATCAGATAGAATACTTCCTATATACATTAAATTCTGAGTAATTTTGGCAAGCATAATGAAAGGAATAGAGATTGTAAAAAAATATGGTGCTAGTATGACTTAAAGAAGCAAATATAACTTAAAGGACCAATAGGATTATTTACTGATAGCTATGTTTATTTAAATTACATTCTTTCAGTGATATTACAATTGGACAATGCTGCTTCTGTGTTTTTGAAAATGAATATGTAAGTCAATTAAGAGAAAATGGTGCTACAAAAATGCTATCTAGAGCATAATGTATAAACCAACATACCCTGTATAGCTTAGCAATATATCATCACATTTACATGTGTTTTAAAATTCTTCAGGGATGGAGACTCAATCACCTCCCTGGGCAGGCAGCCTATTTCAGTGTTCAACAAACCTTTTGTTGAAGAAATTCTTTCTTATACCTAATCTAAACCTCCCCTTGCATCACTTGAGATGATATTAAAGGCAACTGGCCCCAGCACTGAGCCCTGGGGAACACCATTTGTGACCACACCCCAGCTGGATTGAACTCCATTCACAACTCTTTGGGCCTGGCCATCCAACTAGTTTTTTACCCAGTAGACTGTGCACAAGTCTAAGCCATATTTAGCCAGTTTCTCCAGGACAATGCTGTGGAAAACTGTGCTGAAGGTCCTGATAAACAATATCCACAGCTAATAATAATCCAAGAACTTTACAAGGGAAGGGAGTTCCCAGGGGGACAGCAGACTTCCTTATGAAGCAGGTTGGGTCAGACAAATAATTGCATTGAATCACCATCCCCTCTCCATGGCCTATAAATGGAACTTAATGTAACTAACTTTTTTAATACCTACAAAAATAACTTTAAGGTTTCTTTTGATCTATGCAAAGGAACAAGATTCATGTGTAAATTGCATAACATATTTACAGAAGTGTTTTCTATAGCTCTACACTTATCCCTTTAAGGGGCTTAAAGACACTAGTAACTTTAAATATCAATAGGATCCTGATAAATCCAACTGAGTCAGAGATTAAATACAAATATGTACATTATTGCACAATCGGGACCAAAATCTGTACTATGTGAAAGAAAATATCCTGCCCAGTTTTTCTATAAATTTGTCTTCTTGGTTAATATTTAAATACCTAAACATTCAATTAGCTTATAAATAGGCAAAGTAAAAATTCTACAGTAAACTTCTGCTATAAGCAACATGAATCATACAGGAATAACGTCATCCAGTGGAAGTGGATATGTGATGATTTATGGAAGTTGCTGTAGGAGTTACTAGTCCTGCAATTAAATGCAAAGAAATCTACCCTTGGGGGATGCAGGAATGAGCAGGTTGGTCATAGCTCAAATCTGAACTAAAACTAAGAAAATTGTGTTTGTTTGTTGAAAATAAAGTACTGCAAAACATACTGAGTATGGATCTGTCCTGAAACCTGCTGAAGACATAGAGAATCTTTCTTTTGATTGTAATGTGATTAGGTACTTACAACAGTTCCACTCAATAATGTACAATGAAGAAAAGTAACTTAGAAGTATCAGAAATATTCAAAATTTCTTAGACTATTATGTGATAATTAATGTAACTATTAATACAAGTATATAATAACTAAAACATTTGTTTCTACAGATGTCAATCAAGGGTTTATTCAAATTCAGGATATTAAAGAAATAGTATATTATCATTTTAATTGAAAATTAGATTATGCAAGAAAAAAGAGTCAAAGAAATACATACAAGCTCATTGTTGCAACACTTGATGTATTAAATATATTGATTGCAGTCGTTAAAAAATATTTGTAGAACATTAGTCCAGCCATTTTTTGAACAGAAGAAATGTGAAAAAAGTGCTAAATTACACTCAAGACTGAAGAAAACTTATTTAAAATTACTATCTTTTAATATATCTGAACTTCACACTGATTGTAGACTTTTCTTACAGTCAATGTATAATGATTTCTGCTAAATATATTGAAGCCTAAAAATAAATTTCCTGGGACTATAACATTCTTATATATCTCAAGAAATGTAGAGTAGGGGAGACGTCCAAAGTGTTGGTCCATGGTTAGTTTTAAGCCAATTTTAATGAACATTTTTATTAACAATCTGGAAGAAGGTATAAGCAACACCCTAATTAAACACAGAGGGCAGTACTTTGGAGTGTGTTAGGAGGGCTAAGGAGGGCAAAGGACTACAAAGAGCTTATAAATATTAGATGAATATTTTATGAGAACAGAAGGTGGGGGTGATGTGAACTGCACAATGTTACCCAGCAATAAAGGCATTATTTATTTAGCAGATGAACACAAAAGACAGTGCCATTCATAGCAGAATGGGCAAAAAGTTAAAATGACAAGAGAAGAAAGCCTAGGGATGGGTAGAACCAGCATAGAAGCTTTATACGGTTTGACTGCAAATTTTGCCCAGATATTATCCTATTAGAAATAGAGGAAAGAAAGATAAGGTTTCCCCAGTAAAATTTTCCTGAATGAAAAAGGAATGTGACTGGGCAATGAGACAGCTGGCTGATTTCTAGAGCAGCCTTGAAAGGGGAGGAACATTAACAAGGACTCAATGCATGCATGTGGTGCTCTGAAAATACCTAAGCAGTGGAGAATTCCTCAGGAACATTAAGCAGCTAGAGCTTCTTGGCTGCTAAAAATTCTGCCAAGGCCAGAGAGTCAACACAGTTTGTTTAAAACTGGTTTTATACTTAGAGAGTCACAGCCTGTCCTGACTTCTGTATCTGAAGCACAACTCAGAAAAACAGAGTAGCTGTTGTGTTACAAAACCTCTTGCCCTCTTTTTGCTGATACAAGTAGATTAATATATCCAATATGATATTCCTCTTCATATGATTTTCACTTTAGTGTTCTTAACAATTTGGAGAATCTTTATTCTGCATTTGTATTCTTTTATTCCTTTACCTAGATTGTAATAAAAAATGGGTGTTACTTCCAAAACTGGGTCATTCTCAAAATTTATCATACTTACCATTTGTGTTTCCCTTTTAAATAGCCTACATTTTAGATCACATTCTTACTTCTTTACCAGAGAACATTTCCGTTACTTACCCAAATATGGTTTTCCCTGAGTATATAGATTAAATGGGAGAAACAGAAAACTGACTACTTTGGAAATTTCTCATCTCCATTTCTACAAACATCTTTGAATATCTAGGCAATACATTAATACCTCAGCCTGATTTTAAAAATCAGGGTTGAGGATCCAAACACTTGAAAAGAAGACCCATTTCCACGATACAAACTGAAATGGAGTGATATTAATTCCACTGTTACTTGAAAATAAGGATAATGCCAGGAGGAGAATGGCTGAAGCCAAAGTTACCTCAGTAGGGAATGTGGAGATGTAGAGCAAACATTAATCTTTAAGAATATCAATTCTACCTGAATCCTCTTAGATAGCCCTGTCTTTGACAGGCTAGAATTGGAAAGATTCTGTGCAACCAAAGATATTGTGATCCAGTTTAACTGGCTTGGTGGCTGCTTCTATGTCACTCTTCTATGTCTTTGCTCACTCTCTTTCTCTCTTTCCTCTATTACTTTTTTTCTGTATTTATATTTGATATCTGGTGCTACTGACAGTGAGATAATGGAAGAAGCAAACCACACAATCTGTATTGCTAAGGCAAGATTAATATCAGCATCTACAGCTCTACAGTGCAGTCAAAGAGAAACAGCAGAAGAGCATCCCAAAACCCCAGCCCTATGTCCACCTTAGATTTTTCCAGCAACCTAATCTTACTCTGCTTTCAGGAGCAACCTGGACTTGAACATCCTTCCCTCATGATTTTGCAAACTCATCTTGAATGGTGACTGTCCCAGACCTGCAACTATTAAACAGAAAACATTTAGGACCAGGAGCCTGAGCTTCCTCAGCAGATACCAGGTCCAGGGATGCACAGTGTGGGCCCCTGATTCAGAGTGTTGAGCCTTCTATTGAGTCCTGTGCCTAACAGAAGAAAAATCTTTTTCAAACTTATGTAGTGACTGAAACAGCCAGCTAAGAGACTTGGATTTCAGACCCTCCTCAGCTTGAGAGATTTTAAACTTATTGCTTATTATCTCCATCAGGGGATGTCTCTCATAGGTGAAAACCTAGGACAGAAGTCCATCTGCTGAGCGTTGGCCAGCAGACATACAAAAAGTGGCTAAGGAAGATGGAAAAGACTGGGGGGGGGAGGAGAAAGTGCTGGGTATACATGGCAAGGATGTAGTGCCTGGCCTGGGAGGGGGCTGCATGTGTGGCCTCTGTGGGAAGAGGCCAGAGGCTGCCCTGTGCTGGACATGACTGGTTCCAGCTGACTCCAACACACCCACTGCAGGACACAGCTGAACACCTCAGCCAAGGTGGTAGCACCTGTGGGAAAGTGTATTTAAGAAAGGGTAAAGAATGCCAGGCAGAAAGAGAGCAGGGGGGAAAAATGTGAGAAACTATAGAAGAAACACTAAGGTGAGAGAAGGAGAAGCAGTGGTCCAGGCACCAGAGCAGAGATTCCTCTGCAGCCCATGGAGAGAACCACAGTGGACTTCTTTCTTGAAGGACTACAGTCCGTGACAAAGTTCATGCTGGAGCAAAGGAAAAGTATGAAGGAGAAAGACTGAGACAGAAACTGCTATGTACTGACTGCAAACTGCCCTCCATCCTCCTTTCACTACTCAGAGGTGGGTAGAGGAATCCAGAATAAAGGAGTGAAATTGAGCTTGGGGAAAGGAGGAGAAAAGGTGGCTTCTTAGCATTTGTATTTGTTTCTCACCTGTTGAATCTATTTTAGCCCACAGGAGTAACTGATAAGCAATCTCCCTGACTTTATCTCAACCCATGGGCTTTCTCATCATATTTTTTACTCCTTGTCCTGCTGCAGAGGGCAGTGAGTGAGTGGCTAGATGGGTATTTGGCCCTTAGCCAAGATCAACCTCTGCAAAAATGGAATTGGCTTACTTCCTCTAGTAAGAATTCTCCTTTGGGAGGTGAGATCTGAGTTTTGGTCAACAGTTTGAGTACTTGCTCTTACACAGCACAAAGGATCTTTCCATGATCTATTCGTAAACTACAATAAGCCTTCAACGCTTACCAAGGCAGTTGTTCTGGAACTATTCTGCAGAGCTATATTTAGATACCATCAAAAGAGAAAGTCTAAAATGTGACTCCACAAAGATAACACAAGATTAGTAATCTGAATGTCTTTCAATAGCTTGAAGGTCACAGAAACACAAAAGAGCCTGTACACAGTATAGACCTTTGTTTTCTATGCAGAATTTAATCCCTTCATCAACTCTTTCAGTTTTATTAAATAACATTTCTACTCTATTCTCTGCCTCTCCAGCTACTTCTGGAATATTTAGAAAAGCTTTAGAACTGTTATATACAAATGAAACAGTGATACTATCAAGATATGCATGAAATGAACCTAAGTAACCATGTAATCTTCTTAGTGTGACCCTCTTCAGCTCCCACCCTCCCCCACTCCTTGTTGTGCTCACTTGTTCTGTCAAATCTAAAATTAGACTTGTATGCTTCTCCAGGCAGAAACGATGTCATTTGCTCTGTGAAGTCTCTTCCATATTTAGTCCTGGGTGAGTAACATCTTCCTCAGCTCATGATACTTCTCAGGTTTTCAAAGAAATCTTAACTGCATAAGAAAATAAAAACTTCCAAGTCAAGAGCCACATACTGATGTGTTTGTGGGAGTGTACTTGAGAGAAGTACTACTACAGACTTCTTACGCTTTTAACTTTTCTGCACACATCTACTTCTGCCCACAGTTAAAGAGAAAATATTTAGTAAAAGTATTAATTACGTTCATTAAATTTCCATGTTATCTTTGGTTTGGTAGCAGGGAATGGAGAAAGTCAAAGTTCAAGTCCTTGTTTTTCCTCAGTCAGTAACTGACAAAGTGAGCACATGAGAAACAGGAGCACCTGTTTCCCTTTCTATTGTCTTCTTTAATTTTGACTAAAAATTCTACTAGGAGTATTAAAATTTCAGGAAAAACACCACATTTTCTAAAAGTGCTTTGCTATGGCACATAACTTGTCCCAGTGTCTCACCACCCTCACACTGAAGAATTACTTCCTAATGTCAAACTTAAATCTCCCCTCTTTCAGTTTAAAGCCATTACCCCTTGTTCTATCACTACATGCCCTTGTAAAACGTCCCTCCCGAGCTTTCCTCTAGGCCCTTCAGGTACTGGAAGGCTGCTACAAGGTCTTCTCAGAGGCTTCTCTTTTCCAGGCTGAACAGCCCCAACTCTCTCAGCCTGTCTTCATAGCACAGGTGTCCCAGTCCCCTGATCATGTTTGTGGCCTCCTCTGGCCTCACTCCAACAGCTCCACATTCCTTCTGTGTTGGAAGTGTTCAAGACCAGGCTGGAAGGGGCTTTGAGCAACTTATCTAGTGGAAGGTGTCCCTACCCACGCAGGGCGGTTGGAACGAGATCTAGATAAAAATGACTCACAGCCTGAAGACAGTCATAAAGAGCAGAAAACTGTATAGTAAGAGAGTGTGTTCAGAAACAGATTTGCTCCCTGTATTTCCTTTTTATTTGTTCAGGATGCTTCTAGTTCAGAGTATCTGCAGCGTTTAGGATTACAGAACAAGACATTTGGGTCTCTGTGTTACCTCTAAACACACTGGCTACAGAGCTTAACTCAAGCATCTAGGTTTCACTATTGCTTCAAGTGCCTAACATTTCTTTCTTGGTTAATAACCCTGTTGTACCTGTTGTAATAGAACTTCAGTTTCACCCCAGTATTATTTGGGGCTTTGTAAGATTATGCAATTGTTACCTGCCTTATCTGCTTACATAAACTAGACAGAACACCATCCCCTGCTTGGCTGATATTACAGTAAACTTAAAGATCATTGATTGTAGAAGACTCTTATTTTCTTTTTGCCTAAAAGACAGGAGATAGGCTCATGCATCACACTGTCTGTATTGATCAATACCAGCTCATAATGAAAATAATAATGATCATCCTGAACTATGTCAGCAATACTTGAGTTTTCCTTAGAGCTCTTCCTTCCAAGTACTGACAAGCTTATATGATTTCTTTTGATTTGAACATCTACAGATTTGCAGTCCCAAAGTTTTATTACATAAAAAAATATTTCTCGTTTCCTGAAGGTTCATATAGGACAGGTGATTGACTTGATTATCTTCAGAGCTTATAATTACAGGGTGCCCCTTTCCTGGGCTCAGTATCACTGTCTTGCACCATTGCTACTGGTTTTGGTACATTTAGTAATTGCAAAAACATTTTTAATTGGTGCTTTTCAGTGTGATAAAACCTTTATGAGTCTTTTGCCTTCTCAGAGAAAAAGAGGGCATGATACAGTGTCCTGCATGTAACTAGAAAGACCAGACTCAAATTTATGGAATCTGAACTCCAAAAAAAGTGAGGCAATAAGTTCATTTGATGCTAATAAATAAAGCTTGGCACCCTTTGTGTGGGAGTGAGAGGCAGTACTGGTTATTTTCATACTTTTTGTAGAAAAAGAAACTAGCTGTTTAAATGTGAAATATGGACAGTGGTAAAATGAAATCAGTCTTTTACATAACAGCATGGTTAAACCAGAAAACTAATAATGTACTATGCTGTTTGTGACTTGAATATGTATTAGTTACAAGCCTAATCTCAGAAGGAGGCAGTGGATAAGGTAGTTCAGCTATGGACATGCTTCTACATATCATGTCTAGAGGTTTGCATCAAATGAAGTGCCCTTAATGCAGGAGTTCATAAATCATTCCACCACAAATCTGTGCTAATATATACATATAACATAGTACATGAGCTATGATTTAGGTTCTATCAACACTCATCAGTGAAGAACACTGTAGAAAAACATTTTTATCCTTTAAACCTTTGTCGTTTGGCACCAGAGATAAAATACCAAGCATGTTGAGTTTTGGTATGAAGTGTTCTAAAATCTCATAATTATTTTAATTAAAACAGGTAGTAGCCAGAAAACTCTCATTTTCTATGCTAGGATTTTACTCTAATCTCATAGTTTGCCAATGCTGTTCCTATATTACAACACTTAATTACTTCAGTGCTGCTTTTATGGCTTAATTTTATAATTTTTTAAATTAATTTACTGAAAGCAACGTCAAAATTATAATAGACAATCTGGCAGTAGAAGCTGTATTCCCAAAAAGGCCTCAATTTTTAAAATAACTTAAAGTTGACAGGTTTCTTCTACAGGTTCTCTTGGGAGAATTATTCTAATAATTCTAAGTGGATCTCAGTAACTGTTGCAAGTCACTGAGAATATGTTCCTCTCTTTCACTAATTACAAAGAACTTCTGGGGAGCTCTATAAAACAAGTGCTGATTTTTTTTTTTTTTGGTTTCTGAGATATTGCGCAAAATGCTCCTGTCTTAAGGGTGCTTAAATGTAGGGATAGTGTGGTCATTCTTAAAAATTGTAGTCCAAATTGTCCAGCAGCTACACTTCCACAAAAGTGGTTTGCTTTTGAATTTTGTTGTAATAAAATTATTAATATTTTGAGAACTGAGGGAAAAAAGAACACCATAGCATTTCAAGATGGAAAATCCATGCCCTGTCAACACTAGTGGTTCTAATTTATCTCCCTCCTTGCCCACATCACAGATACAAAATTTGGATTTGATTAGAATGGATTCTACAGCTGTTAAAGTGAGGTGCTATGAACTATTGAAGTACGTAGACTTGGTATGTTCCTGAGTAATAAACCCATAGTGATTAAAATAGCAACCCTGTCAAGTATGGATAAAACCAAAGTTCACACAGGCAAATATCCTGAGTTGAATCTGGAAAGGAAATATGACTCTAGTGATCATTAGAAAATATAACAAGTCTTCACCAAAATAATCTCTCTTTTACAAATGCAAGGAGGATATTACATGAGTTAGAAACTACTACAAATATATTATTTCTTTACCTGTGATGACAGAGAATACAAAAAAAAAGGTCTTCTGTTTTCTATCTATATTTTTATCACTGCTGCTCACAGTATCACTCTGTATCCTCAAACAAACCCAGAAAATAATTTACTGAGCTCTGGTGCTCCAATCGTTTGGGCATAAAGGGATACTGCTTTTTATTCTATTGTAAAACAAGAAAAAAATGTTGAAAATACTTTACATTCTTACTGTCATATCTCATGGAAATAATAAATAAATTATTAACATTTTAACAAATAAGATATTCAATATGAAATTATGACTACAACTGAAAATTAGCTCTGACTGCATTTGAAGAATCTCCAACTAGTTAAGTCACCTGACAAGGTAACTAAGAGGTTTTAGTCCAGCTTGAATATGGAAAGAGTATTAATAAAATAGACAAAGCCTGGAAGCCAGTGTTCCTGGAAATCTTACATTCATGAAGTTGTAAGGATAGAATCATAGAATCAGAGAATGGTTAAGGTTGGAAGGGTCCTTGTATGCTTTAAGGAATCAAAAGTATATTCTGGATTAGACCAGCTGTAATGATGTCTGTAGTTTTGCTGCAGACTATAGACATTTACACAATGATATATATCTTGCACCAGCATAAAAAACTCAAACACATAGAGAAATGAAGAATTAATTTGAAAAAGAAAAAGAATGGGCAAGGAAAACCAATTTTTTTCATATAGACTGTGACAAAGGCTGTCAGCAGAGACAAGAAAGGAAAAGGTCACATTCTGCTATCCCTGATGGCAGAATATAATGCTATACCCCTAACTCATTTATCTGACACAAAATTTTAGATGAAGAGCATAATCTGAATTAATTCAGTATTCTTTCTATTTTAAAAACTAACCTTTCTAATCATGAACATTCTTTTATCTGATTCAATTTATGTTGATTTAAAAACATATTTTAGCTAAACCTGGCAAGGGAAAAGAAGGCTGAAAGAACAGAATCAATTAACTGTTTCTTCCAGGAATGTAATCTGATTATATGTAATTTCTCCTGGAAAACAAAAAGAAAACTACATATACATTTTAAATATAAAGGTTTACACATGATACAGGGAGTTCATTTAGCAGGAATACATACTAGGGAATGTCTAGAAGGTGTATTCTGCAGACCTGAAGGCCACAACAGTATATATACTTCCTGTCCCACTGAGTTCTGAGATTTAAACAGAGGAATCATCAGATCTGTTTGATGAAGAACTAATAACTTAATACATGCTTATAGAAACCCAGAAAGGTATCAGCAAGTACTCTGTGTATTCTTGCTATTGTCCCTATATACAATCCCACTTTTTGTCTTCAGTTTTCACATGGATTAATGAACTGTTTTCACATATGGTACCATACCCACCCAGAAGAGCCTTTTTGTATCCCCATCAGATGGCTGAAGTAAACACTGACTTGCTTATCTTTATAATATTGGATTACATAAGGAGTCACTCCTGTCTAGTAACTATCAGTGAAATAAAAATACTATCAGTGGACTACAAGGTGGAGAAAAAATTGGCTGAACTTCCAGGCTTGAAGAAGAATGAAAAATGAACAGTATTTCTTACTGGTTTGATGCAAGAGCCAAAGCTGTTTAATAGCTTCATCAGCAACTTGAATACTGGAATGGAATGTACCTGAGAAATGTTCTGGGTAATGTCAAACCAGAAAAAGACTGGTTGATGGAGAGCAGGACTTTCATTCAGAGGGCATCTGGCAAGATGGAAGAACAGTCTGACCAAAACCTCACGAGGCTTAAAAAAGCAGATGAAAAGTCCTGCAGTTTGGAAGCAGAGACACTGTGTACAGCACAGGTGGATACTGACTGGCTGTAAAAAGGTTTTGAAGACAAGAAACTGGATGTCCTTGTGGACAGGCCAAATGGAAGTGTAGTCAGTAGCATTTGTTAGCACTGCTCAAGTGGGGCACAAGGCTGTTATTTTATGTGCCCAGAGGAATTACCAAGAATGTTGCCCTTGTGTACAAGGATGTAGGAAATATGGATGACAGGCAAGCCTGTCTTCAAGCATGAGCTTCAACTCTGGGCTATGCAATGGAACAGACATAGCCAATGACACTGGATGAGCCTCTCTGGTGTGTATGACCCAAAAAACATTAAAATATAGAGTGTTTACTATATTCAATTATAGGAATAAGTATTACTTAGCATATGGAAAATATCATAAAAAGTTAAACACATTAAGAAAAATATTTTTGCAAGTTTATACATGAGAAACTTCTTAATATTAGATGGAATAATAAGGCTTATTGTTCATTCAGTCAGACAATTACCACTACTACTTAACCAAGTAGAAACTAATGTCTCAGGAGCCCTGTTCTGCTTTTGAACAAAACAGGTCTTGGGGGAGATAAATACCATATTTATGATGGAAGCACTCCTAGTCTGTAGCATCTGTGTTAGCAAAGTTAACAAAAATTGTCACAGTAGCAAGTATTAAGACCCTTTGCAGACTGTCTAAAAAGCTAAATATATGTCCTGGCAATTTAAGTGAAGGAAGCCCTTTCTTTCTCTCTAATCCACCTCAAAGCATGTTCAGGATCAACCTTGAGTATACACTAACTGTACAATCCCAAAGCAGAAATTATTTCTGAAAAATATTTTTTTTCTTATTTTCTTTATTTTTTAAATTTTGAATATTTTTGTTTTCAGCAACATCATTTCTGAAATGTAGATTATTAAAAAGTATCTAGCCAGGAAAATAGGGAAATATGTAAAATACAGTATAAACCATATAAACCAAACCTTCATGGGCAAGCTGGCATAGAGTTTTGTTTCTTTGTCATCTGATATCACTTTTCTCTAATGAACAACTACATTTTTACTAAGAATTTTGAAGCGAGATGATTTTGTAGAAGGCAAGCAAACAGTGAAGTACAGTATCCAAATCTACACCACAACACCCAGACACTAAAGTTAGCTTTCACAGCACAAATTAGCTTTTATTCAGCCTAAATGCACTGTGTTGCAAACATGCATTGCAAGCAGTCTAGAAATCTCCAAGGGTTCTGATAGTCTCCCTTTCCTAAATGATCATTTCTTAATTTCAGACAAGTCACCAGCATCATCTGTATATTCTCCTTTTGTCTTTCTTATTGACTGGAAGGTCAAATTCATCAGTTTAAACTATCTTCACTGAATTTAATCTATCACACATTATCTTGCCACAAGGATATTAAGAATATTCATTGTCACTTTAGTGTTGGTGACACAGGGTAACTGGGGGGGAAATATAATTTTATGCCTAGAATTTTATTTGCTTAGTGCAATCAGAGAACCATAGAATCAGAGAATTATACAATGTTAGAGGTTGGAAGGGACTTCTGGAGATGATCAAGTCCAACCCCCCTGCCAGAGCAGGACCACCTAGGGCTGGTCACACAGAAATGCATCCAGATAGTTCTTGAAAATCTCCAGAGAAGGAGACTCCACAACCCAGGGCTCCATGACACTCACAGTAAATAAGTTTTTCCTCATGTGGAGGTGGAATTTCCTGTGTTCCAGTTTACATCCATTGCCCCTTTTCCTATCACAGGGCATGAAAGAAAAGAGATTAGCCCCTCCTTCTTGACACCCACCCTTCAGATATTTATATAAATTAATGAGATCCTCTCTCAGTCTTCTCTTCCCTAGACTAAACAGCCCCAGGTGTCTCAGCCTTTCCTCATCAGACACGTGTTCCAGTCCTTTCATCAGCCTCACAGCCAGCTGTTGGACTCCTTCAGGTAAATCCCTGTCCCTCTTGAACTGGGGAGCCCAGAATTGGACACGATACTCCAGATGAGGTCTCACTAGGATAGAGTAGAGGGGGAGGAGAACCTCCCTCGACCTACTGGGCATACTCCTCTTAATGCACCCCAGGACACTGTTGGCCTTCTTGGCCACAAGGGCACATTGTCCCATGGATAACTTGTTGACCACCAGGACTCCAAGATCCTTCACCACGGAGCTGCTTTCTAGCAGGTCAAGTTCTAATCTGTACTGATGCATGTTGTTATTCCTCCCCAGGTGCAGGACTCTACACTTATTCTTGCTGAACTTCATTAGGTTCCTCTTTGCCTAGCTCTCCAGTCTGTCTAGGTCTCACTGAATGGCTGCACAGCCTTCTGGTGAGTCAGCTAGTCCTCCCAGTATCATCAGCAAACTTGCAGAGGATACACTCTGTGTTCTCGTCCGGGTTGTTGATGAAGATGTTGAACAGGACTGGACCCAGTATTGATTCCTGGGGGACCCAACTAGTTACAGGTCACCAGCACCATTGATCACCACACTCTGGGTTCTATTGTTTATCCAGTTCTCAATCCATCTCTCTGCTTACTCTTCTACCCCACACTTCCTGAGCTTGCTTACAAGGATGTTCTGAGAGACAGTGTCAAAAGCCTTGCTAAGGTCAAGGAAAACTACATGTATTCCCCTACATCTGCCTATTCAGTCACACCATTGTAGAAAGTTATCAGATTAGCCAACCATGATTATCCCTTGGTGAATCCATGCTGGCTACTCCTGACAACCTAGTAACCTGATAACCTCCTGATAATCTTTTCTTCCATATGCTTGGAGATGATTTCCAGAATGAGCTGCTTCATCATTTTTCCAGGGATGGAGGTGAGTCTGACTGGCCTGTAGTTCCTGGATCCCACATCCTGCCCTTTTTGAAGACAGGAGTGACACTGGTTTTCCTCAGGCACCTCTTCTGTTTGCCAAATCCTTTGAAAATTATGAGAGAGCAACAACATCAGCCAGCTCTCTCAACACTAGTTGCTGCATCAATCGGAGCCAATGGATATGTGTGTATTCAGTTTGCCCAAATGATCTCTACCTCAATCCTCATTGACCAGTGGAGAGTCTTCTTTCCTCAGGGCTTTCTCGTACTTACAGGGATTTATAAGATCTGGTCTTAGGAGTAAAAGCTGAAGCAAATAAGGTATTCAATAACTTTGTCTTCTCTGCATCCTCTATTGCCAGGGCTCCCATCTCACTCAGCAGTGGGACCACGTTTTCCCTTTTCTTTCTTTTACTAATGATGTTTGAAGAAGCCTTTTTTGTTCTGTTTTACTTCCTTTGCCAGGTTTAGTTCTAAGAGGGCTTGGGCCTTCCTTGTTGCATTCCTACATACCCTGACAACATTCCTGTAGTTTTCCCAAGTGCCAAGTCCCTTCTTCCACAAACTGTGAACTTCTTTCTTCCACGTGACTTTTAACAGCAGCTCCTAGTTCTTCCATGCAGGTCTCCTTCCTCCTTTATGGGATTTTTCACTCAAAGGAATGCACACATTTTGAGCTTGGAGGAAGTTACATTTGAATATTAACCAGCTCTCTTGGGCCTCCCTACCTTCTGGAATCTTAGCCCATGGGATTCCTGCAAGTAGATCTTTGAAGAGTACAAATTTAGCCTTCTGGAAGTCAAGGGTTACAATCTTACTTTCTGCCCTGCTTGTTCCTTGAAAAATACTAAACTCTACCATGTCTTGATCACAGTCACCAAGGCTGTACCCAGCCAGACCTTCTTTGTTTGTTAATACAAGGTCCAGCAGCACAGCTCTCCTCATTGGCTCTTCTATCACCTGCATCAGGAAGTTATCATTGATGCACTGCAAGAGCCTTGTGGACTAAGTATCTCTAGCTGGTGAGCTTTCCAACAAATACCAGGGTGGTTGAAGTCACCCATGAGTACTAAGGCATGTGATCCATGCAACCCATTATATTGCAAAAAACATTAAAAAAAATTAATTTTGTGTTTAGAATAGTCTAAATTAACCAAGCCTATTTCTTATTTCAAGCAACAATCACAACCTAAAATAAGATAATTCATACCTTCTGTTGATTTAAATACATTTATATTCATTTCTAAAATAAGAGAAGCTTTTTTTGATGAGGAACTGGTTGGTGACCAG
>NW_009954333.1:133681-148469 GCF_000747805.2 Chaetura pelagica | reverse complement strand
AGTGCAAAGATATTTTGTCTGTCATATTTAGCTGCAGGGAAGCATATTAATATTCACCACCTTACTGAAAGGAAAAAAGAAGACTACAATTGATGCCTGTTCTACTTTATTTCTTCAAAACTATGTTGGTTATTTTTTTACCCACCCTGTAATCTTTGAAATGAGTTAGTAATATAGCTTTGCTTTTAAAAGAGATTTTTTTGTTTTGTTATTTAGGTTTTGTTTTTGCAGTGTGTACTAAACAGTCCAGAGAAACACAAAACAAACCAGAGTATTGTAATGATGTAAGAAATAATTCTACAATTATATGACTGTCATCTTATATTAGCAATCTCTCTAATACTGCCTGAGCATTCTTTCATTTTTTCCATTCTGTTATAATATAAAATTGCAATAATTATGGTGATTTTCTATGCTAATTAAACAGATATCAACACCTATTCATTGTAAATCAGGTACTTTTCCTATAATTACAAACTTGATAACATAGTGAGCTGCTTCAGAATAACAAAAAGGGTATTATTTCATTTTTCTAATGCTCACAGAATTGTTTTAAACATTCTGCTTGTTTAAAACATAGGTCTGGCTGCTACATAAATGTCATCACCCCAGTGAGTATTATTTTATTGTAGCAGTGGGCATAGATTAATTCTGGGGAGAGAATTTAGCTATAATATAAATATTTAGTAATTCTGTCAAGAAAAAAGTCAGCCATTCTTGTATTAAATTACTGCATACCTTCATTTATTAGATTGCAGTCCCACAATACAAAAAACATTATAGTGCTCTTTAAAACAAGTACTTATAATTGAATAATTATTATCTCATTATCAGTTTAAATTCCATTATTAAGAATCACTAATTTTATAATTAACGTGGAGACTAGATGCACTTTATATCCTGAACAGTAATGGCTGAGCAGAATGGTAGCAGTTACTCACAGCACTTACATGCACAAAGCACTACTTTATGTAAAGACACAGGGATGGATTTTGAGGGGTTTTTACCAAACACTTGGAGGCATATGGAAGATACTGGGTCCATGAAACTTATTATAATTTTAACTATGTTTTACCAAAAAAAAAAAAAAAAAAAAAGAGAGAGTTTGAGTATAGAGTGACATAGTATTTTGCACCAAAGAACATTTTCGCAGATTTATATGCTTAAAGTATTCAAGTTTGCTACTTGTTTTCTAAGCAATTTATTGTTTTCTAGTCATATGAGAGATACATTATCTAGTTCCAGTGAGTTAAAAGCTTGATTCTTTCCCTAACCCTAATGCTTTTTCTCTCTAGTATTATACTTTGAGCAATCTTTCACCATCTTAAGCTTTTAAAATTCCCTAGTCTGTTCCTTTTTTCTCAGAATTATTCATCCTCTTTTTTTAACAAGAAAGTGACAAAGCACTCCATGACGGGTTATAATTCTAAATGTATTTCCAAGAGTATGGAAAGACAAGACCATATGGCTGAAGTGAACATTTGAACTTCTGTTTGTTTGAACAAAAAATTTCAAGGCATGACACTAAAGAAACCTTTAAATTCCATGCATTATAACCACTGTTAGAAAAAGAAATGTTATGAACAATTGGATGGCTCTGATGTACTGCAAAAATAAGCATAAACTTATACCCTATATGGCAAATTATTTACCCAAGAGGTTTACCCAAGAGGTTTATCATAGTTTACTGGGGAAATAAGGGAAAAGGAAAGGGGGATTTCCATTTTACTGATAACTTAAAAACAAAGAGGTAGGAGTGAGCAGACAGACCTTCACTTAAACGCCTACAGATGCATTTCAAACAATTCCTTAAGTAGCTAAGGCACCTCTCTATGAAGAAACACCAGGACCAGTTTTGAAACTGATTTACCAAACACTTTGAGGTCAATGAACCATTGTTTTCTTCTACCAAGCCTGGCTTAAATTATTCTCTGTACACTGTTTACCATGGAAACAGTAATAGTTGTCATCTTCAAGCTGGTAAATGCTCCCAGAGGATCATTTCTGTCCATGTGAAATGAAATGGTACCAAGGAATTTATAACTTGGCCCTAGAACCTGCTCCGTCCCTGTATGGTTTTGGATGAGCTGACACGTACAAAGAGTAACCAGCCTTACCTCCACTATAGTGGTGAGAAAACCCACAACACTTGAGGGCAGTTCCACCACTGATATTGGAAAAAATCCATCTGATAATAGGATTTGCAAAAATATCAGGATATTTCAATACAAATCACACACACAGCAATCACCCATGTATATACACATTCATTCACAAACTTAGATATAAATATGCAAATATACAATGTATATAATCAAAACTATGAACTGCACTTCTGCTAGAACTGCATTTCAACTGCTCTCTGGGCAAATGTGTTCCCTAAATTGTTTCAGATTAATTATTCTTTAAATATTAAACTCACAATTCTAATTCCATTCTGACAAAAGCTGTATATACTATCTCAGTACAAAGTCCTGGTATATTTCAACTGATAATTGATTTTCTACCACATATTATGAACAGTGAAAATCATATTCAAAACTGAGTAGGGAAAAATAATAGCAAAGTTATAATTATAATTAAAAATATTTAACTTCACCTATAAAAAGTATTTACTTTTATTATTGCTATTGCTGTCGTTGCTATTACTAAGCTGTGATTTCATAATCCAAATTTCTGGAGAAATAATGGAGAAAAGCAGTGCAGTGGATTTGGAAAACTGACTCTACAATTTCTGAGATTTGTGTAGATTATAGTTTCACATCTGATATGAGTCTGAGCATATCATAATGTTCACTCCTAGTCAGATTAAGCAGCATTTGAGCTCTGCTGTACAGCATATCTTTTTTGACAATTTGATTATATGATTCCCTAAAGATTTTTTTTCATGTATTCTGGCAAGTCAGCTTAATCATATCTTTTCATAAGTATGTATTTCCTGGAAGTACATCAGAAGATAAAAAAAAAAGTTACCTGTTATCTAGCTGACAGAGTCTGCCTTACATTGCCATCAGTTAAGAGATACTGAATACTCATAAATTGCTTTGGAAAGGTTTTGAGGAACTGCACTATAGAAGTTTAACATACTTTTCAATTAATGGCAATGTAAGCCTCAAAACAATGACAACATTCAGAGAGGCACTTCAACTCACACTCTATCACTTTTATGAATGCATATTCATAAACACCTCTCTTGAGAAATTAACTATTTGGAAGCAATCACTCAGAATTATGTGTAAAAATGACACTTGAGCAATTTATTAAACAGTTTAGTGAGGCTATCAGTTTCAAAGCTCTTAGTTAACTGCTTGTTTTATTCTGAATAGGCTAAGAACTGAGCTCTCCATTAGTATTCAACAGGAAAGAACCACAAGTGCTAGGTAGCTATAAACAAAAAATTAAAATGTGTGGTTGCCTTCCATGGTAGACTAAATGGATGCAATTCTCACAGGATTATACAAAGATGAGGCATTCAAAATCACTACTTGTCCACTTGCTGAAGAAAAGCAAGTAAGAGCTGTGTAAGTGGAAAACTATGCTTTGTCCCTCAATGAACATTTTAAACAAAATATATAATCCACATTGATAAATAATTGTTTAAATAATGCATACTGGTTTATGTAGTATATGAGTGTACTTAACTCCTGTTACTGTCAAACTGACTCCTACATGATACTGCTGCACACAAAAATAAAAAAATACTAGTAAATAAAATACAATCAGAAAAGAAAACCTAATCTAAAAATTAATTATGAAACAAAACCAAGAGAATACTCAATGCATCATTAATGTGTTCTATAAGAGTAGTGCAGGAAAAACTATTTCCCTCTTTCTTTCAACAAGAAAAAGTTAGCTTTTCGAAGGGGCAGGGGTGTGGTTCTTGGGGTTTATTTTCAGAGCAGATTCTTTGAATTATCTGGGCACCTCTACCTATTCCTTAAGAAACTTTTTTTGCTAGGTAAGCTGAGAACCCTTTTGGTAGCTTTGTTCTGGCCTAGCTGCTTTTATTCTACTGAGGTGATCTAATTGAAAGCTACTATGAATGGCAATGATTCTTTCCAGTTTTGAGAAGCAGAAAGAAAGTGAAAAGGGCCATAATTAATTCTATTATTAGGTCAAGCAACAATCAATACCATTAATGCATGAACACTAGCTCTCAAGAAAACTGAGAAAACGAGTCACTTCTAGTTCATGCTTTTATGAATCCTGCTTAATCATATCTTACCACGCATTCAGTTATAAAATTCCTTAAGCTTGCTTAAGCAATGCAAGTATTCTCTTTTCCTCTATCTATAGCTAACCATATCAGTAAAATAAAGCAGCTTAAAGAACACTTTCAACTTTGCCTGAACTATTATTGTCTACCTACATGAAACAAAAAGGTTTTTTCAGATTTTAGCATCAAACAAGAAGCTGGTAACTAGAGAAATATATGCTTTCAAATGCATGCCTAATTTCTTTCAAAAAGAGAGAAGAGAAGAGAAGAGAAGAGAAGAGAAGAGAAGAGAAGAGAAGAGAAGAGAAGAGAAGAGAAGAGAAGAGAAGAGAAGAGAAGAGAAGAGAAGAGAAGAGAAGAGAAGAGAAGAGAAGAGAAGAGAAGAGAAGAGAAGAGAAGAGAAGAGAAGAGAAGAGAAGAAAAAATAGGAAAAAAAGAAAAAAGAAAAGGAAAGGAAAGGAAAGGAAAGGAAAGGAAAGGAAAGGAAAGGAAAGGAAAGGAAAGGAAAGGAAAGGAAAGGAAAGGAAAGGAAAGGAAAGGAAAGGAAAGATCTTCCTGAACAATCCTAATGTCTTACTCTTTAAGGCATATTCCCCCCATAAAAATACACATGTAATTAATTTGGTTTATCCTTCCAAACCCACCCTCCCTCTAGACCTTCATTAAGCAATAAAAAGAGAATAAAATAAATAACTAAGAAGAAAATACGACTACTTTGTCCATGCTTCTTTGATTAAGGACTGACAGAATGGACCCAACTCTTACTGTAGATCACTTGGATATAACACTACAATTCAGTTCATCCATCCAAGTTTAAATATTATCAATGAATTTTGCCCTGCTCTAAAGCAAGTTCTTATACATACATCCTTGATAGCAGAGTGGCTTTAAATTTGAGAATGAAGCAGGAAAAGTTCATGCAAAGAACAGTATTTTTTTTCTTTCTGTAAATGAAGCAGTCATAACACATCAGACAATTCAGCAAAAATATTTTCACCTGACCACAAATTCTTTTATCTTTCTGTTATTTAAAGCAAAACCAAGAGCCAGTGATTAAACTATTGTACTGATCTTTTTTGACCTGAAACAAGATATTTAACTTTTTTAATCAGCTAAAAAAAATTAATTAGAATATAATGCAAAGAACTGAATGTTCCAATAGATTTTCTTGGATTAATTCCATATCATAAGCATGAAACAACTAAGCCACATTTTGACTTTATGAAGTGTTGTCAAAGGAAAAACTGTTGCTCACAATTTAACTAAACATATTTGCTTTTATGTCACCATTTAGTATAATGTGAGACTGCATGAGACATAGCAAATTCATATCTGAATTGCCCCTAAAAATGTTTAAAATTTATATGCACTAAATCTAATTAATGTACGTAGTCAAAGATAGCATATATGCTTAATTTACACAAAATTACTAGTTATTGTATAAAATACATACTATCACATTAACTTCTATGATTAGTTATGTGCACCAATTATTTTATGTGCATTTTTATGCCTTTTTAAAACATAATGTCAACATTATATACAATAAATAAAAGCAGCATAATTTTGCTTGTTTTGTTTTTAATAATGACAGCACAGTAAACAGGTAGAGACACTTTTAAAGATACCTATGCAAAAAGATTTCAGATCTTTGAACATAAAAAAGAAAGGTGACAGCAGCTGTAAAACTGCTTGAACTTCAGCAGTTATTCAATATATATATGGGGAAAAAAAATCCTTTACCTAAATGGGATGTTACCTGTGCCTTATTAGAATCAAATCTTGACTTTAATTTTCTTATGTTTTTTACAACGGTGTGTAAGCAAAAATATGAATCTTGAAACTTCTTTTTCACAAGAATGAAAGCCTACCTGTTTACCATTCTGTCTGTCACGATTTATAAATTATTTTAATCAACAACAATTTTCAGTCTCAACACATGCCATTTAACCTAGTTGAACTGCTAGACAGAAATTTGCAAACCAGAAAATATTAACAGGGAAGTAGGGAAAAAACTTACCTAATTGTCACTTACTAAAATAAAATAAATATTCAGGTGCATATTCTGAACCAACTTAGATGACAGTTGCAGCTTTTGTTTCATAATGGTCATGATGCCAGTAACATTCATAAAGGCCCAAATTTAAGGCCATATTTTTCACCATTGCTTCAAATACTAACTCAACAAACTCAGGGAAACCTTTTACCCTATATGTCTTCATGTCTTTGAACTATCATTCTCTTTTACTTAGCTGCACTCCATGTTATCTTTGCTGTTTTATATGTTCAAATGGACCTTAGCTACTGTCTACAGACATGGAAATATTTTCCATGATCTTCAGTGACCTAAGTGACCTATAGAACTACAGTCTGCAGTAATATTCCCAAATCTATAAATTAAATTGTGGATTTATCTGATGCACAAAGGATTTACACAACAGACATTGTCAACAGGTTAATGAAATGCATAGAACATGAAATAAAGTGACATTACACAGCACTGTCTATGAGGTAGATTTATTATTTCACTAAAATTATCATAATCAGTAAAAATATTGTTTTTAATGAAACATAGTAAATGTTAACATAAGAAATTAGTGATGTCTGCTATTTTCCACACTGATTAATGATTTTTTTTTCCTCATCTCTACTGCTCTCTGGACTAGGGAAAAGAAATAATAAAAGTTTCTACAAAAACATGTTATGTTCCTGACGAGTATTAGACCTAGAACTTCATATGAAGTTAGAAAGAAAGAAAGAAAGAAAGAAAGAAAGAAAGAAAGAAAGAAAGAAAGAAAGAAAGAAAGAAAGAAAGAAAGAAAGAAAGAAAGAAAGAAAGAAAGAAAGAAAGAAAGAAAGAAAGAAAGAAAGAAAAAGAAAGAAAGAAAGAAAGAAAGAAAGAAAGAAAGCTGAAGAAACTGAAACAACAAAATTGAAAATTACCCACAGACTAGATGGAAAGGTTCTTTAAATTCTCCACCAGTTGCCTTACACACAAAGCATTGCCTCAGAGGTAGTTGCATTTCTAATCATTATACCTTTATTACAAAGCACTGTTTGTTGTTTTTTTTTTAATCTGAGACAAGTTCCAGAAGTTAATCACCAGTTAAAAAATAAATAGAATAATTATCTGGTTTGAATTTGTTACTTTAAATTTTATTTAATATTCCTTCCTTTTCTGCATTCTGGAAAAGGGTAAATAGGAAACTCTGATTTATCTTTTCCGCATAATTCTCTTCCTCATTACTATTTGGTCATTTCTTCTTGAATGGTCTTGCACTGTAATTTGAACAGTCTTACTGTTTTCAAAAGGACATCTTAAATATAGTAAGATTTGCATTATTTTAGCCTAAACTGAGAAATGTTTTTATTTCTAATTGAAATAACACTGCAAAGGTTGGAACTACGCTAGTTATATTCCTATCATGGGGCAAAAAAATAAATACCCACATCAATGTATTATGAAAAGTTTCATCTTTTGAAAATGCCATGCCTATGAAAACATGGTTAAAAAGTCTGACATCCTGACACCATAATACGTGACTCTCATTTCTAATAAAATGAAATGCCTCTATTATTTCTAAATTACTAAATTACTTTAGTATCAAAAAAGTCTGCAAAACACATTATCTTCCCAGAGAAGTCTCCATTACCCCTTTATATTTAAATTTCCCTTAAATTAAGAATGAGTCATTAAGAACCCCTAAAATTATAAGAAAAACAATAAAATTCTCCTAAGCTTAACATATAAATGAATACATAATATAATTTGCCTCCCTCCTACTTTATTCATTGATCTACTTCTACAGTTAGACTGTCAAATCTACTGAAGATTGAGTTTATCACACCCCCCAAAACTCCCCTTCAAGGAGGTTTTAATAAATCCTAGAAACTGAAGTCTTGATCTGGAACTCAGAAGTTATTATCAAAGAATTTCACTAAATCTGTGTTTGCTGATGAAATTATATTCAAAGAATATGTGGAGTGTGCAGTAGCAAAACATTAGAATTATCTTAGTTCAACAGCATGAAGTAACTGGATATTTACCCCATGCTTTCCTATAGGATGAAAAAGCAGAGACTTTCATTTCTCAGGAAAAAAAATAAAATCTATTTTACACAAGAAATCACAAAAACACGTCAACTGTACTGATCAATATGATTCACCTCCTTTTGTCTGGAGAATTAGTGCTTGTTTTGCTAAAGGTCTGTAACCTAAAAACCCTTGCGCTACTGTTGTTATGAACCTCACCAGATTTTGTATTGTTCTTAAACTGAAACAAATTTTGGCAAGGCTAGTTCTCAGAAACTAGTGCACCAAAATACTGAGGAAACTGACACATCTTCAGTGATTACAAAAGAGAATACGTAAGAAGGGAACATGAGAAATTCAAACTCTCCCTCTTTTAAAAGTGAAGCACTGATTCCACTTTCCCAGTACATTCTAGAGTTTGTCATAAGCTTGAGGGGAAAAGTAGAGTTCTGCAGAGGAACTCCTACAGGCACATAATGAAGTGTGAAATCACATTTTGCAATGCAAAAATATATGAACTTCTTAAAAAAACCAACAACAAATAGGATGAGCTCATTCTAAGGTTTTACAAGAAATTTGGCATCTCTATTCAATATTACAACAGCCTTCTTGAAAACAGATTAGTTTACCATTGAGCATCACAGCAAAGAAGTTATCTAGCTTAGAGTGCATAATAATTCATTGTTGCCTTTCAATGTACATTAAATATAATTCATAAAAATGACAGGAATAAAAAAATTAATTCACTACCTAATAGAGTATCATCGGATGTGATACTAAATACATTTAAGTCCTGGAGAATTTTGGGTTTGTGGTTTTTTTTTCTTTTATACTCTCTGTACATTAAGGACATCACCAAAACCTACAGAGATGTCATAAGAAGTTCTTCAGCAAGGAAATTTTTCCCTGAGTAAACAGAAGACAATCTCAGTGCAATCAAACATGGTTTTTAAACATATTTTAATTTGGAAATGTTAATATTCTCAACAATTTAAACAGGGCAATCACAACCTTAAAATTTTAGAGAGCCTGGTAAAGCTTGATGAACTGAGATCTCTGATCTGATGTGAAATAAGTAATAAATAGACTGCCTTAAAAGAAAATCCATAGTTGGACTTATAAGGTACATAAGGTCGCCTTTTGCTGGCCTGTGACTCCTAATTTCTTTTTGAAGGAATAGAACAGCTTTCAGATTTGGTACATTACTACAGTTTTACCAAAATTCCCCCAAAACAGATGATGGTTCTTTTAAAATTAATAATGTATTAATTGTTTGTGAGACTGTTTATATTATGGAAAAGAAATCATTCTGTATTTAAAATATATTATTAGAGTCTTATGAAAAAGTTACTGTGCTTAAGAATCCAGCTAATTCTATGAGCTTCTGCGGTTACACCTATATCAATAGGCAAAAAGAAAGAGTCAGGTTTCAGCAATGGAATCCATGTATTTTACTTGTTACCACATTCTAGTTAACAGTTCTGGCCTATGCTACACTCAGATAATACCCAGATGTGGTTCAGAAATACAGGAAGTGCTGGTAAGCACCGTGGGTGGGATAAGTGAGATGATGGAGCATTTTGTTGTATGAAACCTTGGCCATGCCATGTCATTCATTCTCTGGGTGAGAAAGCAAGCCCAGGGCCCCTAGCCCTTGACAATTTTATACACAGTCTTCAGGATTCACTGTGCTACTATTACAAGTATTGAGAGCTTTCTCATTGACTTCTACAGGAACATGATACGACAGTCATCTCTTATTCAAACTGACACTTGATTATGAAATATTTTATCCTTTCTTATTAATTATTTTAGAACAATTCTCAACTGTACCAGTAACTGTAAAAAATATTTGCTATTGCTAATAAAACACACAGACTTTCTTCAGGAAAGACCACAGATAAAGGAATTCAAGCTCATGACTCATTTTAAGTTTGCAAGTAACATCAACTGAGCTACAGGGGCCTGCTCAAGTACCTCAAGGCCTGTCTAAGCACAGGGATTCTGCTGAATTGCAATTCCAGATCCTCATGGTGATAAATACTTCAGGCACTTCTTTCAGCCTTCCATAATCTAGAAACTTTTCTCTCACCTTCAAACAAGCAAAAAAAAAAAAAAGAAGCCTGGATATGAACTACCTATAAACAGTCAGCTGGATACTAATTAGATACCTTTCCAATTGGATAAAACTCGATTAGGGTACTGAGTATATTAGTATATATTAGTATGTATATATTAACCTCAGCTCAGGATTTCTTTCAGACTATGTTTCCAAGAAATGGTGATTCTAGAAGTAATGTTTCAACAATGTAGAGACTAGATTAAAACTGTTTCTGGACTTATGCAGTAACTAGTTGTTTTCTGTGGAAATAGAATATGAATACTTTATTTATTTTTTTCCCTGGGGAAGGACAATTACAATAAGTTTTTAATTTCCTAGGACCACTAAATTGACCTCATTCTGTATTTAAACTTGTCATTTCACTCATATGTGAAATGTACTATAGATAGCACCACATGGCCTACCAGAAGCAAGTCTATACTGTTCCCTCTGACAAGGTTGCCAAAACAAAGGTTTGTGACTAAAATAACACCAGAGAGATTCAGCTGCCTTAACAGCAATGTCTCACAATTCCAGATTTCCCAACAAATTTAAGATATTTTTAGGGATCTGAAATATGTGATATAGGACCTATGGGCAACTTGGACATTTCCTTCAAGGCAGTTAGTGTGTACTCCTGTCCCATGTAGCAACACAGCTTTCCATCAAATTTCAGTACTCACAAACACATCACTTCCCATATAAATTAATCTGAAACACAACTGTTAAGATTTTCTTCTTTATTTATTCCTCATATCCACTGCTTTTCCCCAAGAGAAAGACAAACTTGGAAGTGATTGTAATGTCATTACTACTGGCTAACCTGTGCAGTTATTGCACCAGTGCCATTTGAATCTCATCCAGACTTCATGTGAGAAAAGCCTCAAAGCCAAAATCAGGACCTGCCTTTCATTGAATCTTAGAGTGATAGAATGGTTCAGGTTGGAAGTGATCTTAAAGATCACTAGGTTCCAACCTTCCTGCTCTGAACAGAGATACCTCACACTAGACCAGGCTGTACAAGCCTCATCCAACCTGCCCTTGAACACCTCCAGGGAGAGGGATTCCACAACCTCCCTTTGCAATCCATTCCAGCACCTTACTACCCTCATGATGAAGGATTTCTTCCAGATGTCTAAAACAATCTACCCTCTTCAAGTTTAAAACCATCACCCCTTGTCCTATCACTGCCCTCTCTGGGGAAAAGCCCCTCCCCAGCTTTCCTGTAGGCCCTTTAGGTACTGGAAGGCCTCTGTAAGGTCCCCCTGAAGCCTTCCCTTTTCCAGGCTGAATAGTTCCAACTCTCTCAGCCTATCTTAACATCTTAGCTATCTTAGTAGCAATAACAGAGACATGGTGGGACAGCTCACGTGACTGGAATGTGGCCATGGATGGTTATGTACTTTTTAGGAAAGATAGGGAAGGGAAGCGAGGTGGTGGAGTTGCTCTTTATGTGAGAGAGCAACTAGAATGTATTGAGTTTCGTGCAGGGGCTGATGAGGGGCAAGTTGAAAGTCTGTGGGTAAGAATTAAGGGGCAAGCAGGTGCGGGTGACACAGTTGTGGAGGTCTACTACAGACTTCCTGATCAAGGTGAGGAGGTTGATGAGGCTTTCTACAGGCAACTGATGAAAAGCCTGACAACTGTGTAACAAACAAGAACATAGTAGAAAAAAAATGTATTGTACTGAAGCTGAAAATTCTTTTTGAAAAATGTCAGAAGACCAGGTAGATTATTAAGCAATACAGTAAGATAATTATTTGTTTGCCTTGTTTGTACAATATTAACTACCTAATTTGTAAGGCATGGTGATAGAATTTAAATGCTAATAAAATCTTAACTGAGCTGATGTAATCACAACAAAACAGATTTTATATGAGTACATATCCTGTGTGGAAGGAACAAAATACCCAGCAGGACCAGAACCCTGGACTTCCACAGGGCAAACTTTGGTCTCCTCAATCATCTATTAAGCGAAATCCCATGGGACAGGGTGCTAGAAAATAAAGGAGCTCAAGATAGCTGGTCAACATTCAAGGACCACTTCTTGCAAGCACAGGATCAGAGTGTCCCAATGGTTAGGAAATCTAGTAAGGGTGCTAGGAGACCTGCATGGTTAAAGAAGGAACTACTGGGCAAACTTAAGTGGAAAAGGAAAATCTATAGATCATGGAAGGAGGGGCTGGTCACTTGGGAGGAATATAGGACTGTTGTCAGAGGATGTAGGGAGGCAATTAGGAAAGCTAAGGCCTCCTTGGAACTTAACCTTGCAAGTCAGGTTAAGGATAATAGAAAGGGCTTTTTCAAGTACATAGCTAGCAAAACTAGCAATAGAGGCAATATTGGCCCATTGAGGAATGAGGTGGGAGCCCTGGTGACAGAGGATATAAAGAAGGCAGAGGTGCTGAATGCCTTCTTTGCCTCTGTCTTCACTCCTGCAGGGTCTCCCTATGAGCCCCAGATTCATATAGCCCCAGAAGAAGTCAAGATAGAGGAAGAGTTTGACATGGTAGATGAGGATTGGGTTAGGGATCAGTTGAGTAATCTGGACATCCATAAATCAATGGGTCCAGATGGAATGCACCCAAGGGTGCTGAGGGAGCTGGCGGAGGTCATTGCTAGGCCACTCTCCATCATCTTCAGTAAATCATGGGCAACAGGTGAGGTGCCTGAGGACTGGAGGATAGCAAATGTCACTCCAGTCTACAAGAAGGGCAAGAAGGAGGACCCGGGTAACTATAGACCGGTCAGCCTCACCTCCATCCCTGGAAAGGTGATGGAACAACTTGTTCTTGTCACTATCTCCAGGCACATCAAGGACATGGGGGTCATCAAGAGCAGTCAGCATGGTTTTATCAAGGGTAAATCATGTTTGACTAACCTCATAGCCTTCTATGAGGAAATTACTAGGTGGATAGATGATGGTAGAGCGGTAGATGTGGTTTATCTTGATTTCAGTAAAGCATTTGACACCGTCTCCCACAGCATCCTTGTGGATAAGTTGATCAGGTATGGGTTTGGTGACCAGGAAGTGAGGTGGATTAGGAACTGGTTGAAAGGAAGGAGTCAGAGAGTTGTAGTCAATGGGGTAGAATCTGGTTGGAGGTGTGTTACTAGTGGAGTCCCACAAGGGTCGGTGCTGGGACCGGTGTTGTTCAACATCTTCATCAACGACCTGGATGAGGGTATAGAATGTACCCTCAGCAAGTTTGCTGATGACACTAAGCTGGGAGGAGTGGCTGACACACCAGAAGGCTGTGCTGCCATTCAGAGAGACTTAGATAGGTTGGAGAGTTGGGCGGGGAGAAACATGATGAAATTCAACAAGGGGAAGTGCAGAGTTTTACATTTGGGGAAGAACAACACCATGTCCCAGTACAGGTTGGGGGCTGAACTGCTGGAGAGTAGTGTAGGTGAAAGAGACCTGGGGGTCCTGGTAGACAGGAGGATGACCATGAGCCAGCAATGTGCCCTTGTGGCCAAGAAGGCCAATGGCATCCTGGGGTGCATTAGAAAGGGTGTGGTTAGTAGGTCAAGAGAGGTTCTCCTCCCCCTCTATTCTGCATTGGTGAGGCCACATCTGGAGTATTGTGTCCAGTTCTGGGCCCCTCAGTTCAAAAAGGACAGGGAACTGCTCGAGAGAGTCCAGCGCAGAGCTACGAAGATGATTAGGGGAGTGGAACATCTCCCTTATGAGGAAAGGCTGAGGGAGCTGGGTCTCTTTAGCTTGGAGAAAAGGAGACTGAGGGGTGACCTCATCAATGTTTACAAATATGTAAGGGGTGAGTGTCAGGGGGACGGAGTTAGGCTTTTCTCGGTGATGACCAGTGATAGGACAAGGGGTAATGGGTGTAAATTGGAGCATAGGAGGTTCAAGGTGAATATCCGAAAAAATTTTTTTACTGTAAGAGTGACAGAGCACTGGAACAGACTGCCCAGGGAGGTTGTGGAGTCTCCCTCACTGGAGACATTCAAAACCCACCTGGATGAGTTCCTGTGTGATGTACTCTAGGTGACCCTGCTCTGGCAGGGGGGTTGGACTAGATGATCTCTCGAGGTCCCTTCCAGCCCCTAAGATTCTATGATTCTATGATCTTCATGGCAGAGGTGCTCCAGCCCTTTAAACATCTTCATGGACTTTCTCTGGACCCACTCCAACAGCTTCATGTCTTTCTTGTGATGAGGGCTCCAGAGCTGTATACAGTGCTCCAGCCCAGGTACAGCCTCATCAGAGCAGAGGTGCAGAATCCCCTCCCTGGCCCTGCTGGCCACACTTCTTTTGATGCAGCCCAGGACACAATTGGCTCTCTGGGCTCCAGCTCACACTGGTGGCTCATGTTGAGCTTCTCATCAGCTACCACCCACAAGCCCTTCTCCTCAAAGCTGCTCACTAGCCATTCTTCCCTCAGCCTGTATTTGTGCCTGGGGTTGAGCCAACA
>NW_009954333.1:124819-133530 GCF_000747805.2 Chaetura pelagica | reverse complement strand
CATACCTCATAGAAATTTTTGTCCCATTTAACCATTTAAATCATTTAACTATTGCTTCTGAACTATGAACTATCCAAAGCATTTGACATATAACAGCAAGATACGACCCTGCTTGGTGGTGCTCTGAAAGCTGTTCTGTCATATCACCCAGACATCTCCACCTTCACCTGAGGAGTCATTTACATTCCTGCATAGAGGCAAACCATCATTATCTTCCTAGGTTTTGATATTTCCTTTTACAAAGGCACAAATGACTACATAGTATGAAAGGATGATGAGGAACTTGTTACAGGCAGCAATGATCCCCATCAGTATTTAAGATGGAGACAGAATTTGGCTTCTAGCAGCAGCAGAACAGAAAGCTATGAGAAGCCCATGGTAACTTTATCTAGTTACAGTTACATTTGAAGCAAGGTGAAAATTCCTTTCATTCCAGTAAATGAAGGGCACACTGACCAGGGTTTTGATACGATTAACTACTCACTCTACTCTTAACATGCCCATTTAGAAGAAGAGAGTGAGAGAAAGTACAAGAGAGAAGTGCATGGAGGATAAATATGACTAATAAATATTCTTTTTCAGATATATTTCCAACTTGGTAATAAATTTGTAGTACTCTTTGAGCACAGCAAAGCAGTAAAATGTACAAAATTCTGCTAACTGCTTCCATTTTTCTTCTGGACAGGGCTCATTGGTTACATTGTGTCAGCCACAAAACCAGAGAATTTTCTAGGTGGTGGAATTCTTTCACAGAAACTACTTTTCACCTGCATCTCATTACACACCTTTTCATTCCAAAACATCTACCAAGAAAATTGCTCCAGAACTTGAACTAATTGTTGTATTCTCTGTTAACTGAAAATTGTCCTATGACAGTTAATGATGCTCTAGTACAGAAACACTGGATCTCTACTTCTAAAATATGCTTCCTGTTCTGTCTAAGGTAAAACTACTTCTGAGAAAGGAGAAGAACTTTGTTAAAGATCCAGGAGAACACAGAGAAACTATTACCTGCTTCTGTTATCTACCACTATCTATCACTATTTACTCCATGAAAAATTTTCTATACAGTATTCCTACTCCACATAGTTGAGAAAGGAAGCTGAAATGGAAAGAGGCAGTAGCTCTGCTGTCTTTAGTTTGGTGAGATTATATAAATCATCCCATAAATCTGAATTGCCTTCATGGTTCTCTCCATGAGAGAGGTTATCTGCTGTAAATTCTTCAGGCAAATCCTAATTGGCAAATGCAGGTGCTACACACATTTAATGGCCACACAAAACAAAACATAACAGTGCAATGAAAGCACAATGCCAGAACATGCCTATTTAATAAAAAATGCTTATATTTAAACTCCTCTCTTAAAGTTCCTTAGTTTCTAAAAAAAAAAATATATATATATATTCCTTAGCTGATGTGGGATCTTTAACTGAAAACTTTCAATATTGTATGATTATTTCCCTGTAAGAATGATACCCTTCTTGTTAAAGACAGAACTTCCAATACTACTATAATAAAAATAAATAAATAAATAAGGGGAGCTCACCTTTGTTGGTAGGTCTGAAAATTCATTATCAGCACTAAAGTAATTTCACCATCATTATAATTAACACATGGTGATTTCAATAGATAACAGAAATGCTTGGAGGACACGTTATTGATTTAATTTCAGCATCAAAAACAGTTGTCATGCTTCTATTTTCAAACTTATGTCCTATCCTTCAAGTAATCCTGAAACCAAAGATTTCAAAGAACTGTGAAGCACTATCCTATAGAAACTGCTCTTCCTCTGAACATCAGTAGCTATGATTTTCTACAGGGTTAATAACCACCATATCATATTGATTTTGCTTCCAATGATTTATGTTTCCCTTCTCATTCAGGTTATATAAAGAAATTCATTGCATGTGGGTCCACAAATTCAGAAAAAAATCATGGTCATTTTCATGTATTTGGCTCATTTAGCATAAAAACTGCCTTTCTCCCCTTATAGTATTTTTTTCTCAATGTTGTATGTTCCTGGGCCCTCCAGAAGCAGCGTAAATAAAAATCATGACTGCTAAAATTCCATTTTCCATTCTATCACTATAACTTACATTTTTCTTGAGGAAACCTTTCACTGTTAAGTCAAACTGTTCCAAACACTATGCATGTGTGAAATAACTTTCATAAATAAAATGTCTTCTACAACAGCTTTTCTGTTTTGTTTTTCGGGAGGAAAAAAGTCGACAAACAAACGAGCCAAAACCAAAAAACAAAGCAACCAACAGCTCAGCTGCTGGTTGAATTAATCTTCTGATAAGTCAGGCAATCTGTAAATTCAGTCACTGATGCTAACGGAAAAGGAGTCAATCAGTTAACTTGCACATTTTCAGATTACCCCTTGTATCCAATTATTAACAAAAACTTTTCAGAGTACTGTGGTGCCTTCTTGAATTCTTATGAACTGAATTCCCATTCCAGTAGATTCTTGTGTTTTGTTCTTTAGGTTGAAGGACTAGATGGTTTTGCACATTGCATGAGAAAACTGCTGTTATATATTATGGTGAAATACAGCAAATAAGCCTCCTTCTACCCACCTCCAAAAAAAATAAGAGGCACTGGTCCTCTCAAAAGTATAATTTTAGCATGAAAACAAATTCATCTGTAGAAGAACCCTTCTCTCTAAGCATGTTTAACATTATTCCATGCTGTGGTCTGCTAAATTAATATACTAAATTCCAAGCCTAGGCTTGCGTCATCTTTTCTTGTCACTTATTGGGAAATAAAAATATTTTTACAAAATAGAATTAAATGATCCAGTATCAGGAAAGAACATTCAACAGTTTTTCTGGGGACTCTCCATTTTTTTTTCTTTTTCAAGCAAACTACTTCACAAGCAATCCAATATACTTCTCATGTGCTATATGTTCTGGTAATTAGCATGGGCTGTTAAAAATAAGGATGAACTGTGGCACGTTACTACACTTTGAAGATCTTTCAAAAGTAAATGAAATTGTTCCTTAGACTGTTTTTTACCTTTCTCAGCAAGGACTACGGGATTATTTGTTAATGCATGGTGAGACAGGACATAGAGATTAACATATTACTGCCCATGGTAGGTATGAAATATTCTTTTGTGTGATGTTACAGAACTTTTTGACAAAACAGACTTCAGACATTGGCTCATCTATCAAAGCTGGTTACCCAAGGGATTTGAAGACATGAAATGAAGCAGATGAGACCTACCCTGCTTGCAGTTAAACTAAATTAGATAAAGACAAATTCAAATTTCTCATACAAAATGTCACTCTTTTGACTGTTGACATACTTTCAAAAGCAAATTCCATGCTGTTTATAATATTTTTAACTTGGTCATATACAATGCAAAAAAATCACAAAAGAAATGGGCATGTAACCTCACATCTGAACACGAGCCAGGTTTATGTGTGTGTGTGAAAAGAAATGGAAATGCATATAATTAGTAAATTACAGCATCTCCCAGCTTGTTCTAGAGATGAAGGAAATGCAAATGCTATTATTAAATTGGTGCAGGCTATTTGAAAAACAATATTTAGATAAACAGTGAATAGCATTCGGGCAGATGTCTAACAATGAACTGTGTGAATCAGAAGTAATCAAACAGAACAATTCTAGTCAGTCAAAACTCAAAATTGAAAAAGGCTGGAGAGTAAACTCATTATTGCAGAAGCCATTCACCAATGAAAACTCAGCAGGTTTTACTAGTAAACATGATTTAACCAGCCACATCCTCTCTGAGAGCTTTAGCCTTTGAATCCCAAGCTAGAAGTTACTGTCAAGATTCAGATTATATAAAAGATCCTGACATACATGGGCAGTGAAATATTCAGTGTAACATGTAAATGAGAAACCAAAAGCAAGATAAATAACGGTATAAAAAAAAGCTCAATATGAGTTTTGATGCAACTTCCCATAAATATCCCTCAGACTCTATAAAAGGTTAAAATGTTCCATCAAAATTGAAGGAAAATATATGTTATAAATATGTAACACCTATAGTAACAGGGCCTAAAAAGCAAAGTCAGAATGGGTGCAGACAGAATGAGCTGTACACCTGATTGGAGATAATCATCTATCTATAGCTATCTAAAATTTAATTCCTGTCTTTGGAAGCAGGTGTTTAAATGAATGAGAATGAAGAGATTGAATTGCTGGTAGTAAGACACACCAAATTCCTTAAGGATGAACAGTGTTATGATTCAGTTCAGACACTGAAATAGCTAGTTTTTTTAATAATTAGCAATTAATTGAAGAACCTTCTGATGCCATTCAGAATAATGAGGGGGGAAAAAAGACAGGATAGAAAGAGTTTTTAGACTATCTTCAATTTTACACAGCATAAGAAGCCATTTTCTGATTAGGCTAGTCTACAGGGCAACAAGAATTAACACAAAACATACTGATGGAGCAAATGGATGAATATTATAAGGTTTTTCCTTCCACCAGAAATCACCAGACCTACTTCTTTATTTCCTTAGAAGGCCCCACACACATCTTAACTCTGCAGAAGACAAAGTTTGGCAAGACCTCACACCAAAAAAAAAAATTTCTTGACAGAACCAGGTATGAATTGACCAGGTGTCTTGAAGTGAGCATATTTTTCTTCTTTGAAGTGCATATGGAGATTTAGGCAAGGAGGGGATACTACATCTTCTGTTGGAGAGCTAAGGCAGCCATCCTCAGCTCGTATATTTCAGCTGTTTTGCTGGCAGTAGTTTCTTCTTACTTTTGATGTATGATGAGTAGTACCCAGGAAGACAGACTGATCTACCATCAATGTAGCAAGGCTTTAGAGTACTGTTTTTTCCCCCCTGAAGCCTAAGGAGGTAATTTATGTTAAAAACAGCAAAAGATAAGAACTTTTCTCTTCCTGTAATCTCTAACGGTATTCTAATAGAGACTGTTATGTAGATGCTGTACTTGTCTGGAGACTTGGAGACCTCTTGATACTTTTGTCTCTCCTTGAACAGTTGAAAGGGATTGAGAACATTCAGAAGTGATTCAAGAGGATCTTGAGGGGTTAGGATGAGGGGTCCATACTGAATTGCTTATTTATAAATCAGAGATTCTGACACTGAACTCAGATAAATCTCTTTTTTAAGAGGTAAGGTAAGAGAGATCAAAATGTTTTTCTGAGTATCAAGATGCAAAGGGAGAAATTGCTGCTTAACTCATTGTTATACACGTCTTACAACCACATAACCTGTTCCACAACAGGTTGATTTCATAGTACTGATTGCAATCTGTGTCATAACTTTTCAAAATTTAGATAATGACCGTTAGAAAACATAACTCCACTGCATTTTTCACGTTTTATATAGAAAAAAAGACAGATCATAAGATATCTGTGCTGACCACAAAAAATTAACTACTAATACAAATTATGCAGGTTTATGGTATATATTAATGGCATACAGCATAATAAACTCCTATTCTGCTCACTCAATATAAAGCTATCATCAACATTTGGCCAAAAAGGATACTCAGAAATATCTGAGTATATATGAAATATCATGTGCAGGTCTTGCTTACAATATTTCCAGTGACTACTGTTCAGGAAAGACTGTATAAATTTTTTGCTATAACATACAGCAGGATAGACTGAGTGAAAAATATTTATTTAATAATATATATAAAATCAAGTTATCTTATTTATATTAACCTCACTTACTGAAATTTTATTTATGTGATAGAACTCTGAAATTAAAATTTTCCAGGTCTGATGTAAAGGAGAAGAAATTTAGTTCAGACAGTAAGCTTTTTAGAACCTTCTCACATTTCTTGATATAACTACCCAAATATATTAATTAATAGAAAGCTAGAAAAGCTATCAAAGAGAAGGAAAAAATCTTGTCATGAAGTCTACTTGGTTCACTTGACAAAAACTGCCAGTGTTCCAGAGGCTGGCACAGTTGCTTTCTGCCCTCAACAAAGATGATCTCTAGCATTAACATGGATTTGCTTTTCACCTGGAAAAATTATATTAAAAGAAGCAGACTATACTGGCTCTTTTGGAAGCAATCAGCTAAGGGTCATAATCTGCAACTTGTTTTAACAGGAATAAAAATCTCTGACTTGGAAAGAATTGTTCTGAAACAGTTTTGCAATCATAAGTGTGGAATTTTGGTATGCTTTTATCCTTGTCTATTTACACAGTATTTTATAGCCAAGTGACAATATCCCCACTTGCACTATAACTGAAGCAAAACTATTTTAAAACTGTATGATAATAAGAGAAGCAGATTTCAGGGTTGCCATCTGGATTACCCTATTGGATGATGAATCCATTCCTGCAAACACCTCATAACATATGCTGCAGTTCTCTAGGGAGGCCTCAGGAGATAAAATTCTCATAGGAAGAATGCTTGTTAAGAATAAAGGGCAAATATGCTAAATTCCTACTTGAATAAATATCAAAATAGAAACTTAGTAACCAGAGCTCCACGGTAACTGCTGAAGTAGTTCTCTCACTTTTCTGTCATTTATTCCTTTCCATTAAGACAGTTTTCAGGGAGCAGTTTGAAAATCAATCAGACAAGTTCAAGGACAGAAATCAGCTGATCAAGATGTATGAAACAAAAATGAAGACTGATGAGATGTAAAAGGATATGCATGTACTCCAGAGAGAGATAATGCTCAGGCGTCTGTTCAAGTCTGAAGCAGCAGGCTATTCCTAAGCTTCTTCACATAGAAAAGATTAAGATAAATGTGTGGAGACATTTTTAAAGCTCTTGTCTTCTTTTATTATGTTTTATTCCAGCTGGTAAGAGAAAAATATAATTTGGTGATGAGGCAATGTTCATTGTGCTTTTATCACTGCTTACTAGGAAATGGAAAAATAGTTGATCCTAAAGGCTTTGACAACTGAAATCAGCACAAGGGCTTGACTTACGAGGAGCAGTCTGCCAAAATCTGCTGGTATGAGGAAAAAGCAGGAAAACCTAACAAGCAGAATGCTGTACAAGTAAAGGTGACTCAAGACCTTTAAACTATAGCCCATGATTCAGTATTAGTGATTAAGGCAATGAGCAGAGTTTAGTATATTTTTACACAGTATTTACTGATACTCCAGGCAGCTTAGTATAAAAAACTTTAAGCCTTCATTGGTGGACCATTTTACTCAGGGTAGTTTATCTGCTTCATGGCTGATCTGTAAAGGTGAAGTATTAAGCTAAGACAGGTCTAACTCTTCCAGTTATAAAGATAGGTCATTTAAGAGTAAACTGCTTTAAGACAGACCTTGACAGCAAACGGACCTTACTTCACAGAGAAACACTTTGATGGAGAGGGCATACTTTAAAATCCATTAAATGGTGTGGGAATGATTGGATAAAAATATTTAAGGAGCTTAACCTCCAATCTGTGTTTTCAGAAAAGACTCATGAAGACATAGATTTTTGAAATCATACATAAGAGACTCCAAAAAATATGATACAGTCATGAGGAAAGTGATCTGAAGAATATTTTTGAAAGTAATTAAGTGGAAGACCTATGTAAATCAAAGATATTTAGCATTTTTTAAAGTATGAAACTGATTTTCTTCATACTGTCTATGCAGAATAGGAAGTATCCTGCAGTTGCCAACATACCAGATTTTGCAGAGGCCAAAAATAGAAAACAGTTACTTCATACACAGACTAATGGAAAAGAAGAGAGGATTTGTGTCTATGAAGTTAGTATACAACACTTTTAGAAACCAGTATGTTTCTCAGAAATGAAACACTGGTTTGCACCAACAGAAATTAAAAGAAATTCCACTAATCAAGACTTTTCATTATACAGATAAGAAAATGCTGTGTACTTGACAGAACTCAGAAAAGTAGTTGGCCCATTTTATGACAGGCTTAGTTTTCCTTCTAATCAAGTGTAAATATTGAATTTAAATGTGATTCTGAATCAAAGAAAGAAGTAAAGGAAAGATTTTGGAAATGGAATGCAACAAGAAGTTAGATGACACAAGACGCTGTTGGCACTGACACAAAGACAGTGCTAGCCAGCATCAGAAGCAGAGCTAATACTCTTGCCACAAGAAAAAAAAAAAAAAAAAAAAAAAAAAAAAAAATAAACTAAAATAAATTTCCCGGTTCACAGAAAAAAAATTTTCCCCAAAAAAAAAAAAAAAAAAAAAAAAAAAAAAAAAAAGCTAGATGACTCTCTCAGTTCACAGGAAAGTAATAGGCTTAGTGTCAAGTAGACTGGGTTTCCCTATCAGTCATCAGCCTGTATGACAAAGAAAGGAACTTTCAGAGACTAAACCGCATGACTACTTAGATCCAACAATCACAACAAGCAAGATTAAGGGTTTTTTTACATCCATGGAGATATCACACCCTACTATAACACTCCACAAAGAATGGCAATTAAAGAAAACACTGTGCACAACACAAACATGTTCGTCTTATCCACAATGCACAATTCATAATGCTGACATAAAGAGATGATTCCTCGCTTTGGTGGGGGCTACAAGAAGAAAACAATACAGAAAAGCCCTCCAGCTAAAAAATAAATCTCTCTCCTAGCTTTTTGTGTTGTTCAATATGTAAAGATTGCATTTTTTTTTATCTGGTTCTCAAACTGGAAGGAAAATCTGACTCCCTTTCAAATAAAGAAAAAGACTAATAAAGATTTATGTAGTATTTGTCCCCATTTACACCTAATATGTAACTCTTTGAAATTTCTTTCAGTTATTC
>NW_009954333.1:113023-124770 GCF_000747805.2 Chaetura pelagica | reverse complement strand
CATACCACTGATTAATGGGTGAAATCCAAGTACCATAACAAAACTGCACTTTTCCTTTTCAAGGTAACAAGCTCTTACATTCCAACATTGTTTGGAAGACATTGTAAAACAATAAAATCATGAAACATTTGACACAAAAATGGGAGGTTTAAATATAAAACAAAAGATTCTACACTGAAAGCTCTGATGAACTGTAATTAAAAAACATCATATCATAAAAGACATAACTAGGTACTCCTCCAGACATAGATACAGCTCATTGTGGAACACACAGTAATTATTATGAAACATTGGTAGTTAAACATTCATTATGGAAAAATTGTTATGAAATAGAAATCTTTTCATAAGACAGTCTAGATGGCACCTATTAATTTAGCTGCATATAGGACTGATAAACACATCATCCTCTGTGCAATACCTAACTTTGCATTGAATCTGTAAAGCAAAGACATCATCAGAACTACACTGCAAAGTCTTTTTCTCTACTACAGTTCACAGTATCGCCCTTTACATGGCAGATATATTTGTGTGTGTATATATATATACATATATATATACACTATATTTGCAAAAGTCTCTTTTACTATTGAATAATATTATTTTATCTCTTCGTTATTCAGCAGGTAATGTTTTAAACTTAGACCTGTTTCCCTATATGAACTAGTGTTAGAAAATTCTATCACATAGGTCATCCTATATCACGACTTAAATCTGTAGATTTGTCTCACATAATCCTTGATATTCTATTTCTATGTATGTTACCAATATGTGATTGTGCAACTTAAAAGGATTGAAAATCACTAGATCTGAAGGTTGATAATAAATTTTGGCAGGAAAAAAAAAGGTATTTTATACAACACTACAAAAAAACCAGACTCCTTTGCTCAGTATTGAATATATTCCATAGTACTTTACTATTAAGATAATAAGGAATTTATGGTGCTGGTCGCAAAACCAGACAAACTAAAAAAACCCCAACAAACAACAGTTGCATGTTGCACTACATGATGCTTCTGCTTAGAAATAAACATTCTGTCAGGTTTAAATTATTGAATAGCTTATTGATAATTATTTTTAAAAGGCTCAAGAAAACATATCTCTCCTACAAAATATGGCAAGATACATTTTCAAAGCATAAGAAGTCAGCCATCTAACACACACTAGTGCTGGGACCTGCCTGCCAAACACACTGTGCATCAATCATTCTGAAAATGTCCTTCAGTGATAAGAATAGGGGTAAAACTTTTGGACATACACATAAAGATTTTACATGAGGTGTCCCAGAAGATAACATTTGTGATTTAAGATCAGCTGTGGTTTCAGAAGTACCTGTATCACAGGAACACCTCAGAAATTAGTTTACTCTCTGGTTATATAATCCACTAAACTCCACTGATCTTTCAAGGAACTTTCAACATGTCTGGATCTTTAAAACAGACCTTTAAAGAAGGTATACAAGGGAAGTTATTAATTGCAGAACATGTCTCAATACTTCAAGTGCTTTATATACACGTGATCCTGCTAAATTACTTTTAAACCAGTTTCTAAAAACATTAGCTTTCTCCTTAGTAAAGGAATGGTACAGCACCTTCAAAATTATGCAGATAGTATCAATGGAAGATGGAGAACCCTGATCTCAACTACAGCATAATAGGAAAATAGAAATATGGAGATGGTACTCTGTACCACAGAATGAAATAGTAACAATAGTGGGGCTGAAGTGAGATTGCTTTATGAAGTAAAATATATGCTTATAAAAGTCATCACTGTAGACACACCAAAAAAAAAATCTTATTAAAGTGATAAAAGTCAATGCAGTTAATGTGTATTTTGTTAAAAAAAACCCTACTACTAGGAAGAATCTTCAAAAAAGATTACAGTTACACCCCTGGGCATCACTGATTTACAGTTCAGAGTATTTTTTTTGCTGTCACAGCGAAAGTCAAAGTTACGACATGTAAGACTATATTTCTGTGAGCATCTGGAGCTAGTCCTAATGACATAACAAGGATAAATGTAATGGGAATGTCTTGGCAAAAGATTTTTCCTCCTTGTCTGATTTGAAGAAAACTGATAAAAATTGAGTCTGATATACCAAATCTATTTACGATTGAACAGTTGTTGTACTAACTTCCTTAACTTTGAAAGCACAACTAACATACTTCCAAATACATTCCAATCTTGGACTTAAAATTATGTGAGGTATCTCAGAGACTTTACCTAGCCCACATCTGAAAACTAAATATTTTATCCTGCTTCTAAGATACTAATCTACATACACTAACTTGTTTTGTAAAAGGTAGAGGTCAAATTTGCACATCTGGGATTAACATGGGCAGCTAAGTACTCAATTTGAGATGAAACATCACAGCATCAAATGAAATCAGCCTAATAAAATATGTCAACCTTTGTCTTTCTAAACACAGCACAGTCAGTAGAAGACATTTCGTAAATTTTCTAGTGTTTCTAAATTTGTAAATAGGAGAAATCTAGCTAACATCCTCAAGACTTAGTGATATAGTGAGCTGGACACTTAGTATGGCAGTGGAGAAAATTAATAGTGAGTACCCTCATCATTAAACATTCTTCTGTACATCATGAAGTTAAAATATAAGAGTATGAAAGTAAGAAAAGTTTTGTGACTTTTGACAATTATTAGTAAGAAAAAGGTTATAACAATTGCCAAAAAAATCACAAAAGTTGACATGTTACCTGGCTATGACAAAGAGCACACAACTGACACCCAAGTAAGCCAGCAGAATATACATCCAGATATCAGGGGAGAGAGGATTCAGGAAGGAGAAGACGCCCGGGTTTGTACCATTGGGCTTGCGGTACAAAATACTTATTCCAAGAGTCATAAATGGCTTGGAAAAGTCGATGACCTTCTCTCGAACATAGGTTATTGCCAATGGTGCAACTGCAAGGTCAGCTTTCTGTGAACAGAAACAGAAAAAGAGAAACAGGCCATAAGTCAGAGGAAAAAGGCTGAAGCAAACAGTCAGATTTGGTAAAACACAAACTTTACACGGAGGGTTGTCCTTGTAAAAGGTAGGCTGATATTTCAAACTCTCTTGTCCCTAAAAGTAAGGAAACAGATTTATTCGACTTCCTGTTTGCTCGTGACATAACAGAATTCTGAAGTGCTGTTACAGGGATAGATGCAAAGAAAAATACTGTAAATGAAGAAAAATACTGTATCCTGCAGAAAACATGAACATCCATTATCATGTCTTCTAAAACTTTTTCAGATGTACATGTCAGCATATGTCTTCTCTTTGTTCCCTGTGCTCATTTAGAAGCCAGTATACTGGTGAAGCAGATGTGAATGCACTTGTAGACGTGAAGGGCAAGGGACAGGAAGTAGTTTTGCTTCTTTTAGCATAAAACTATTCGTAAAAAATTAAGAACATTTAAAAATGGGAAGTGCATCAACACAGTACTCAAGGTGCAGCCTCACCAGTACAGGGGCACGATCAGCTCCCTGCTCCTGCTGGTCACACTATTCCTGCTGCAGGCCAGGATGCCACTGGCCTTCTTGGCCACCTGGGCACACTGCTGGCTCATGTTCAGCTGGCTGTCTACCAGTACCCCCAGATTCTTTTCTGCTGGGCAGCTTTTCAGCCACTCTTCCCCAAGCTTGTGGCACTCACAATTCTGCATCCATCTTGCCAGTTTTTCAAGGTGAGATTCTGTAGGAAGCTTTATAAAATTTATCAAACTCTACGGGACACTTTTAAAAATCAGCTGAACATCTGTCAGTTTTTCCAACCTTGTTTTCTTGAAGTGCATCAGATATTTTGAGCAATACTTCTAACAGTACAATCTCAGTACTACCTGATCTTCTGTCTTCCCCCTTCAAATTAAAGGGTAATTGTATTTTCTCCCTTCATATCAATATATGCACTCTCAGTATGGTCTACTTTCTATATTACTGCAGAACTCTGTAAGCAGAGATTGCCAGACCTTCCCTTCTTTTTGTGCCACATGAGGATTGCACACATTCTCTACACAGCACATAAAGGTTTCCCTGTCTTGCTGCCATGAGCAGTTACAAGATGTTCACCCACCTACAAACAACAAAGTATACACAATTTATTTCTGCTACTGAAGCCCTGGAGTCATGCTAAAATCCTCCTCCTTCACTTGTTCATTTACATTTTACTTCCAGGTAGCTTGTTGGTTGACTACATAAAATAAAATTTAAAAGAAAAAGGAGGGACATTTTTTTTGCAGTTGCATCATGCTGAAATTTGGTATATAAGCCCTAAGAAGACAAGTTTTAAAATTATACTGAATTTTATCTATGCATGCAGCTACAAATAACTTCAGTAAGAAACCTGCACATAAAAGTTGACTACTGTGTGGGCCACAGAACAGTCAGCTGGTATCTGCAGATATTGATATTTTGCATGTGAAAATTAACTCTATAAAATATAACCTAGAGAAACTGCCACATTCATTTTTGGGAAAATTGAACTTTGAAAACATTTAATAACTTCTGGTAATAAAATTAGGGAAAGAAAAAATAAACACTGATTAAATTTTCTTTTTATGATCCTTTTCTGAAGAAAAAATTGTCTCACCTATTTTATCCAAAGGAATGAAAAGTTTAAATACAATCTAGACATAGCAACCACAAAATGGCCAATAGTTATTTTTAATTAGACCCTACAATTACAGAATATTCTGCCATAATAATGAAGATATTTAACCTATGGAAATAGAGTCAAAATATAAATTTCTTCAGTCACATCAAATATATATATTTTTTTAATTTTAACCTGAGTACTGACATTGATTTTACATTCCCTTTGGAGAAAATGCATCCCTAAGCTAAACAGAGGAAGGCTAAAGCCCAGCTCCAATTCTTCAAACCCACCTTACAGGCTTCTACTGCACAGAAAGCTTGTGCATTATCCCTGTTCACAGAAATTAATCTCTGTGTAACTGATTTGAAAAACTAAGTTCTGTAGTTTGCCTTTAGCTTGTCATCTATCCTAGATTGGCTACTTCATGCTGCTACATTATGGAAAATTTTACACCCTGTGAAAAGTTTTTGGTCATGACACAAGATCTTAATTTCTTTTTGAAACCAATAAGACTTTATTAGGGCTTTACTGCTATTTTTATTTTAACTAGTCACTTAAATCACTTTGCTATAAACTAATTTTCATGGTTTTCTCCTACCTTTAATGGGATCATAGGACAGTTCAGATGGGAAGAGACATCAGAAGGTCTCTAGTCTAATCTTCTGTTCAACACAGGGTCATCTACATGATCAGACAAGATTGCTCCAGGCTTTATCCAGTCAGTTTTGAAAACCTCCAAGGAGGGACACTATATAACGTCTCCAAATAACCTGTTCCATTGTTTTTCTGTCCACATAGTTTAAAACTTTCTACAGATAAATAGTGGAGCAGGTTGCTTAGGGAGGTAACACAATTTCCATTCTTCAAGGTTTTCAATTTATGCCTACTGTCTTTTGTCTTCCTGCTAATTAACAGCACCATGAAGAGCCCAGATGCATCTTCTTGATACTCTTCTCCCAGATCCTGGAAAGCTGCTAGTAGAAGTTGTTAACTTTGCGAAATATAAGTAACACACCATAAAGCCCAATACAAATCTGGACTAGATAGCTGAGTTCAGATGTCATGCCATCTTATTTCCGGGATCCTGATTAAAAGTCTTGAACAGCTGTGGCAACTACTGATGGTGTCAATTACAAGCCTTCAGGTCTTAAGAGAAGACCTGAAACCACATAGAAACCACCAACATCATCTCCCTAGAGTTCTATAAAAAAAAACAAACAAAAAAAAAACCAAACCAAACAAACAAAACCACAAAAGTTTGTGCAGATTTGCCCACTGCTACAGAAACAATTTGCTACATTTATGAATTCCTGATCTACCAAGCATGCAATTAAGCTCCTTAACCATTCCTTCTGGGAAGAATAAGGTTAAAATATGAGCTGAGTAAGCAGGGAGGATGAAGGGAAGATTGGGAAAACTGGTACAGACCAAGTTTCTCTGTAAAGTTGAACTTATTTTGATACTTGCAGTGATTGAAAACTGTATGCTGAAGTACAGATATTGTAGAAACAGATGAAGTGAACAGATTAATGAAAAGCTATTAAAAAAAAAATCCCACAAAAAAAACTCCACAAGTGGCTGAAGACTTGACATACAAAACAGAATTGCAAACCACCTCTTTGTAGGAAAAGCATGTATTGGAATAGAGAAGTTGGTTCACCAATTTTCTCCTGGTAATTTAATTTCTATTAATGGGGGTCAATCTCAATGACCAACCTTTTTTTGAACCAAAAGAGAAAGAATAAAATGTAGACACATGAATTTACCTAATAAAAGGGATAAGTCTCAATGGAAATTAACTGTGGTAACAGAGAATTCCAATTTTCACATACCTTTCACTTCAGCAGACATATACATGGAAATAATAATCCCTGTGTCGTTTGCTACTATTCCTCACTATCATTACAGCAACAAAAGTGATTGCAAATATCAGACAACTGTATGAGGATATGAAAAGTGTAATACTTTTATGAATACAACACTAACCATGCATCCAAACAGTTCCTAATAATTACTGTAAACATAGATGATCCTTGAGCTAAAAGAGTTCTCTTTTGGAGTCTTATTTGAAAAACTTCATGCCACTGTCTTGATGGGCCATGACTGGTCTTACCACTTCACTGGTAATGCAGTGAAAATGAATTCCAATTATTCACTGTACAGTTTTTATCTGTCACTGAAATTTAATCATTTTATATAACCAAGTGCATTAGCCAGGCATGTCTAAATAGCTAATAATTATAAATGGGAATTATACTGGTTAGACATAAAACATGTTCTGCCTTAATGCTCTAGTACTAATTCTTTCACTCAGCCTCTGAAGTATTTGGGCACTAATTCCCATTTCATTTGGCCCAATGCTGACATTCTTTTGCCAGTCACTTATCAAGGAACATTTGAAAATTTTTCCATCATTTCCAGAAACTTGCAAATCTGTGACTGGCCATACCCAAATAAATAAATAAATAAATAAATAAATAGAAATTAGAGGGAGGGGAAGTGGGCAAACATCCTATCTATGAGTGTGAGCAGGCAGGAAAATCATCAAAGCAAGGAATATAAACTGCACACTAACAATTTTACCCAGCAAAACATGTTCTTTATCATGAGGGATCTGGGCTACTGAAGTTACTTAGCGTAATTCCTGAAATTGAGCTTTATTTTTAATAAAATCTTGAGTTATCTAACAGAATATCAAAAGGATATGGATGTTCTTCCAAAAAGTAAGAAAGTAACTTCAGTTCTTTGGCAACTGGTAGGATTTATTAAGACTGGTAAATTCCCATTTTTCCAGGGAAATATCAGATGTAGCCTTTGTCAGAGAGTGACTAAGTAAACATGCAAATTTAGAGTCACCTTATAAATAAGTAGACAAATGTTTGGCTGTTGGTTTGAAGTAACAGTAAATCTGTAGCTGCTAATAACTCTATAGTCATGTAGAAGAGGATCTTTCTTTGATCTTTCACCTTATAGCAAACAAACAAAAAAACAAACCCAAGAGGGTAGTAGATGCACAGTACAGCATATTTGAGTGAATTACAATGATAAATTCAGACATGCAAAAAAATAATTTGTAGACAGGTTCTGTAAGCCTGTGAATATATTCAGTTTGCTTCAAGTGAAAAACAAGTTCAAACAAAACAGACATGGTTAGTTGCTTGGCAGAGAGACACCTGCTGCTCCTTATTCAGCTTGGGACAAATGACATCAGAAATAAAAGGTCAAAACACTTGAATTTCTGGATTAGGGAATTAGCAATTAGACTAAAAGGCACAAAAAGCACAAGTGATATTTTCTAGCATATTACAAATTATCATCATAAATTATCCTATAGACTCCAGGACAGATTTCACCCAGAAATGAAGTGTTGCTTTAATGAGGAAAAGAAAGCTTGCAAACAGTAATAACTGCAAGATAATATGAATATTTAAAACAGTAAATATATAAATGAAAAATACATCACAGGCACTTAACAGTTAAAAAATATGGATACTTTATGGTGACACACAACTGGAAGGTTTTGGAATACCATTTAAAAATATTAAGTAATGTGAATTACTATCTACCTTTAAAGAAAGGGTTGTGCTGGAAAACTGGCCACATAACCAATGTAACTAATAACGAATACTGAAAATTCAGAGGTTGATGGTTCAATGTAAAACAATAATGTTTAACCTGCAATGTAAATAAATAAATATGAAATGAAAATACTCTCAGAACAGGTGTCCTTCAAATGGCTAAACAGATAAATCAGGGAAGAGAGAAATTATAATCCAAGCATAAGACAGCTGAAAATAGAAATAGATAAGGATAGGAAAGCAGAAGTACAAACAGTAGTATGTAAACATATGCACAGAGTACAGGAAAAGAAGTATAATTGTCTTATCTTTTACAGAGGTAAAAATAAAAGAAAATTCTGAGATACTAGAAAATAATGGAAAAAAAATGTTCAGTAGAAATCAGTAGTCATTCAGCCTACTGGATGCCTATCTTCACAAAAGTTGCTGGTTCCAGCTGCAAATAAAATGTAACTGCAGACTTGCCAAAACACTGTAAAGTTACTAAGGGCATATTTAAACAGATTATTAAAAAAAAAAACAAAAAACTTCTCTTTGGTATTTTTTTTTTATATTTATATAAGTTGTGTATCTTTCTAACCACATAATACCTAGAAAATATCAATTTATTCTTGAATTTCAAAAGCTACAGACTACTTTCATAAAGATATATACTATAGTATTCTTTCTGAAATTAAATGGCCAACAGACAAAAGGTAACAAACAGATAAAATATAAAATAAATTCTAAAAATGTTTTTTTCAAATAGATATAAGGACTATGGCAACTTCCAGAGCTGTCTTCATTTTGTGAACCATTTAGTTTAATTAGAAACTCACATTGAAAAATGTTGACAGAATCATTTCACCTTTCTAAAAGAAAAAGTAATTGACTTTATTGCATTACTTTATACAAAAAAAAAAAAAAAACAAACAAAAAAACCCCAAAAAAACAAAAACTAAAAACACACAACTTTTTGACACTTAAGTTATATTCTCTAAAGGAAAATGAAGACTGAAAAGCTAAGCTAATGGGCCAAGTGAAGTACTAGCCTTATGAAAACATCAAATATGGTAACTGTCTCTCTGGAATTCTCTAAATTCCCATGTTCTGAGGTCTGAAGTGTTGCTTGCTAAGAAAATAGACTGATTATATGCATGAAGATAGAGGGCACAGATGCATAAATAAATTGCATGTATTTAAATAATTACAGAAGAATAGATAAACCAGAGGAAAACTTAAAGGAAAATCGTGACAATTGATAAATTGAGAGAGACTAGTAAAAGTTATGATCTAGCTGAAGAAGTTAGACTATATCTTCCATGATTCACTAACTCCTAAGTAAACATAATTTCAAAATCCAAAATATTTTTTTATCTAAGCTTAGTTATGTGTTATCTGTGAGGAAAAAGCAACAGATGTTCCTTTTTGTGTTATCAAGAGGAAAGGACTGGAAAAGCTCCTGTTCCACATACTTCACTGCTGCAACTTCTTCAAATGTGTTTTGATTTCAAGATTAAATTAATGAAAAGCTTTGGAGGGCTTACTAGTGATTGTTCAAGAAGGCTTTAGGGCTGAATAATAAAAACATATCAAAACGTGGGTTTTCTTGGCTGCTGAAGAATTTTATAAGAAATACTTCCACAATTTCCACCTCAGTCATGGAAATTTAGTTCTGGATGATGATAATACCTAACAGTCATCAAATCTAACAGCTATGCATGACTATATATTTATAGATATGTGAAAATATGCATGTATAAAGATGGACAGAGAGTCTATGTAAATATCTGCCTGTTTTCTGTATCATTGTACTAGCTGTAATAACACAAACACATATTTAAAGATAATATAATACTCCCATGCATTCTTCTTAAAAGTGTGAAGACAGATATAATCAACATCTGTTGCAACAGCAAAACTAGACTATTTAAAAACACAAAGATAACAACCCTTCTAGTAAATATGAATATTTTGATTAGCACATACTCTACCCATCTGCTCAAAACTTAAAGCAAATTGTAGCAAGATAATGAATATTTTTCTTCAAGCTATTCAAGTAGTTTCTGCCATCATTAGAAGTTTCACTTGAGTTAGATTTAGTCTCCCCTTTTTCCTATTTTAGATGACAGTGACATGCAAATATGTTTTATCTTATTCTTTCATCAAATGTCTCTATGTCAAGCAATTTGCTCAAATAAATGCAAAAAGAGTCAATGACATAATTTTCAAAATTACTAAGAGGCTGAACTCAACTGGCATAACCAACTGGGAAAGCATGTTTTGAAGGACACTAAGAAATGCCTCTTTTACCCATTCATAAGTAATTGTGATCATAATGGTACCTGTTTTGACACAGAGTTCAGTATTTTGCTGCTTCAGTGTATGTTAATACTTACTCCTTGCACTTCAATATTAATGTTACAAGAAAGACATTCCTCTTCTGTATATCAAATAATGTATATATTTATCTATAATATTAATATATATCCACTGAATTTTCTCTAAGATCGTTTTAGATCCACTAGCATAACAGAAGCCCTGATTTCTATTAATGAAAAGGTAGGGTTTTTTCTCAAAAAACTCTATATAATTGTGCTCAGAAATCAATTTGAAATACTATCTATTTCCCTACTTTCACATAGACATATACCACAGAAGACCTAAACCAGTTTGGCAGAAACAAACAGCGCCTAGTGGCAAAATAAAAATGTAGAATAGTCTTCATTTAACAAAAAAATTCTACATTCTAGAAAGTATTGATGTGAATTGACTTGCATCACTTCTTTAAACATTTGTGTTTTCCAAAACAGTACTATACAAACAGCAGCATCATAAAGTATATAAATAGAATTGAAATTTAAATTAATGGTAGAAATCTTTCAAAAATTAACTTACGTGATCAATTAGTTCACGAACCATTCCATTCCACTGTCCACTGGCATCTTCCTGGGCTCCATATTTTCCATCCTCCACCAGCCTAATTTCATAGGAAAATCCAAGGATAGTAGACAGTTCCCTGAGGAGGTCAATGCAATAACCTTCAAATCGATCATTTCCGTACAAGGGTTTGTCAGACTTCTTGAACATAACATATGGCTCTTCCTGTAAAAATTAAGAAGACAGAATGGATAATAAATCCTCCACACCTTTCCTTTCTTTCTAACTTAAAGTAGTGATACTACTACCCCTACAAAGAACTAAAATAAAAAGTAGAATCATTTCAGCTTTTAGATTTGTCCATCTAAAGTATTTATTTATCTTCCAATTGAAGTTAATTAGAAGACATTCTATTTCTCCCACATCTTCAAGAAATTAATCAGTTTACAGTCTTCACTGGTGGCTGGAGACAGATGAGTGGAATTGAGGCAGGAGTGGAATGAAGTTCAAGAAAGAGAGGAGGATGCAGACTGGATATTGAAAAAGGTATGAGAAGTCTGGGAGAGGCATATTGGCACACACCAATCATGACAGGAAAGTACATAAAAAGAGGATAAGAAAAGTACTAAAAACTGGAAAGTAAATAATTGGATATTCCTTTATTTGCCAAAGAAAAAAAAAAAAAAAAAAAAAGAAAAAAAGAAATAAAAAAAAAATT